>NC_092769.1:59430666-59749703 GCF_047496795.1 Chiloscyllium punctatum
CACTAGATTATTTTTTCCAGATATTTGTTGAATTCACGTTCCAAAATCTGCCGTGATGGGATTCAAACTCAGGTCCCCAGAACGTTACCTGTGTCTCTGGATTAACTGTCTCGCGATAATTTCACTCCGTCATCACTGCCTCTTAGGAAATGAGGCAGGGTGAGTGACCGAGGTATCAGTGGGGCAGCACATCAGCACCAAAGATCCCACAGTATTGTGGCTCAGTGGTTAGCGCTGCTTCCTCAGCACCAGGGACCTGGGTTTGATTCCAGCCTCAGGCGACTCTCTGTGTTGGAGTTGGCACACTCTCCCCAGTGTCTGGAAGGGTTTCCTTCGGGTGTTCCAGTTTGCTCCCACAGTCCAAAGATGTGTAGCTTAGTTGGATGAACCATGTTAACATTCCCATAGTGTCCAGATGCAGTATATGAGGTTTCAGGATGTGCAGGCAAATCTCTGCCTGATGTGAAAAGATCCTTTTGTGGTCTTGGACAGAGGTCAGAGGGAGGTGTGGCCGCAAGTTTTACATCTTCCGTGGCGGCAAGGGAGGTTCAAGGGTGTGGAGCGTGGGTTAGTGGGAGGGTGTGGACCGAAGAAGGAAGGCGCAGCAGGAATGGTCACTGCGGAACGCAGATAGAGGTGGGGAGGGAAATATGTCTCTGGTGTTGGGGTCTGACTTTAGGTAACAGAGGTTAATGTGCTGTATCTGGAGATGAATGGGGTGGAAGGTGAAGACCGCAGGTTTATATTCTTCATTGTGGCTGGAGGGGTGGGGTAAAGGCGGAGGTGCGGGAAGTGGAGGGTATGAGTTGGAGGGCATTTTTGATCAAGTCAGAGGAAAATTACGGCCCTTGAAGTAGGCCTTTCTGGGATGTCCTGGAGTAGAATCCAAAGAGATTAAACAAATATATCACAACAAAAGATTAACTGGACCAGAGAATAGGACCCCTTAAAGGTCAACAAGGCTGTCTATGGAACCACGGCGGGTGCGAACGATATGCAAATATTTCACTTCATTTTTACTGGAGAAGTATATGGAAGCTCGAGAGTTTGGAAAAATAAACAGTGATAACTTGAAAAGTGTCCATGTTACAGAGGAGGTGGTACTGGATGTCTTAAATCGCATCAAGGTGGATAAAGCCCTGGAACCTGATATACGTGTGTCCTGGAACTTTCTGGAAATCTAGGGAAGTGATTGTTGGGCCTCTCCTGAGGTATTTGTATCATTGATAGCGACAGGTGAGGTGCCATTATTTTTTTTTAAATGGTAAGGAGAGGCCATGGAACAAGAGAACAGTGAGTCTGAAGTCAGTGGCAGGCAAGTTGTTGGAAGGGATTCTGAGGGACCGGATATCCATCTATTTGGAAAGGTAAGCAATGATCAGGGAGAGTCAATGTGACTTTGTACATGCACAATTGTGTCTCACTAACTTGACTGAATGTTTTGAAGTGACAAAGAAAATTGATTAAGCCAGGCAGTGAATGTTGTTTATATGGACAGTCAACAAGTTTCCACAAAGCAGACTGGTTCGCAGTGTTAGATAACATGGAATGCAGGGAAAGCAAGCCATTACAAAACTACCTTGAAGGTAGGAGACAGAGGATGATGATGGAGGGTTGCTTTGCGGACTGGAGGCATGGCAGCAACAGTGTGCTGCAAGAATGGATATTCGGCCCTTAAATAAATGACTTGGATGTGATTGTGAGGTTTGGTCAGTTGGTTTACAAAAGACACCAAAATTGGAGGTGTCGTGGACAGTGAAGAAGGTTAGTTCAGAATACAACAGGATCTTGATCAGATGGGCCATTGGAGCAAGGAATGGGAGACGGAGTTCAATTTAGATAAATGCGAGCTGTTGTATTTTGGAAAGGCAAATCAGGGCCTTAATGGTAAAGTCCTGGGGAACGTTACTGAACAAAGGGACCTTGGAATGCTTTCAAGGTTCATAGTTCCTTGAAAGTAGAGTCACAGGTAGGCGGGGTAGTGAATACAGCATTTCGTACCCCTCCCGTTATTGGTCAATGCATTGAATTCAGCTGTTGTAACGTCATATTGTGGCTGTTCAGGGCACTGATTACAGCTCTTCTGGAGTTCTGTTTTCAGTTCCAATCTCTCTGTTCTTGGAATGATGTTGAGAAACTTGAAAGGGTTCAGAAAACATTTGCAAGGACTTTGCCAGGATTGGACGGTTTGAGCTATTGGTAAAGGCTGAATAGGCTGGGAGTATTTTCCCTGGAGGGTTGGAGTCTGAGAGGTGATCTTATAAAATCATGAAGGGCGTGGATCAGGTGAACAGTCACCTTTTCCCAAGTTCGGTGGATCCAGAACTAGAGGGTACAGGCTTAAGGTGAGAGGGAAAAGATTTAAAATGATCTAAGGGGCATCTTGTTCATGTTGAGGGCATTGCATGTATGGAACGAACTGCCAGAGGAAGGGGTGGAGGCTAGTATAATTGCAGCATTTAAAAGGCAGCTGATTGGGTACTTGAAGAGGGAGGATTTAGAGGGATAAGGGTGAACCACTGGCAAATGGGACTCCATTAATGCTCTCCGTTATTGGTCAATGCATTGAATACAGAAGCTAGGACGCCATATTGTGGCTGGACAGGACATTGATTAAGCCACTTCTGGAATTCTGTTTTCAGTTTGAATTACCCTGTTCTGGGAAGGATGTTGTGAAACTTGAAAAGGTTTGGACAAGATTTATATAAACGTTGCCAGGATTGGAGGATTTGGCCTACAGGGAGAGGCTGAAGAGGCTGGGGCTATTTTCTCTGGTGAGTCAAAGACTGAGAGGTGACTTCATGGAGATTTATAACATCACGAGGGGCGTGGATAGGGTGAGCAGACGGGGTCCTATTTCAACAGGTTAAGTGCGTCCAAAACTAGAGCACCTGGGTTTAAGTTGAGAGGGCAAACATTTAAAAGGGATCTAAATGGCAATGTTTTCAAGCTGAGTGTGGTGTGTGTATGGGAGAGGCTACCAGATGAAGTAGTGGAGGCTGAAAAATCACAATATTTAAAAGGCATCCAATTGGGTACATGAGTAGGAAGGGTTTTGATGGATGCAGGCCAATAGCTGGTAAATGGCAATCCATTAGTTTAGGATTCCTCATTGGCACGGATGAGTTGGACCGAAGGTCTGTTTCTTTGATCTTAATAAATTTAAGATGCATTCCTCTCTTTTATGGAGAGCTAGCTGAAGCACAGATAATTATCCTTGGTGCTGAGAAGATGAAGCAGTGATTTCGACCTGGTGCAGATTTGGTTCCAAGGTCTTGAATTTGCAGAGAGAGAGAGGAATTGTTCACACTGTCACAATTTTTAGGAACTACTTTCAAGTAATTGGCAAATAATACAAGGTGAAAATGTGAACACTATTTTCCTCAGTAAGGTCTGAGCATCTGGAACAGTCTGAATGCCACACATTCAGCAGGTATTCTGAAACAGACTTGGAATATTACTTTTTAAGGAAAGATTTGGGGGGACGTAGGCACATGGGAGTGGACTTGGGACAGACTTGCAGCATCTCCAGAGGGAGAGAGTACAGCCCCAATGGGCTGAATCGCCCCAGCCCCTGTGCTCTGTGATATTGCCCATTCACTGTGAATGATGCTCATCCTAGGGCAGAGAGAGGGAGGAGCCAACCACTCACCTCTCAATTGGCGACGGCTTAATTAACGGCAGCTCCAGACCAATAGGAGAAGAAGCTGTGTGGTCCTGCAGCCAATGGGAGTGAATGAGGGGTGTGGCCAGCAAGATAACACCTGTCCATGAGCTGTGCAGGTGCAGAGTCACTGGGTGGGGGTGGGAGAGATAGCAGAGTCTGGGACAGAGGCTGTTTGACCTGAATTACAAGCTCTTGGTAAATTAAAACCAAAAGAACTGCAGAAGATGTAAATCAGAAACAACAACCAGGAGGTTCTCCAAAAGCTCAGCAGGTCTGGCAGCATCTGTGAAGAGAAATCAGAGTTAAAGTTTCAGACCCAGTGTCCCTTCCACAGAACAGATGTTACTGAGAAAAAGAAAAGTCAGTTTATGTGCAGAAGATAGTGTGTGTGTGTGTGTGTGTGTGGGGGGGGGGGGGGGGGGGCGGGAGGAGGATAAAGGGAGTAAACGATAGGTGGGGTTAGAGTGAGAAGAACAGTTGGATAAAGGATAACGATCTGGCTGGGGGAGGGTCCTTAGCTGTTAATGGAGACTGTTAGTGGCTAACCATAGGTAGTGTGTAATGGCAGGCTGTGAGAACAAGGCCTGGTGTGTGGGGTAGGGGGCTATGACATGAGGTTGTTAACCTATGGTTAGCCACTAACTATCTCCATTTTAAGCTGTTGCCCACCTATATCACTCCACGATTGGAGCTGCCGAGGACACAAACCTTTGGAATATCCTCCCTAACTCCCTCTCTCCGCCTTAAAGGTGTATCTAAAAATCGTTCTCTTTAATCAACGTTTCCATCATTCGTGAAGCATTTTAGGAGATTTGTCAATGTGAAAGGCTCCATACAATGCAGGTAGTTGTTGTTATTGTGTGACATCAGGAGAAACAGGGATGAGCCCTCTCTCTCTCATACCTGATGAACAGCAGGAAAAGCAGGACGCACTGAGCATGCTCCAGCCCACAATGGGCCTCGGATTATTGATGTCAGCGCAGGACCAATAAGAGTTGGGGAACGGGGCTAGAGGTGCTAGTTGGTCCTTCAACCAATCGGAGTGAATGAGGGACGGGACAATACTCAACCACGTGATAAACTTCACTGGCATACAGTGTTGTTGTGGCCAAGGCTTTTGAAATGTGTGAAGGTGAAGGGCAGTGGAAAGGAAAGACATATTGACCAGAAAGAGGAGGAAATTTTCATGGTGTGTGATGAGAGGTTTTACAGAACTTAGTGCACATTGTAAAACATAAATTTCAAAATCAAAATTCTGCACGATTTTCCCTCCCTATATTTCATTTTGCACTCCCTGAAATATCAACTGTGTGTTTCTCCCTCCACAGATACCAGTGATCAGTGCCAAAGCCCCATTGCCTGTGGAGAAGGTGATGTTTGACTTCCTTGTAAAGCTGCAGTTCGTGTGGTGAAGGTGCTCCCACAATGTGGTTGACTAACAGCTGTTATAGATTATTCACTCAGCAACATTGAAGAGTTGACAATGTATGTGCAAATCAACAACTGTTTGTTTTTTTTAATCATGTTGATAATTCCACAGAAATACTATTGATAACTTCTGACATAAGGCCACAGACATTAGGTCAGGTGATCAAAAGAATTGCTAAATAAGCAGGTTTCCTCCTTAAAGGAGGAAAGCAGGTCTGTGAGGGTTTGGGTGGGAATTCCAGACCGTGTTGCCATGGCAATAGTAGAAACAGCCAGACAGGTGAAGCAATGAATAAACACATCGTTGGGAGTCTGAAAGAAAATGAGTTGTCGGGATCTCACAGATTGTGTGATGCAGGGAGACAGGGCTGTTCACAGCCAGGAATTACATCAAGGGTGAGAATTTTAAATTGTTGCTTGTTAATAGGAGCCTTTTGATGGATCAACAAGTTTTGGTAAAAGTGAGCACTTGGGCAGTCGGGTTTTAGATACTCTTGAGATTGTATGTAAATTGAATGTGGGAGGCTGGCCAGGAGTGTGTTTGGATAATGAAGTCTGGAGATAACACAGGGATGGACGAGTGTTTCAGTAAATGGGCTGAGACTAGGGTGGAGTTGGGTGATGTCACTGATGTAGGAATAGTGCTTTTGGAGTCGGGCTGCTTCTCCTCCTCATCACTCCCCCTCCCCAATTCACAGATATTGTTCCTTGTTCTACCTGTCTGTCTTTTCTGGTTATGTCCTTCTCTCCCATTCTGCTACAAACTAATATTTGACCTCACCGTTTATGCAAAAACCTACTCCATCCCGACTCTCCCTTTCCTTTCTGAATTCATTGTATTTGGTGTCCCTTAAGGATCTCTCCTTGGTCCCTCCTGTTTCTCCTCTACATACTGCCAGGAAGTGACATCGTCCAAAAGCACCGTGTTAGGTTTCACATGTACACTGTCAATGCCCAGCTCTCCCTCCCCATCATCCCTCTCCATTACTCAGTTATCAAACTGCTCATCATACTCCCACTACACGATTAGCTGCAATTTCCTGCAACGGAACGTTACAATGGTTAAACCCATTGCCTTCAGTTGCTATTACAAATTACTTTCCCTTACTGCTGAGCCCCTCCCTCTCCCAGGGAACTGTCTGAGGCAGAACCACACTCTTGACAATATTGCTCTCATACCTGACCCCAAGGTGACCTTCTGATCAGACATCTACGCAATCACAAACACCAGGAATTACAATCTCTTAAATGTTGCTTATCTCCACCTCACCCCGGCTCCATTGCTACTGAAACCCCTGACGCGTGTCGGTTTTGCCTTAAACTTGACGAATCCAAAACAGTCCAAAAATGTGCAGGTCAGGTGAATTGCCTATGCTAAATTCCCCGTAGTGTTAGGTAAGGGGTAGATGTAGATGTAGATGTAGGGGTAGGGGTATGGGTGGGTTGCGCTTCGGCGGGGCGGTGTGGACTTGTTGGGCCGAAGGGCCTGTTTCCACACTGTAAGTAATCTAAGTAATTTAAGTAATTCCGCGACTATCCCAGAATCTGGTTCCAGACTCCCTCATGAATGGAAACATCCTCTCAGTATTTACCGTGTCAAACTCCTTAAGAATCCTGCATGTTACAATGAGATCCCCTCTCATTCTTCCCAAATCCAGTGAGTAGAGTCCCAACCTCTTCAGCCTTTTCTTAAAAGATAATCCCTGAAAACCAGGGTTCATCCCAGTCAATCTTCTGTGAAATGCCTCTGATAAAATGATGTATTTCCTTAAATAAAGGGACCAAAACTTCTGTCATTACTCCAGATGTGGTCTCACTCGCACTTTTTAAAGTTACTCGCAGGTATATACTCCAAACAACTCCCTTTAAACTTGCACAGATGTTGTTGGAAATGCTCAGCAAATCATGCAACATCTGTGAAGAAAGTTCAGTTCAAGTTTCGGGTCTGGTCACCCTTCCTCAGATAGGTTAGCTCTAATTTCTTTTCACAGATGCTGCTCGACCTGCTGAGCTTTTCCAGAAACTTCTGTTTCTCTTCCTGGTTTATAGCATCTTCAGTTGGTTCGGTTTTCATATCCTTTAAACTTGCCATCTCTCCTCTAGAATTTGTCATTTCCACCTTGGAAAAAAGTTTCACATTTGTTTGGTCTCCCCTGGGAAAAAAGAAACCATGACTAGTCACCCTATCATTGCTCCTCATAATTTTATAAAGTTCGATAAAGCCACCTAAAATGTCCAGTGCTGCAGGGAAATAGCCTCAGCCTATTCAGCCTCTCCCTATGGTTCAAATGTTCCAATACTGGCAAAACCCTGGAAAAACTTTTCTGAACTCTTGCAAGTTACCCAACATCTTTCCTGTCACAGGGAGACTGGAATTGAAAGCAGTCTGGGGATTCCAAAAGTGGCCGAGCCAATAAACTGTACAACCGAAACATGATCTCCGAACTCCTATCCACAATGCACTGCCCAATAACAGCTAGCATACCGTACACTATTTCATTGATCTGTCTACCTTCAACCACACTTTCAAGGAACTATCAACCCACACTGCACGGTCTGTTTGTCTGTCAACACTTCCCAGGAACTTGTCATTAAGAGGTTGAGTCCTATTCTGGTAACATCTTTCTGAAATCAGGGAGACCACAATTGAATACAGTATTCTAAAACTGGCCTCACCAATGCCCTACTCAGCCACAACGTGCCCTCCTAATCCCTATCCTCAGTGACAGAATCCCTACAGTGTGGAAGCAGGCCTTTCGGCCCATGAGACCAGACCAACCATCGGAACTGCATTCCACCCTAACTCTGTAACCTACCATTACCCAAAGCTCATCCAGCTAACCTGCATGTCTTTGGATTTGTGGGAGGAAATTAAGAGCACCCAGAGGAAGCCCACGCAGACACACAGGGAGAATGCGCAAGCACCACACAGACAGTGGAATCGAATCAGAGTACATTTATTGATCAGCACATTCCATTCAATGTTAGTGTCCCAAATGCCACGTTAAGCACCTGATCTCCCTGAAATTCTACTTCCCAAGAACGATCCAGTTGTTCTGAGCCCTTCAGACGGAATTAAGGTGAGGAGGAGAAAACAGGAACAGGGTTGAATTTTACATCTATAAAATAGCTCTAAATCTTCCCCCTCTCTCCCCCCTCGTCTCCCCCCACTCTGTCCATCCCCCCGTCAGCCTGTCCCTACCCCCCACCCTGTCGACCTGCTCCCCCTGCCGACTCCCCGTTCCCCCTGCCTGTTCCCCTCCTCTCATCCCAGTTTTTGTCCCCACCCGTCTCTGTGACACCCCTCTCTGTCCCCCCTCTCTTTCCCCACCCAATTCAGTCTCACCCCTCTCGATCCACCCACCTCCTGTCTGCCTACCCTCCCTCCTAGTCCCCTAGTTCTGTACTCCCCCACTGCAGGGCAAATATCTTGTCTATTTACCCTATCCATGCCCAGCCTGATTTTAAAAATCTCTTTCAGGTTACCACTCAGCCTCTGACGCTTCAGGGAAAACAGCCTATCCAACCCTGGCAACATGCTATAATTCTTTTCTGATCTCTTTAAAGTTTAAGAACATCCATCTGATAGGAAGGAGAACAGAATTATATGGAATATTGATTCAGCAACTTTTGCAATGTCCTGCAATATTACCTCCCAACCCGTATACTCAATGCTCTGACCAATAAAGACAAGCAGACCAACTGTGACCTTCACTATCCTATCTACTTGCTACTCTACTGTCAAGGAACTATGAACCTGCAGTCCAAGGATTCTTTGTTTAGCAGCACTCCCCAGGAACTTACTATTAACTGTATAAGTTCTGCTAAAGTTTGATTTTCCAAAATGCAACAGCTCGCATGTTTCTAAACTGAACTCCTCAGCCCATTCACCCATCTGATCCAGATCCTCTTGTACTCTGAGGTAATCTTTTTCCCTCTCTGGTGCACCTCCCATTTTGGTGTCATCTGCAAACTTACTTCCAATACCTCTTATGTTCACATCCAAATCATGGATAAAAATGGCGAAAAGTAGTGGATCCAGCACCGATCCTTGTGACACTCCACTGGTCACAGGCCTCCAGCTTGAAAAGCACCCCCTGCCTTCTACCTTCGAGCCAGTTTTGTACTTCATGCGATCTAACCTTGCTGACCCGTCTCCCATGAGGAACCTTGTCTAACACGTTACTGAAGTCCATGTAGATCATGTCCATGCTCTGACCTCAGCAATCCTCTTTGTTACGTCTTCAAAGAAACTGAGTCAAATTAATGAGATATGATTTCCCATGCACAAAGCTGTTATTAGTATCCAGGATTTAACTCTGCACATTGGGGTCTGTGTTGCCCAGCTATATATGTTAACATTCTGGATGAAGTTCAAGTACGCTAGCATTTTGTCAGTGAGTTTGTATTGAGTCTTGTTAATGTCACCAACACAGGTGAGTTCCTTTTGAAAGGCAGTCCCTGTATCCCTTGCCCACCAGGAAATAGTGTAAATGTCCTTACCTCTGGACTAGGAGGATCAGGCTCAGAGTTGTGTAACAGCATCTTTGAAGAGGCTGATTAATCTACCTGCTCAAGCCACCAGGCCATGCTGTCTCCCAGCTGTTCCTGCCTGAGCCTCCAAATAGAACCTACCTGTCGTTTCTCTCCTGTCAGACTCTCCCATTGCTCAGTTGGTCCATTATCCCCTCCTGCTGCTGCACTGATCCTGTCCCTCACTGACCTGTCTATCCCCCAGTGTCTTCCACATTCATTCACTGTTCACAATCCCATTGACCCAGTCCTCCAGCCACGCCCCCTCCACTCTATGGAGACGGCTCAGTGGTTAGCACTGCTGCCTCACAGCACCAGGTACCCGGATTCGATTCCAGCCACGGGCGACTGTCTGTGTGAAATTTGTGCATTCTCCCAGTGTCTGAGCAGGTTTCCTCCCACAATCCAAAGATGTGCAGGGTAGGTGAGTTGACAATTCTAAATTTCCCAGAGTTTTATTTACATTAGTTAGAGGGCATGGGTCTGTGTAAGTTACTGTTTGGAGGGTCGGTATGGACTTATTTGGCCGAAGGGCCTGTTTCCATTCTGTAGGGATTCTGATATATTGGGCAGCAGCTGCTGTCCATCACCCGGACTCCTGTATGATCGGGAGCACGTGCTGTAGGAGGGGAGAACAGTGCACGGGCGCAGTGCTTGCAACTGTGGGAGTATGCGCAGTTTGTCAGTGCCTGGAAAGGAGACTGTGGGTGTGAGGGATTAATCTATCATTAGCTGCTTCATCCCTCTGGGAGCAGGACCCTGGGGAATGGCCCTTTTCTTGCTCCCCTGACATGTGATCAGACTATCAGTGGGGCAGCGTTTTGCAGAAAGTTATAAGAACTATTTTGTGAAGATTCAGGGGTGTTATGGAAAGGGACAAAGATGACCCTGCAATTAGAGTTCTAATTTGGCTCATTTTAGTCAGATGGGTCTTGGCCAGAGTGTGCAGGAAGCAGTGTATGCAGGATGGTTCTCATCAGGAGCTTGGAAACTGAATTCGAAGAGAGTGTGTGTGAGAACTGGGTGTGGAGGAAAGGAGTGGGGGGATTGGTTTGGATTTCAGTTCAAAGAAGAGAGAAACTGTGAGACAGAGGTTTAAAGCTTTGGGGGAACAAGGAAACTACAGTTTCATACTACAATTGTCTTATGAATTTCCATCCTGTATTAACCGTGGTAACTTGTGTGCTCTCTTGTATGGTACTGAAAGGGTGGATTTGCGGATGAGAAATTCAAATTGAACTTCATGTTTAGATCTGATAGTTACTTGATCCGTGCCGATCTGAATATCATTGGCCTTTTCATCTGGAAGGAAAGGTGTGCATTCTGTCTGTGGGGGAATATTTCAAATCTCAATGTGACTGCAAAAGTACTGAGACACAGCCAAGTCCATGTCAGCATGGTGAGTGTGGAGAGAGAGTTCATTTGTTTTTTAAATACTGAAAAATCATGGCACATTTCCCAGGAACAATTAAGCCACAACTTTGCTTTGTAGAAGGACAAGTCTTTAATTAACCATACAACCAGAAAGACACAAGGATACCTGCACCATGGGAAACACTATGAAAACGGGATTGTTGTAAAGGGGTTCATTCTCGATCATGGATTGTAATCCATTGGCATTGTCCCGTCGGTTCCAGCCCCGCGGGGAAACACTGGGAATATGAGGAATGTAATGGAGGTTTCAGTTATTAAACTGTAAAAAGTGCAGAACAATTTACAAGGATGTTGTCAGGGCTCAGGGGTCTGAGTTATAGGGAGAGGTTGGACAAGTGAGGATTTTGTGTTTCGAGCAGAGGAAACTGAGGGGGTTCTTTTCTAGAAGTGTATAAGACCATGAGAGGCATGGATAAGGTGAATGCACTCAGTCTTTTTCCCAGGAACTCAAGGATTGGACGGATTGATTGGATCAGTTTAAGGTTAGAGGAGAAAGAATAAAAGGGAAGCTGAGGGGCAACTGTTTTACACAGAGGGTGGTATGTATATGGAAGGAGCTGCCGGTGGAAGTGGTTCAGGCAGGAACACTTTCAACAGGTAAAAGACATTTGGACAAATACATGAATAGGAAAGGGTCAGAAGCAAATCGGCCAAGTGCAGGGAAATGGGGTTAGCGTGGATGGACATTCTGGTCGGCATGGCCCAGTTTGGGCCAAAGGGCCTGTCTCTGCTGTCAGATTCTATGACTCTCAGTGCATTTGCTATTTCACCCCCTAACTCTGTTGGTATCCTTTGATGTATTCCATCAGGGCAATGAGACTTGTGTACCTGTAGCTCCATTAACTTACCCAGCTCTAACTATTTCACGATAATGGTTATTATCTAGGTCCTCACCTTCCTTAGTCTCCTTATCAATTACTGGCATGTTCTTCGTATCTTCCACTGTGAAGACTGACTGCTGTGTACTCATATTCCTGAACCCTGCTGGATAGGAATAACTAGGCACAGAACTCTGAGAGGTCTTCTTTGAGTCCTTATTGATGAGACATGGCAGTTACCTGGATAGTGTACATACAAAACGCCTTCAGGCAGCATCAGGTCACTCCTCGCCTGTCCGATGTGTTGCTCCCATTCTTATACCTTTGTGGTTTGGGACTTTGAATAGGGACTGTGTCTCAGTATTATCTCCATGGCAACAGCAGTTAGAAAGTCTAGTTCAGTTCAGCACTTTGTGGTTAAACCACACACCCCTCCCCCCATGCCCCCGTGGCTCCCTCAAGTATCTGACAGGCACTTCCGTTTCAATGGGGTATCGATCAGGATTCTGATATGGAGGAGCCGGTGGTGGGGTGGACAAAGTTAAAAACCACACATCACCAGATTATAGTCCAACAAGATTATTTGGAAGTACAAGCTTTTGGAGTGTGCTGTGATTTTTAACTTGATCAGGATTATCTCTATGGTTAACTGTTAAGTGCTTCAACAATTACAGGCCATATGTTCCGCAAACAATATGTTCCCTTCTAGCAGTATAAACTGTTATTCCAGCCCTGGGGATAGCTATTAATCACTTTTCTCCCCCAATCCCATCTAGCTTTCTGTTGATCTTTAAAGATTTTCTAAGCTCCTCGTTTCTCCTTGGTCTTTGCCAATTTGTATGCATTCTATTTCAGTTTGATAGACTCTCTTATTTCCTGAGCCACCCATGGCAGATCATTCCTTATCCTACGGTCCTTCCTTTTCCCAGATATATACTTTTTCTGAGCACTTCAAAAAATTGCTTTGATATTCCTGCACTGTACGTCAACTTTCCCACCATAAAGTCTTTGTTTCCAGTCTACATTAACCAACTCCTGCCTCATCCTATTGTGGTCTCCTTTTGTTTAAACACTGGATTTTGAGATTGGATTTAATCTTCCAATTTTCCACCTTTGTTCTAAGGTCAACCAGACTTATCAGAATTCTTTTATCAGATTACGAGGGGAGATGATGTTTCCTGGTGTTTTGGTTTTCATTGTCAGTGACCTTGGCTTTGTAATAAAGTACAGGATAGATATTCACAACAGCATATTCTGGACACTGCGAATGTACGACGCAATCTAAAACCATAAATCACTGTCTCCCCTCAGTTTAAATTTGCAACATCATTATCTCCTACACGCTTCCTCACTATCTAAGTTTGGAACACTAATCCACCTGACTATCTGTCATTTTCCGAAAATCTCCTTTGGTGAAGGTGGTGATTTTTGGATTCAGCTTTCCAGTTATTACCGTAATAAGATAAGCACTGGGCACAGGAGAACCAGACCCACCATTTAATATGGTGATGATTGAGCTCACATCAGTCTCACCTGGATTTTCCCGCCTGCTCTCTCTCACCCTTCATCTCATTGCAAATTCAACATCTGTATCTGTTCATTAAGTTGGCACATTGTCCTGGCATCCACCGCATTTTGAAAAGGAAATTCCACAGATTCACAACACATCGAGACAAGTACATTCTTCCTCATGAGAATAGAATAGAGTCCCTATAGTGCAGAAACAGATTATTCATCCATCGAGTCCACACCAACCTATGATGAGCATCCCATTTCAGACCCACTCGTTCCCTGTAACATTGCATTTCCCATGGCAAATTGTCTAACTGGCACGTGCATGGACACTATCAGCAATTTGGCATGGGCAATCCACCTCACCTGCACTTCTTTGGACTGTGAGGAAACTGGGGAACTGCACGAAACCATGCAAACATGGGGAGAATGTGTAAACTCCACACAGTCGCCTAAGGTGAGGCAGCAGTGCTAGCCACTGAGCCACCGCTGCTTAAAACCTACTGCGCCTTATTAACCTCCCTATCCCTCAATTGGCTGAATCTATGTTCCTTACATCAGAAATCAGGTTGTCTAAGAGGATGTCTCAGTAAATCCCAGTGACAGCCCACATGTCCCGTGTGTCTGAATGGCGATCCGATACACAACATCCTCCATGCCACACTTTTCATTCACATTCCAGAGACATGGCTCCAGTGGCTGCATGAGGACTGCAACTCCCAAATTCCGAGGCAGGGACCACACGTCTGTGCGAAACCTGGCACTGCACAAGTACAGAATGTGGGTGAGTTTTGGAGCATGTGCTTTGGGGTAACTAGTGGAAAGTTTTTCACACTCTGATTGTCTGGAGGAGGAACGTATTTGCTTGTAGTATTGATCTGTTGGAGGTTCAAAGTGTCACCACACCCACATGGGACCAAGTTACATTCCCAACTTGTCATAACACTGGAATCTACCAATGAGAAACAAAGAAGGATGTGACCCATTCTCCCAGTGTGAAGGCTCCTCTTCTGTCCACGATCTGCCACCTCCCTTTCTGTTTCCTTTTGTTTCATTCTGCTGTTACATTATTGACTTGCAGCAACTGAAGGGAAAGGAAGTGAACTCAGAAAGGGTGCAGACTCAAACCAGGGACTGGAAGTGGTGGCATAGACCTGTTTATCAACAACTCTATGAGAATTGGGAGGGTGTACATTGGGGTGAGTAGAGTCAGAATAGTGGTAGAGGGTAAGTGGGCTGGAGGGTTACATCTTTGGGGGAAGAAAGAGGAAAGAGATATCCCAGAGAAACTAGAATTGTCTGTTCTGAATTTCTAATCTGTACATATTCCTTTATTCAGGGTGCTAGATGGTGAAGACTTGCAGACTCAAATCTCAACATCATTTGCCGATTGTGATAAAGTTAACCAGAATTTGAAGAACCAAAGATGGAGAATGACTTGGCCAAAATCCTGCAACATTCTCCTCACGGCAATGTCGGTCTATCTGCGCCAAATGGACTGTGAATGGTACAAGACAGCAGCTCACTACCATCTTCTGAAGGGTAACGAGAGATGGGGAATAAATGCTGGCTGAGCCAGTGATGCCCATATCCTGGAAAAGATTTCTATCTCCAGTTTCTGAAACCCAATTGATGTTACTGCAGGATGATGAGGGATGCTGAGTGCATCCTACAGGAGGCAGCACCATCACATTACACCCGCCTACACCCACACAGTAAGACCGCAATGTCACTGGAACAAAAGGCAGTGAAACCAAAGGAGGACTTAGATATAGTTCTTCGAGGTAAATTCATGAAAGGGGATTGGAACACAGCAGGAACAGGAGACTGAGCTGGATGGTCAGCTGTTTCCCCTTGAATGGTGGATCAGGATTGAAAGGTCGAATGGCCTCCTGCTGCTATCTCCCAGGTATATATATAGCCTTGGAGCCCGGGTAGGAAGAAGTGGGCAGGGTAGGGATTCTCCAGGAGATTGCACTTCCGCATCAGTTTTCAGTGAGGGATGGTTTGATGGATTTAATTTAACATTTGTCTTTAACACAAGGTTTGTGAATTTGGTTTTAAAATATTGTAGCAATTTATTCCACAATAAATAAAACTAACAGAAAAGAAATGAAACTATCTGAATATAACAGTTTTTAAAATTTTCAAAAGCCCTGGAAAACAAAATCCTGTCTATTCCCGGACACCACCACTTTCCAGTTACTCAAACTCCAGGGAACTATTCCCTCCCTGTCTGAACCTTTGGTTTGATTTCACTGCTTTGCAGTTCTCCTTCTGTGAGCTGTGAAGTGTTCTTTTTCCCCCCATTTCTTCTACTCAGAAGTGTTACCTCACACAGCTGAGCAACCTTCCCATGTTCATCATTACGCCATTTTGGGTTTTGTTAATATAAAATCACCAGCAGTAAACCACCCCTGTAACCAATTGAATATTTACAAACAAAGCCCATTACAGGTAAAGCAAACCATTACAAATGACAGAGTGGGAAGGGACCAAATCAAAGTAGAGTTAGGGGTGAGGGGGCAGCAGTGGAGATTAAGCATTGTGTCCCCTGCTATGCCCACCTCTATCTAAAGGCATCGAGAGCATTGATACATACCACATGCTCCTCTCTACGGATACCCTGCTTTATCCTCAATCATAGAATAGAATCCCAACAGTGTGACAGGAGAGCATTGGCCCATCAAACTCCACCATCCAGCCAAAGAGCATCCCACCTGGAGCACTCCATCCTCTTAACACTGCATTTCCCATGGCTGATCCACTGAGTCTGCACAATCATGGAGACTGTGGACAAGTACACACCGACCCGCCGAAGCGCAACCCACCCATACCCCTACATTTACCCCTTACCTAACACTACGGGCACACACAGAAACACAAAAGGCAGCATGTGTACCTGAGTTCAATGAACCTGCACTTAGGAAACTGCGACAACAATCACAACTAGTTAGAATTACAGAATCCCTTAGGCGCACAAAGCGACTATTCAGTCCATCGAGTCTGCAATGACCTGCTGTCCCACCCTACCTCCATAACCCCACATTTAGCATGGCTAACCCAACCAAACTAACCTACACACTACAGGCCATGTTAGCACGGCCAATCCATCAAACCTGCACATCTGTGGGAGGGTCACATATTATGTCTAAGTGCTCAGGATTGTGGATGAAGGCTCACAAATACCTGACTCTGACGCAAATTCTCTTTTTTTTCAAAATAAAATCGGGGGGAAACTGCAGCCAGAAAGATTTCCGAATATCTCATGAAGAGAATTCAAAACTCGTGCCCCTGACCCAGGATGCGCAGTGATGTCACAGAGGTCTGGGAACCATCAGAAATGTAACATGTTGTGAGCAAGGTGGGAGTGAGACAAGGACAAAAAGACAGTCTGTCACACGGGGAAAGGCAGGAGAGATTAATTTGCAGAAATGGTAGTCCCTCAAGGCCATGGGGAATGGAGTTAGGGCTGGGAAAGAAACCAGGGAACAAATTCTTTCTGGGAATTTGTTTCAATCTAAATCCTCCAGTTTCTGACCTCTCAGTTAATGAATAGCTCCTTCCTATCGACTCGATCTGGATTCCTCAGCATTTTATCACTTTAATTAAATCTCAGCTCATCCTCCTTGGAAATCACCCCCAGCCTATCCAGCCTTTCCTCAGAGCCGAAATTTTCCAATTGTAGAAACATTATAATCAATCTCCTGTGTACCCTCTCTGGTGTGATCACATCAACCCTGGAATAAGGGGATCAGAAGTGTGTGCAGTACTTTAACCGCAGTCAAACGAGTGTTCCTTACATTTCCCATGTCACCTCGGTGTTCTTTTGGTTGTCGCTTTCAAAAGAAGTTTCTTGAATTTCCCACATGGAACTGGATGTGCACTCCATAGGGCTGGGATTCCCTACCATTTGTTTATTTGTTAACTAATCCTAAATTAATTTCAGATTAAAACATTATCAGCTACTCACCAATCAACTTTTTCCATTACATTCAAGTCACCTTACTTTTAAAAATCTCTTTAAAATTATTATTATCTAAACACAACAGGCTTTAATTTGGTGATCAAGTATTCAGATGTCTCCACTGTTACAATCACTTGAAGATTATCTTTACATTCAGCTACATTTGGTGAATTGAACACTGATTGTAAATACATGAATATCATATGGACTTGAATTTTATGATAATTAATCCAGTCTGATATTCTTGTTGGTTAATATATTGAAGAGAACTGTCCTCAGAACTCCAGCTGTGCTCTGACTTCATTCACAACTGGATTTGGTTGGACTGCAGATCTTAGATCTCTTCTGTTGTTCCCTGGATTGCTTCACTCTGTCTATCACTTGCTGCTTATGTTGTTAGGCACACAAGTAGTCCTCTTTGGGAACTTCATCAGGTTAACTCCTCATTATTAGGTATTCATGCTGCTGTTACTGACATGCCCTCCTGAATTCTGTCAGATGAATAAGGATTGATCCTGTGGTTTGATGGTAAGAGGTAAGTTGGAGGATATGCTTGGCCATGATTCTGTAAGTTTTGTTGGAGTACAATTCTACTGCTGTTGTTGGTAGGAAAGAGCTACACTCTTACACTGTTGGCTCCTATACTACATGCAGTATCATGAACCAGTATCATATACTACATGCAGTATCATAGGCCTTGACATGAAATATGAGCAACACTGTACAATGATGCAGTATCACAACTGCAGTAATGGGAGTTTAAGATCCAACTTGACATAGAAATAGGGAAAGAAGCAGCTGATCAGATTGTCTCATTCATAATCATAAAGAGACTCGATGACATTATTGCATTATTGGAGGTGAGGATGGAGGAGGCTGGGGAGAAGGAGAGTTCTTCTACAAAAACTGATCTGCCTGAGAGTTGTGAGATAGAATTCATTGCCATGCATCTAACAGAAAGCTAATTGAAACTGGTTTTATCCCCAAAAGATAAAAAGACTGGTGATGCTTCTAATCATCATCAGAAACAAACCCCAGAATACATGGTTCGGAGATGGATGTCAATAGCCAATCAACATCCAACTCCTGCAATCATTGAGCAAACGTATGTGTGATTACTCGGTTTTGATGAACCAGAAAATCACTGTTGATTCTGTGCAGATGGACAGCGATGTGGGGAAGTATTGGCCGAGTGGTATTGTCATGAGACAGTTAATCTAAAACCCCAGATAGTGTTCTGGAGACCTGGGTTCAAAGCCTGCTGCAGCAGATGGGGGGCGGGGGGGATTTGAATTCAATAAAAAGAAATGTGAATTCAGAGTCGAATGATGACCATTAATCGATTGTCAGAAAATCCCATCTGGTTCACTAATGCCCTTTCAGGAAGGAAGCTGCCATCCTTACCTGGTCTGTCCAAAATTGTGACCTCAGACCCACAGCAATGTGGTTGACTCTTACCTGCCCTCTGGGCAATTAGGGATGGACAGTAAATGCTGCCGGGCCAGCAACATCCTCATCCTGTGAATGAATAAAGTAAAATAAAAATCTGTACCCAGTGTGAATCTGTACACGTTCAACAATGTTGTGAACATTTCTAAAGCTAAGATCTCTATGTGCACAACTCTATGAGCTGCCAAAACCATTGTTCATTACTTGGCGTGAAAAAGAGAAAAAAGACCTTCAACTGTGGCTATCAATAAATTGACTGGTGTCTAAGAAGGATGGATGCCTGAGTGAATCCCATCACCCCCGACCCAACCACCCACCTACACCCCTACACCCCCCCCAATCCCACACAAACCCCGCCCCCCCAAAGAATCCAGTATAAAACAGTAAGCATTATCTCCTGCTGTGGAGGGACAGCCTGTATTGGTCTGAGTAGGAACACTGAGCAGATTTACCTAAATGACAACTTAATCGGTGACCAGAGCAAGTTAAGCAAGTCCAAACAAAATGCATTATAATACAGAAAGATGCCCATCAAATCCAAGCTGGCTCTCTGTAGCAGAATCCAATTTTCTCATTCACAAACGTACCCCAAACTCTGCAAGTTTATTTCCCTCAGAACTGATCTAATTATTTATATCAATCATTGATCTTCTCTCCTTGCACCACCATAAGAGGCAACATGTTCTGCGTATTTCCAGTCAATGCAGGCAGCAGAAACTCATCTCCCGCTGTCTCAAAACCTAACATCTGACCTTAACTCTTGGGCCATTACCTATCGAATGCAGATATTTTTGTCTGCAATATCTAGGTGTGTTATAATCTTATACAGCTCTCTCAAAAATGTATCCAACTTGTTCACTTGAAAGAAAATCTCAATTTCTTCAAATCAATCCAGTGACTGCATTTTCTTCATCAGTGAACCACTCCAGTAAGTCTGTACGCCACAGTTTGAAGATCATTCATATCCTTCATTGTTGATGCCTATCTCGTTCCACAAATCCAGACGGTGCAAGTTTTCTGCACAACAGCAGTAGCTTTATTATTTAACAGCCGGCGAGAGTTTCAAAGCGTCTCTAAAGTAGCTGAGTGTCTACTTGTAGAGACTCTTCTTCACGAATCTCTGCCTTACCCACAGAGACAGTATATTTAATAGGAATTAGACAAAGGCATATCAGTCACATGGGCGATTGTCAACATATAGTTTAAAGTAGGTAATTATGACCTTACAAAGCTTGATGAATGACGATATCCTGTGATAACTTGCGAATTGATTACAGAAATTGATTATCGTATTGTTCATGATTGTATGATGATGGGAAGAGATTAAGGCAGAAGGGTTCTTCCTTCAGTAAATAGGGGATTAACTTACCTATGCTCATATGGAGTGGAGGTAAGATAATGGGAGTGGGAGGCAGTTTAACAGGATTGTGCCCAGGAGTCTCAGTCTTGTCTGGAAAGGGCAAATTCCTCTGTCTGGGGTTACAGGGCAATCCACATGTGTGGCTGCAAGAGATACTATTTTAAGATACTGTCAGCCTCCCCCCTTCTGAGATGTTCTGTCTGTATTCTAAGACTACAGGCCTTCAGTTGATGGAATAAGGCCTTTGGCAAGGGAATGTCCAACCCTTGAGACACCACGGTGTCCTGAAAGAGAAGAAAAAGGTATGGAACTGGCCCCTCTATGGTATTTTAACTTCCTCGTTCTGACTAGGAATCTGTTGATCAGAATTGAATGCAATGATTGACTGTGACCTAACTAGAGCTTTGTCAAGGATCAGCATCTTTTCCGTGAGTTTGTTATCATTCCCCCATTAATGAAGCCCAGCATTCCATTTGTGTTACTCAAAATACTTTATGTTTTCTCTCCTTTAATGATTTGTACACATTGTTCCCCATTCCTGCTGTCCTGCTGTCTGTGTCTGTGCCACTCAAATATATATTCCCTTTCTACATTGCTTTTCTCAAAATGCATCAACTCACTGTGTGTTC
Source organism: Chiloscyllium punctatum (assembly GCF_047496795.1). Taxonomy (NCBI): domain Eukaryota; kingdom Metazoa; phylum Chordata; class Chondrichthyes; order Orectolobiformes; family Hemiscylliidae; genus Chiloscyllium; species Chiloscyllium punctatum. The sequence continues at coordinate 59,451,464 of NC_092769.1, forward strand.
GAAAGAAGAGACATATTCCACTTAAAATATTATCTCTCACTCCACACATTCTATCCCCTGAAAAACAGAACAGTGCAGCACCAGAATAATCGGCCCACCATGTCTGTGCGGACCATGATGCCATTCCAAACTAATTCCACCTGCCTGGACATGATCCATATCACTGCCAACCCCTGCCTGCTTATGTGCCTGCCCAAATGCGTCTTAAGCATTGTGATTGTTTCTTCTTTTACCGCCTCCCAGGAGAGTACATTCTAGTCATCTACCACCTTTTGCATAAGAAACTTGCCTGGCATAACTCCCTTTTAACTTTCACATGTTGTTGGAAATGCTCAGCAGGTCTTGCAGCATCTGTGAAAATAAAAATCCGCTAATGTTTCGGGTCCTTCCTCAGAAACGTGAACCCTGATTTCTATTTAAGAACGCTTCCAGACTTGTTGAGCATTTCCAGAAACTTCTGTTTTTGTTTCTGATTTGCAGCATCTGCTGTTCTCTCGGTTTTTATTTTCTTTAAATTTTCCCCTGTCCCCTGAAATCTATGGCCTCTAGAATTTGTCATTTCTACCTTGGAAAAAGATTCAGATTATAGAACATAGAACAATACAGTGCAGAACAGGCCCTTCGGCCTTCAATATTGCGCCGACCTGTGGAATTTTCTCAACTCGTCCCCCTACACTATCCCAAAATCATCCATGAGTTTATCTAAGGATTGTTTAAAACTCCCTAATGTGGCTGAATCGACTACCTTAGCTGGTATGGCATTCCACACACTTACCACTCTCTCTGTGTAAAGAATTTGCCTCTGACATCTGTCTTAAATCTATCACCCTCAATTTGTAATTGTGCCCTCTCGTGCAAGCTGTCATCATCATCCTAAGAAAAAGACTATCACTGTCTACCGTATCTAATCCTCTGATCATCTTATCTGTCTCTATCAAATCACCCCCTTAACCGCCTTCTTTCCAATGAGAACAGATCCAAGTCTCTCAGCCTTTCCTCATAAGACCTTCCCTCCACATCAGGCATAATCCTGATAAATCTCCTCTGCATCTTTTCCAATGCTTCCACATCCTTTTTGTAATGGGGCGACCAGAACTGTACACAATGTTAAAACTGTGGCCACACCAGCATTTTGTATAGTTGCAGCATGATATTGCGTTTCCAGAACTCAATCCCTCTTCCAATGAAACCTAACACGCCGTATGCCGCCTTAACAGCACTATCCACCTTGGTGACAACTCTCAGGGATCTATGCACATGGACTCCAACATCCCTCTGCACACCCACACTACCAAGAATCTTTCCATTGACCCAGTACTCTGCCTTCCTGTTATTCTTCTCAAAGTGCATCACCTCACATTTAGCTGCATTGAACTCCACTTGCACCTCTCAGCCCAATTCTGCAGTTTATCTAAATCCCCCTGCAACCTGTAACATTCTTCCAAACTGTCTACTACTCCACAGACTTTAGTGTCGTCTGCAAATTTACTAATCCATCCACCTATGCCTGCGTCTTAGTCATTTATAAAAATGACAAACAGCAGTGCTCCCAAAACAGATCCTTGTGGAACACCACATGTAACTGGGCTCCAGACTGAATATTTTCCATCAACCACCACTTGCTACCTTTTTTCAGAAAGCAAGTTTCTAATCCAAATTGCTAAATCACCATCATCTCCATGCCTCTGCATTTTCTCCATTAGCCTACTATGTGTAACCTTATAAAAGGCTTTACTGAAGTCCATGTATACCATGTCAACTGCCCTAGTCTCATATTAATGCTTGGAAACCTTCTCAAAAGACTCAATGAGGTTTGTGAGACACGACCTGCCCTTGACAAAACTATGTTGACTATTTGAAATCAAATTGTTGCTTGTTAGATGATTATAACTGTTTTCTCTTATCATCCTTTCCAAAACCTTTCCTACAATGGAAATAAGGCTCACTGGTCTAGAATTACCTGGGTCATCTCTGCTTCCCTTCTTGAACAAGGGCACAACATTTGCAATCCTCCAGTCCCGGGTACTAAACCCATAAACAATGATGACTCAAATATCAAAGCCAAAGGCTCTGCTATCTCCTCCCTAGCTTCCCAGAGAATCCACGCATAAACCCCATCCATCCTGGGGACTTGTCTACTTTCACTCCTTCTAGAATTGATAACACCTGTGCGTAATTAACCTCAATCTTTTCTAGTCTAATATCTCGTACCTCATTTTTTTCCTCTACAATATTCTCCTTTTCCTGTGTAAACGCCGATGAGAAATGTTCATTTAGCATTCCTCCGATCTATGCAGGGTCCACACTCAACTTCCCACTTCTGTCTTTGATTAGCCATTTTCCTACCCTAATCATCCTTTTATTGTTCACATACCTCTAGAAAATTTCAGTTTTATCCTCTATTCTGTTTGCTAAAGACTGCTCGTGTCCTCCCTTTGCTTTTGTAAATCTCTCTATAAATCCTTCCTAGCTGATCTGAAACTCTATTGCCTCATCTGTACCATTTTGCCTCATCCACACATAAGCCTCTTTCTTCTTCTTAACAAGAGATGCAATTTCTGTACTAAAAAATGGTTTACAAACTCTGTCTGTGCCAGTTGGGTCACCCCACAACCATTGACTTCCAGAGAGAACAATTTTCTAACCTCTCCCAATTCAGGCAACATCCTGGTAAACCTGTTTCCACCTTCCCAAAAGCCTTCACATTCTTGCTATAATGTGGTGATCAAAACCGCACTCAATACCCCAAAGGTGGCCTGATTATAGTTTTATATTCACTCCCCTGACAGAAGCAGGCAAGCCTGCCATTCACCTCCTTCACCACTTTCAGGGATTTTTCAGCTTGCAACTGAAGATCCCTCTGTATATCAGGGCTGCTCAGGACCCTTCCGTTTATCGTATACATTCCTCTTGCTATGTGTCATCCAAAACGCATCACCTCACACTTGTCTGAATTGAAACATATCTGCAATTTCTCCACAAAACATTCTGACTCATCTCTTTCTTGCTGTACCCTTTTCCATCATTCTTCACGATTCACAACTTCAACAGTTTGTCCCATCTCCAAACTTGCTAATTAAATCGTTTTCATTTTCAAACTTTTCATTTATGTACATTACAAGCAACAGATGTCCCAGTTCTGATCCTTGTGGAACAGTACTAGCCATAGAACTCCAGCCAGCAACATGCCTCTGCACAACTGTTGCTGGGAGAAATATCAAAGAGGAGCCTTGAGTTCTGTGTTGAGCAGCATGACCAACGTTTATTCAGAGCTCCTTACTAATACATGATGGGAGAGGTCCCTCTCTGACTCCCCCAGATAAGTCCAGCATTTTGATGTGTTTACTTCATACGTCCCAGTAATATTTTCCCCTGACCTGAACTCCAGGGTTTGGAATGTCAGCTCGGATATTTCCACGCTCCCTTTCCCAGTCTCTGATTCTCTCAGCTTATGCAGCTTCTTTGCCAGTTCTTTCACAAATGGTTTAACCCTATCCTTGTCATTGCACATCTCCAGCCCTCCCACTACCACACATCTCCGGCCCTCCCACTACCATACCCTGTGGCATCTGCATAGTCTATCCAGTCACTAATTCAAAGGGGGACAGTCCCGTCCGTTTTGCTGGGGTTGTCCTCAGTTTCATTAGGCTGGTGGATAGTACTCTAACCCATCGCTGTCCTGTCTCTGAGAGAGCCTTAGTCAGACTAGCTTTCAGTGTCTGCGTCATTCCTTCTACTGTCCCACAGCTCTGGGCGTGGTATGGTGATGGGATTTCTGTTCAGTACCAAACAGGGCACATAGCTCTTTAGCTATGTTCCCTGTAACATTTGTCCCTTGGTCAGAATCTGCAGGGGAATGCCTCTACCCACTGAATAAACCTATTTATTAAAACCCAGCAGGAATTCCTTCCCTGGGATTGGGATGGGTGTGTGTGTAAAATCCATTTGTAATTGTTCCCATGGGCCCCAGGGTCCTTGCTGCTGCCTCCATTTTATTGCTTTCCCTGGCTCTCACTGTGAACAGACTACACACCTTCGACAAACCTTGCTGTATTTCTCCCTGTTCCAGGCAAGGATTGTAGTGGATCATCTGATATTGCATTTTATCCTCCCCAATATGGGCCAGCCCATGATATGTTTTTAATGTTTGTCCTATACAGTGTAGTGGCACTGCTGGATCATCCAGACTCTGACGTGTCCTATTACTGCCCCACCCTTTTCCCATTCCTGTTTCTCCTGTTGTGGGACTGTTTCTGGGAATATCTTTAAACCTTCCTCTCTCACTTCTGTAGCTACGGCTTGTTTCAGTCAGTATTTCACATATAAGATTATTAATGGATTGGACACTCTGGAGGCAGGAAGCATGTTTCTTCTGATGGGTGAGTCCCGAACCAGAGGACACAGTTTAAAAATAAGGGGTAGGCCACTTAGAACAGAGTTGGGGAGAAACTTCTTCACCCAGAGAGTGGTGGGTGTATGGAATGCTCTGCCCCAGAAGGCTGTGGAGGCCAAGTCTCTGGATACTTTCAAGAAAGAATTGGATAGAGCTATTAAGGATAGTGGAATCAAGGGTTATGGGGATAAGGCAGGAGCAGGATACTGATTGAGGATGATCAGCCATCATCATAATGAATGGTGGTGCTGTTTGGAAGGGCAGAAGGGCCTACTCCTGCACCTATTGTCTGTTGTCTATTCACCTGCCTTACCCACAAACTCACTGCCCCATTGGTGTGGGGTTTCTACTTCCCTGTGAGCTCTAATCTTCATTATTGCTGCTTCACTGGGAAGGTTAGCTGCTTCCACTAACTCTCTGACCTGTCCTTCATGCTCTACGTGCCCACAGACAGGGTGATGTACCCTCACCGAGCCCAGGCTATCACTTGGTCATGAACTATACCAAAGGCATGCTGTCTCTCTGTGTATATGCTGACTGCCTGACACCTGGCTAATGTCCGTGGTTCTGTCAGGGCTCGTGATGGTTCTGCCATTTCTGGGTAATTATCCATAAAAGGCCTCCAATAATTAAACAATCCTAAAGTTTGCCTTACCCCCTTCACGGTGTGGGGGTGAATAGTTTTGAAATCATGGTCTTTTGTTCCACTGGGATTGTCCCCCTCCCTTCCTGAATTGATCTTCCTGATGTGATGTCCCAGGTACATCTCTCCCTACCTTCCCATGCTCTGTAGGTTAATTTTAAGCCTGGCCTGCCTGACCTGACCCAATACTCTGTGTAATATCCGGATATGTTCTTTTTATCCAACTGAGGTAATGAGGTGTTGGTAAGATTAAATCGACGCACTCCATCAGCCATGTATCGGTGGGATATACTGGAATATTATGAGGTCCCTGAGGTAACTGGATCCAGGTCTACTGCTTTCCTCAGACAGTAAATACGAGCTTTTTCTGACCGTTCTAGGTCCACAGTAACCCATTCACAATATCAAGGGCTGAGACTGTATATTGTTGCAATTTTAATCCATGAAATAAAGTGGTGTGGTTCACTACTGTAGGATACTCTTTAGTGGCAGATTTACTGAGGGAGGTGTAATCAATAGTGAGGTGGGATGAGCCGTTTGGCTTCTGTGAGTTAGTCTGGGATACTGTTGGTCTGACTATTCACTGCTTCTCTCAATCTGTTACTGTCACAATTATTGCCTTTTCAGCCCCAGCTTTAATGGGATCCAGTTTGTGTGGGGAGTGAGAGCGCCCTCGATCTTTACAGGATCTACAGATAATAACCCAAATTCTTGTTTGAGTTACCCGCCCTGCTGTTTGGGTCCTAGCTATAACTCGCCAGATTCCCTGACTGTTCCAGTCTCCCTGCAAGGTAACTACTCTGGAGATGTCGCCTCTCCTTTGCTTCCTGTCCCGGAACTGGCCAGATTGTTCCCATATTAGAGTTTGTGCCTCTACATCAATAGTTGCTCTGAACTGTTCTAAAGTGGCAACTCCCAGAATGGTCCCTTCCTCAGTTTCACACTCCCATATCTGAATATATTTTGTCGTATCCATGATCTGCATTGGGACAGATTTATTTCATCCAGCTTCCTTGATTCCCTCTCCAACTGCTCTCATTTTAGTAATTGAGGGGTGAGGGGCAAATCCGTGTCGGTAACTGATATAGATGCTCTTTTTATTAATATTTGTTCTGCTGGTTCCCAAACACAGCGTCAATGAATATTCATTGTCCTACGTGAACACAGGCACACACACAATGTGAACATCTATCTCCCTCTCTCTGCCTACGTTCCTTGTCTATGTGCCCTTTCCTGCTTCCCTTGTAACATTGTGGGTCTGGTTACCCTCCCTGTACTGCAGCTGTTCCCCTGTGTTTCTGAGTTTGTCTCAGGTCTCATGGCCCAATTCAGAATGTGGTTAGAATGATCTCCCACTTGGAGTCCCATGTTTATGATTACAGTTTAATAGGGTCCCATGCCATCTTTAAAATACATCAAACCTATTTGATCATCACAGGTTGGGGTTTGGTAATCCCCCGTGGTCCTTAGACACCTTAGGCTTCCTCTCTGTATGATCCTCGATAATACCCTTGGGTCCCTGAGTCACCAAGGTTATTTTAGCCCATTCAGTCTGTCCCCTCCCCAGTGTGTCCCTGCAATATCTGTAAATGCCTGGAGGCACTCATCGGCTGTGATTGGGGGGGTCGGCTCACACCCTCACCCTCACATTGCAGGGACAGGTTCTGTTGTACACGTCCGGGCATCTTGGCCTAACAGATTTTGGCCTAACACCATCATCGGTGAGACTGTGCCTCAACTAATTCATCCATATTCTCCCAATAAGGTCCATTATTATCATTTCTCTATCAGGCTGGGTGTTCATTCACCAACATCTATCATACAGCCATATAAACGGTTCAGTTTGGTTTCTATCAGTTCCCTTTCTTGTCCCCCTCCTGTCTGTCCAGGTTTGAGCTTTGATGCCCAGCGGTGCCATAGACACGGCCTTCTGGGCCTTACAGGGCAGTGGGTCATCCCACCCATTGCCGTCCCTCTGTCCATACGTGGGCACTTTGTCATCTAACCCGTTCCAGTCAGTGTCACCATCCTCACTGCCTTCTGAGGAGAGCGGGGCACTAGGTACCTCCCCCACTGTAACTACCACCTGACCCTTGGGCTTTAAGGCCTCACGTCTGAGAGCCACCACCGTCACTTGTTCCTGTTTCCCATAATAATGTAACATATTCCGTCATTCCTGGAATAAAACAGAACAAAATGTGAATTTGATTTGACTTGAAACATTAATAATTTGACATTCACTTTACATATCTTTAAAGGTGAAAATTCTACTGTGATTATTTAAGTGAATTTAACGTGATCATACAGTGAAAATAACCCTCATAATCAACGATAATGAATGAACTGAATAATATGTGATTATTTGTACAAGTTCTTGCGTTGAAATATCAATTTTATTTAATGCTTGTCACCCATTACACCATGGGCATTGTTATTAGGGAATAAAGTAATGGAAGGATATCAGAGAAAATAAATAGACTTTAATTTTAGCTTCACTGCAATAATGGACCAAAACAAGATTTGGAAATATGGGTAAACTACATAACAAAGTTTCCAGCGTCATTATTGACATGAAAATTATTTTAGTTTGCAAGTTGTTTTGCACTAAGAATAATTGGAAATGAATTGTGATTATGAATTGACCATTTAAAATATATTTTGAAGAGAATAATCATTTTTTTTGGAGGAAATTAGGAAAGGAAATAAATATGTATCCATTGGTATTAATAGTTTTAAAATGTTTAGAAGTTGACTGGGATTATTTAATTGAGAGAGGCTGCATGATTATAAAGACGAATTCACCTTTTTCATTGCATTGTTGGTTTCACTCGAATCTGTTGTGGTCTAAGCTCTTGTTGTGTGCAATGGACTCTCACTAATAGCTTAATTAACCTGCGAGTCCCTGATCAGGTTTCCTTTGTCTGTAAGACAGTCTGTAAGTGCACAACACACCTGCTTTTCTGAGGGGAAACAGAGATTCTTTTCAAAGGAAATAATTGGCAGTTCTCACTGAGAATGGTTTCTACCACACACCATCAGCAGGGAAATGTTTTTCTGAAGATTTTCATTGTCTATCTATAAATCTGATGGTACCTGTGTTTGTCAGTTTGTGGAGGATTCAGCCCCTTTGTTCTGAGCTGTTTTTTATACAAGCAGTTGGTTCATTCTGTCTTTGCCAAGAATGTTGTTTACTTTCCCCTTTTACTGTGATTCTGCAGGTTAGAATATTCTGAGAGTCAATAATGTTCAATAACTGAACATTGAAATGTTTAGACTCTAACAGAGCAGTGGCCTTGTTTTCAGCTCATTATTCACTTTCCATTTCCTGGTTGTGTTGAATGTTACAGAAACAGGCTCTGAGCAATGTTTCCATTCACTTGTGTTGGAGTCACTGACAGCCACGTGGTCAGTCAGTTTCAGGCTGATGGATCAGTTTCTCTGTCCTATTAGATGGTGGTCACTTGCTCAGTTTCTGATGGCTCACCGGAGCGTCAGTCCATCAGCAGCTGAAACCCTCCATCCACCATTTGTTCCCTCTCACAGTGACTACTCCAATACAGTCCCAGCTTGTCTCCCACATTCACCTCCACATCCTCATGATCACCTCAGATTCTACTGTCTGTGTTCTTGCAGCAAGTTGTGAAAGACACCTACTTCAGTTTTAACCTGATCGATATTATGTTCAGGAAGATCATTCTCAAAATGTGGTTCACTGCTTTTAAACCTACCCGTGCCTTCACCCTGTCCTCCCAGCGTAGTTCCACACCTCCCTGGGGTATCTGCTTTTATCCAATTCCAGCTGTGTGAATGTTTCTTCTTTTATTCTCCTCACTGTTGGTGGCTTTAGTTTCAGCTGCCTTGAACCTAAACTTGATCATTCTCTTCCCCCATTCCCTTCAATTCTCCTCCATTCTATCAGCTCTCATTAATTTCTACCTGTTTGATCAAGGATTTGGTTTCCATCCTTAAAACCGTCCCTTTGTCGCTCGGTAACAGCCCCATGGTATTGTTGCCGAACTGTTAATCCAGAGACCGAGGTAATATTCTGGGGACCCTGATTCGAATCCCATCAAGCAGATGTGGAATTTGATTTCAATACAAATCTAGAATTATAAGCCTATTGATGAAATTATTCTCAATTGTGGGGCTGTATCTGCGAAGGTCCTTAAACTTTCCTTACTCACTTCTACAGTTACTGCCACTGCCACTTCCCCAAATGTCTGCCCTGTTTCAGTCAGTAATTTCACTCGCCTTACCCACATACTTACTGCCCCGTTGGTGTGGTGTTTCTACTTCCCTGTGAGCTCTAATCTTCATTATTGCTGCTTCACTGGGAAAGTTAGCTGCTCCCACTAACTCTCTGACCTGTCCTTCATGCTCTGTGTGGCCCCCAGACAAGGTGATATACCCTTACCGAGCACAGGCCAACACATGGTCATGAACAATACCAAAGGCATGCTGACTGTACATGTGTACATGTTGACTGCCTGACCCCTGGCTAATGTCTGTGCTTCTGTCAGGGCTTGTGATGGTTCTGCCATTTCTGGAGAATTCTCCACAAAATTCCCACAGTAATTAAACAATCCTAAAGTTTGCCTTACCCTCTTCATGGTGTGGGGGTGAATAGTTTTGAAATCATTGTCTGTCGTACTGCTGGGATTGTCCCCTCTCCCTTCCTGATTTGATCTCCCTGATGTGATGTCCCAGGTACATCTCTCCCTACCTTCCCACTCTCTGTGGGTTAATTCTAAGCCCGGCCTGCCTGACCTGATCCAATATTCTGTTTAATATCTGGATATGTCCTATCTCACCAACTGAGGTAATGAGGTGTTGGTAAGATCAATGTGACTAACTCCATCAGCCATATATCGGTGGGATATAGTGGAATATTGTCGTATCCCTGAGGTAACTGGATCCAGATGTACTGTTTTCCTCAGCCAGTAAACGCCAGCTTATTCTGGGATTCCAGGTGCACAGGTATGGACCAGAACCCATTCACAATATCAAGTGCTGAGACCATATCCTTTTGCGATTTCAATCCATTAAATACAGTGGTATGGTTCGCTAATGTAGGATACTCTTTAGTGGCGGATTTACTGAGGGAGGTATACTCAATAATGAGGTGGGATGAGCCGTCCGGCTTCTGTGAGTAAGTCTGGGATAGTGTCGGTCTGACTATTCACTGCTTCTGTCAATCTGTTACTGTCACAATTACTGCTTCCTGGCCCCAGCTTTGATGGGATTCTGTTTGTGTGGGGAGTGAGAGGGCCCTCGATCTTTACAGGATCTACAGGTAATAACCCGCATTCCTGGTTGAGTTACCCACACTGGTGTTTGGGTCCTAGCTATAACTCCCCAGATTCCCTGACTGTTCCAGTCTCCCTGCAAGGTAACTACTCTGGAGATGTCGCCTCTCCTTTGATTCCTGTCCCGGGCCTGACCAGGTTGTTCCCATATTACAGTTTGTGTCTCTGCATCAATAGTTGATCCTAACTGTTCGAAACTGACAACTCCCAGAATGGTCCCTTCCTCAGTTTCCCACCCCCATATCTGAATATATTTTGCCATATCCGTGATCTGCGTCAGGAGAGGTTCATTTCATCCAGCATCCTCGATTCCTTCTCCAACTGCTCTCATTTTAGTAATTGAGGGGTGAGGGGCAAATCCGTGTCGGTAACTGATAGAGATGCTCCTGCATTAATATTTGTTCTGCTGGTTCCCAAACACAGCGTCAATGAATATTCATGTTCCATAAGTGAACAGATGCACACACACAATGTGAACATCTATCTCCTTCTCTCTGCCGACGTTCCTTGGCTATGTGCCCGTTCCTGCTTCCCTTGTAACATTGTGGGTCTGGTTACCCTCCCTGTACTGCAGTTATTCCCCTGTGTTTCTGTGTTTGCCTCAGCTCCCATGGCCCAATTCAGAATGTGGTTAGAATTATCTCCCACTGGGAGTCCTATGTTTATAATTACAGTTAAATGGGGTCCCAGTTTAAAAACAACAAACTGATATCATCATCACAGATTGGGGTTTGGTCATCCCCCGTGGTCCTTACACACCTCAGGCTTCCTCTCTGTGTGATCCTCAATATTACCCTTGGGTCCCTGGGTCACCAAGGTTATTTTAGCCCATAAAGCCTGTCCCCTCCCCAGTGTAATATCTGTAAATGTCTGGAGACACTGATCGGCTGTGCACTGGGGGGAACCGGCTCACACCCCCATATTCTCATTGCAGGGACAGGTTCTGATGTACACGTCAGGGTATCTTGGCCTGAGAGATTTTGGCCTGACACCATCATCGGTGAGACTGTACCTCAACTAATTCATCCATATTCTCCCAATAAGTTCCATTACTACCATTTCTCTATCAGGCTGGGTGTTAACACACCAACATCTGTCATTCAGCAGGTGAACTGTTCATGTTTGGTTTCTGTCAGTTCCCTTTGTTGCTCCCTACTGTCTGTCCCAGTTGACCTTTGATGCGCAGTGGTGCCATGGATATAGCCTTCTGGATATTACAGGGTGGTGGGTGATCGCACCCATTGCCATCCCTCTGTCCATACATGGGCACTTCACCATCTAACCCGTTCCAGTTAGTGTCACCATCCTCACTGCCTTCTGAGGACAGCGGGGCACTGGGTACCTCCCCCCCACTGTAACTACCACCTGGCCCTTTGGCTTTAAGGCCTCACATCTGAGAGCCACCACCTTCACTTGTTCCTGTTTCCCATAATAATGTAACACATCCTGTCATTCCTGGAATAAAACAGAGCAAAATGTAAATTTGGTTTTACTTAAAATAAGAATAGTTTGACATTCTCTCGACATATCTATAGAGATGAGAATTGTACTGTGATTATTTCAGTGAATTTAATGTGATCATACAGTGAAAATAAACCTGATAATCAACGACAATGAATGAACTCAATAATATGTGATTATTTGTACAAGTTCTTGCATTGAAAATTCATTTTTATTTTAATGCTTCTCACCCATTACACCATAAGCATTCTTATTAGGGAATAAAGTAATGGAAGGATATCAGAGAAAATAAATAGACTTTAATTTTAGCTTCACTGCAATAATGAACCAAAACAATATTTGGAAATATGGGTAAACTACATAACAAAGTTTCCAGTGTCATTATTGACGTGAAAACTATTTTAGTTTGCAAGTTGTTTTGCACAATGAATAATTGGAAATGAATTGTGATTATGAATTGACCATTTAAAATATATTTTAAAGAGAATAGTCAGATATATTTTTTGGAGGAAATTAGGAAAGTAAATAAATATGTATACATTGGTATTAATAGTTTTAAAATGTTTGGAAGTTGACTGGGATTATTTGATTGAGAGAGGCTGCATGATTATAAAGACGAATTCACCTTTTTCATTGCATTGTTGGTTTCACTAGAATCTGTTGTCGTCTAAGCTCTTGTTGTGTGCAATGGACTGTCATTAATAGCTTAATTAAGCTGCAAGTCTCAGATTAGGTTTCCTTTGTCTGTAATTCAGTCTGTAAATGTGGGGCACACCTGCTTTTCTGAAGGGAAAACAGAGATTCCTTTCAAAGGAAGTAAGTGGCAGTTCTCACTGAGAATGGTTTCTACCACACACTGTCAGCAGGGAAGGGTTTTTCTCACGAATTCCAATCTCTATCTTTCAATCTGATGGTACCTGTGTTTGTCAGTTTGTGGAGGATTCGGTCCCTTTGTTCTGAGCTGTTTTTATACAAGCAGTTGGTTCATTCTGTCTTTGCCAAGAATATTGTTTACTTTCCCCTTTTACTGTGATTCTGCAGGTGAGAATATTCTGAGAGTCAATAATGTTCCATAACTGAACATTAACCTGATCTATATTATGTTCAGAAAGATCATTTCAAAATGTGGTTCACTGCTTCTTCAGGAGCTTCCTGAAGAAGGGCTTATGCCCGAAACGTCGATTCACCTGCTCCTTTGATGCTGCCTGACCTGTGCTTTTCCAGCAACACATTTTCAGTTGTAATTGTAGTAACCAGTTAATTACAAGTTACTGACAAAATATTTTAAGAGAAGCTGCTATTGGTGGTGGAAATGCTGCTGGTTGGTTTCAAAGAGGGCTGGGGTGAATATTGTACTCAGTTTTGATGATAAAGTTGAGCAATGTAAGATTCTTTTATCTTTGTTAATAAGAAGAGGCAGAGATTGTAGCTCGGACATCCACAATCATCCACCCACACCATCACTGATGCACAGTAGCAGCAGTGCCAATCAAGCGGGCTGCTTTATTCCGGACGGTATCAAGTTTCTTGAGTGTTGTTGGGGCTGCACTCATCCAGGCAAGTGGGGAGTATTCCATCACACTCCTGACTTGTGCCTGGTAGCGTTTGTACAGGATTTCAGGAGCCAGGAGTTTAATTATTCTTGTAGCCACTGTGTTTATGTGGTGAGCCCAATTCAGTTCCTGATAAATGATTATCCCCAGGATAATGTTGATAGTGGGTGTTCAGTCATGGTAACACCATCGAGTGTCAAGGCATGGTGGTTAGGTTATGTCTTATATGGGATAGCCTGCATTTGTGTGGCATGTATGTTACTTGCCACCTGTAAGCCCAAGCCTGGATATTGTCCAGATCTTGTTGTACTTGGACTGGGACTGCTTCAGTACCTGAGAATTAAATTATTTATTAACACTAAATAGTCACGTGATTATGCAAATTACTTTTTCTCTCAAATGTCATGGACTGTATCTTGTGGTCACTCTCATATTCACTTTCATTACCTTTTTATTTTCTTCTAAATTCAGACACAAATGTTTGAACATCGATCAGTATAAAATTACATAAATTAAACTCCCATCACATGTTTCTACAAGTAAACCAATTGAATAAAATACATTACTTCTGTATTGTCTGCATTTTGACAAAAAAGAATTCTCTTCAATAACTATTAAATGGCTCATTTATTGTCCTCAATCCATCAATCGAGGTATTGTTTTTCAGTCTTCAGTTTACCGATCTTAATGTACGTCTAATCAACATCAGAGCAAAGTGTTTTTAAAATATTGAGTCAATTTATTTGTTCAGAATACAACATTTATTAGGAATTCACTATCCTTATAATAATTGCAAAAAAAATTGTTTGTCTTTCTAACGTGTATCGTCAGATCCATATATTATTTTAATCCATATTTTAATTTAATCCATTGAAACAATGCTATTGTTTTCAGGTTAACTATCCCACAATGGAACCAATCATTTTCCCTGCAACACGCTTTGTAAACTGACTTTTGCTCATTTGAATAATCACAGTAATCTCAGCCTTATGAATTCAGAAAACTGTAACGACTTTTCACTGCAATAATTCCTGTTCATGTCTGCACATTGCACAGTCATGTAGCAAAATTAAATTTCTCCTTCTTACAAGTGTACTGATAGATTTTCGAAAATCTAAGTGTTGCTAATATCTAATTAGTGTGCAGTTCAGTAGGGGATATAAATGTGTAATAATGGCTCAGTACATGAAGTAATGTGAAGATATTGCAATGTACAAACTCACAATGATTGTGAATATCAATTTTTATTTTAACCTTGGAAACACAGTTGCATTGATTAAATTATATTTCACTTCAATGCTCACATTCATTGTATTTCTAATCACAATAAGAGCAAACTATTTCATGTGACAAAATTATTTAAAATTCATGTCAATTTTTTATGGATACAAAATAGAATTAACACTCGTTTGTTCTTTCCTTTACCAATCAGAGTGAAGTTTGATTTGTAGAATGCTAGACTGATACAGCACGGAAACAGGCCATTCAGCCTAACTTGGCATTCTGGCCAGGTTTCCTAAACTAAACTCGTCCCATTTCACTGTGTTTGTCCCATACCCCTTTGGACGTTTTCTATCCAATAAACTGTCCAAAACTCTTTGAAATGTTGTAATTGTACCAGCCACTGCCCTTCGTCTCACAGCTCATCCCAATATGTGAAACACACTGTGTGGAAAAGTTGCCCCTCAGACCCCTTTTAAATCTTTCCCCCCCACCTTAAATATTATTTACACCGTAGAATCTTTAAGACTGCAAAGTTATTAAAAGTTGAGAGGTATTTAGGAGCAGCGTAATAACATTCATACTTTAATCAGTGATGTGAAGCAAATAAATTCAAGATGTTGTGATCATTATAATGAACTACAGTTACAAGTTGAGACAATGTTGATTGAAAAGCAATTCAGTCAACACTTGGATATTTTCTAATCAACTCTGAGGTGTTTTGAAACATCTCTGTTGAAGGTGGGAATTGAACCCATGGCTCCTGGTTTACTAGTACACACATTACCAGAGCCCTCCATAATATTTCCATGCAGGAAGGGGAGGACTATAATCACATACTTACTGTGTTTATTCACAGGGCAAACTGCTCAGATATTTATTGTTATAATTGGACTATGATTGTATTAGACAGTTCCAGTGTGTAATGGACCGATAAAAAGAACTAGTAATTTCTAATAATGATGGAATGAAGCAACAATGGTCTTAAATAAACATAAATCTCATGATAATCAAGTAAGTCAATTTGTTTGAAGCAGTTATTCATCTGCATAAATTAAAATTAACCTGCTTTTTAATGCACATGAGTTGGAAATAAAGCATTAGTCATTCAATGTGACTACTCAGCGAAAAACAACTTCCCTCATTTTCAAAAAAATGTGATTTCTAAGAATTCACGATTTATTGTAAAAGTATAGAACAAACATTTGTTAATTCTGGTTTATTTACACAAGGAACACGTGAAATTTAAATAATGCTTAACGTGAAAAATACTTAGCTCTTATTGTAATAATCAGAAATGTAGCAATGTTAGAATTGAAGTGAAATACAATCAATACAAGAATTTAAACAAAACTGTGGATGCTGGAATTCACAAACAAACTCAGTAATTGCTGGAAAATAACTCAGCAGGTCTGGCAGCATCTGTGGAGAGAGTTAATAATTGGGCCGAGTGACCTTTCTTCAGACTGCACTTTTTCTTACAACCAATTCAATCCAGCTAAGATTCCACACTTAAAATTATTTTTGCTAAGATTAAGAGATTGTAGAGTGCAATATTGTTTGTATCAGTTGATGCACTGAGACATAGTTCCACATATACAGCTGGAGATATTGGATTTCAACAATAATTACCGGTTAGATTTTGGTAATAATTAGTTTTAAAATGGCTGATAACAAATTTAAGAATGACGAGAAAACCCTTATTGCGATGTAATTGTGCAATATGTTGGAAAAAAGATGAGATATTTATGTGAAAAATAGTTTGCAATCTCTTAATTGATAAGACTGATTAATGATCCTTCCATTAATACGAGAATTCAAATGAAAGAGAATGAGAGAGTTAGAATGAGTGTTGGGTGAGAGAACTTTGGTTGATTGCAGGTGTGTTGACCTGACAAGAATGTCAGTATTTCATTATGATACTGGCTCTAATAAATAATGGATTGAATGAAAATGCAAATCTCATGATGGTATGATAATTGAAATGACAATAATATTTAATGTGAGAACGCAACACTTAAAATGATACAATATTTTCAAAGCAGTTTGTACTGGATATTCATTAAGATCAATAAACTCAGAATTAAAATATTGGGTTAATTTTTTTTAAAAAATCACACTTTAGAAGATTATTCATTAGAATTATTCTGTCATTGAAAAAACCTCATTTCTTCAGGAATTCTGCATTTCCCTCATTTTCTGTCTTTTTTCCACAGGGATCGGTACTGGAACCCTTCTGTTTGCGATGCAATTATATAGAAGTGACATGGCTTAAAATCTAATTGGGTGAGTTAATAAGTTTGCAGATGATATAACGTTCAGTGCAGTTGGGGACAATGTAGAGTGTTGTCAAATAATGCAGCAGGAAAAAGATAAATTGCAGATATGGGCATAGTAATTAAAGGTGAAACTTAATCCATACAAGTGTGAGGGGTTTCACTTTGGAAACTCAAATGTTAAAAAAAGTAGATAGTTAATGGCAGGACCCTAACAGCTTTATTATTCAAAGGGATCTTGGCGTTAAAGACCATGGCTCCCTGAAAGTGACCATGCAAGTAATTAGGTGGTTAGGAAGGCAAATGGCATGCTTGCCTTTATTCGTAAGGGAACTGGTTACAAGAGTCAGGAAGTTATGTTGTAACATTTTAACATTTTGGTTAAGGCATTCTTAAAGTATTGTATTCACTTTTGTTCGCCATGTTCCAGGAAGGGTATGGAGGCTTTGGAGAGGGTCCAGAGGGAGTTTAAATTTTGAATTGTTGGAAGTTTTACATGTGTGTAAAGAAGGGGAGCTGCCTGCAGCTGAATAGTCACATTGAATGATTTTTTTTGTTTTGCGATTACATCCTGCTGCTAATCATTCTAGTTATCTTTTCATTTCAGGAAAAACTGCTTTAAACATATTCCGCAGTTGTATTTTGCATGAAATTACAATAAGCGGATGGTATGTGTATTTATCTTTCTTTCAATTGCCATGATTTTAATTTTTAAGTGAGAGCATATGTGCTTAGTACCTTATCGCAGCAAACCCGTTTGGAAATATTGAATCACTTAATGTGTCAGTGTTCTAAAATAGATTACCAATTCATTGTTAGTCCAACAATCACACAGTAATTTAATTTAGGTTTTCTAACAAATATCGTGAGATTCACATTTCAATTTAAATCATTATTTCGTACTGCCAATTTTACAAAGAAAAAATTATCTTTTATTCCAGGTCAACACATCCACAAACCAAGCAATGATTCCTCATCCAACACTGACAGGAAATCTCTGATATCTTCTCATTTGAATGTTCACAGAAATCATTGGATTCATATTCAGCCTTACAAATGAAGATAAGTCTGATTGTTTTAGACTCCAATTCTACATGTTGCGGATTGTAATATGACATTTCTAATCATTTTAAGTTTACAGTGACTAGTTTTAACACTAATTGTTACTTATATCTAATATGTAATCATTGATCAAATCAGTATACTTGGCTTTAAGTGTGGAATTAAGTCTCAGTGACGTAAGCATATTGCATGATACTGTTTCCTAATGGTTGCGAATGTTGATTTTTGTTTTAATGCTGAAATCCTTATTGATTTGCTGCTGTAGGGAAGCCCCGAGCAGCCTGCCTTGGAATTAAAACACAAAATGGTGGAGGGGAGATAAATAAGACGAACAGTCTGTTTCAGTCTTAAGTTTAAAAAAAGAACATTTTGTACAATCATACTCCAAGTCCATAAGTATGCCATTCCAGAGAGTCATATTCCAGATAGTGATAAGAGAATGCAGGCACACAGAAAAATGACCAACCCAGACTTTCATTAATGAAAGAATAATTGTCCCAGTGAATGAATAAACACCAACTGCAGGATAGAGCCCAGCTAACTTCCACAGCGGCTGTCAGGGAAACAGACAGGGTTTGATTGTCAGAAATAGTTACTATTTTAAAGTTGCTCAGAACTTTTAAAAAGTTTCTAATTAGATATTCTTGAGAATCGTAAATAAGGCATAGTGAGAGGCCCAAAGGACTGCAGCAATTAATTTTGTAATGTGAGGAAATAAAATGCACAGAGATCCCAAGGCCTGGAGATTATAGCACCTGTAAAACACCATGAAGCAATAGGAAGCTCGGGCTATCCATAGCGATGTTCATCCAAGATTAGGTGTTCTACAGGATCGGGTTTCTGTATCATGAGGAAGGACTGTAACCACATTGCATGTGGACATTGTGATACAGAAGGTGTGTAAAAATACTGTTTTTTACAACACACGTTACAGTGTGTCATGGACCTCCCTTCCTAGATTGGCCTCGGGGGATGATCCCTGCATTCACTGATTGCAGCATGAGTAAACATCTTACACTTGCCTGAGTTCGGCCTATCTCCTCAGTCTTCATTCCCTGTCAGGGGAAATCACTCCTACAGCTATGGTGACATTTAAATTCAATACAAACACTTATTATCTGTGAAATTATTCCTTGCAGAGCGATATCATTTTCATGTTAATTTTTTAAATTTTTGTTTTCAAGAAAAAAATGGAGGAACATCCATTTGTTATTTATTTCAACTTCTACTAAATTTTAAATTATTGAAAGGACTACACATGGGGGTGGCGGGGGGAAGAACGATTCTTCAGCTCAAATGTCACATTAAGTGACAATTTCCGTTTTTCAAATCATGTGACCTCCAAAATGATATTTATTTTAATTTCATTTTGAGGTCGTTTAATTTTCTTCCAACATTAGTTGTCAATGAACAATAATCACACAATTATTAGTTTTTAGCGACAAAATGACTTCCTGTACGAAATGTCATTAACTCGATGTTTAGTTCATAATAATACTCACTTTCCCATCCTCATTATTTTCTTCCTAGTTCTGACATTTATCTAAACATTTATCATGATAAAAGTTATATTAATAAAATAGACATGAACCGACCAAAAAAAAGTTGAACGATGCTCAATTGTTGCTGAGATTTTTTAATTATTAAAGCCACGTTTTATATTTTAATTTTCAGTTTATTAATCTTAATGAATATATAATCGACATCAGAGCAAAGTGCATTCAAAATATTAAGTCAATTTATCTATCAGGATTTTAGAAACAATTATCAATTACAATAATTACGCAATACTTTAACTTAGGCTTTATAACAAGTACAATGTGCTTTTAATATCTTCCATATGTCTTAGTGTGAGTGCTACAACATTAAAACTTGTTTGATAAGGCCAATACACCACAAAAGACCAATAATTGCCATAGCAACATCATTTGTAAATATCTGACTTTTGCTTATTTGAAAGATCACAGTCTTCTCAGCCATTGAAATTCAGAGAACACCAGTTAATTTACACTGCAATATTTCTCTTCGTTTCTTAACATTACTCAGTGGAATAGTAAGAGGAGATACCTCATTATTCTTAAATTCATTAATAAACTATTTCAAATCGATTTGTTGCTAAAACCTAATAATTGTTCAATTCGGTAAGGGGTGTACATGTGGAACTATGTTTTCATATAATAACTAATGCAAGGACATTGCAATGCACAATCACTCAATCATTCTGAATATTGCTTTTCATTTTAAACTTGGAAACACTTATGAATTGAATTGATTAGAAATCACTTCAATGTTAACATTTATTGTGTTTTTAATCACAATAACAATTGAATATTTTTCACGTGCAAAATCATTGAAATCCCCATGAATTTTTTAAAGCACACAAAAAAGGGTTGGCATCTCTCTTCTTTCATTAAACAACCACAGGAAATGGTGACTTCTTAGAAATCGTATATTTCAGAAAGAATTAACGTTGTCTTCAGCTGAATAGGCACATTGATTGACCAATTCATCATTTTGTTCCAATTTACGTGTAGATCAAAAACATTGTAATTTGCATTTCAGAAAATGTGGAACTTATGAACATATAGAATAATTATATTCATTTTTATTTATAATGCACAGTAATCACATAATTCTGTCAAGTTGTCGTTCCACAAGTGATCATAAAAATCATGTTAAATTAAGACATTTGTTAACTCCCATCATTATTGTAAATCACTACTGAATTTTCAGAAGATTGCACACAGTATCCAAACATTTAATTCCAATCCAATTATCACAATCAACATCTGATTAGTTTTCAGCCCTGTACAGCCTGGTTGGGAATTTTATGAAGGAATCTTGTGCAACTCTGGTCGTGTTTCTGTTACCAGACCAGAGGATACAATTTCAATTCCCACCTTGCACAGAGCTGTGCCAGAGCAGCTCTGAATGTTGAGAAGAAAATATCTAAGAATCGAATGAATTGCCTTTCAATTCAACATTTGATATGTTTTCATTTGTTGTTCATTCCAATAATCACAGTATCTGTTATATATTTTCTTCAGTCCGCTAATAACGGAATGTATCTCATTCCACTCAATCAATATTCTTTGCAAAATATTTGATAATGTTGCACTCACAAAGATGAAATATGCAAAGTAAAGATATTCCTTGATTTTCTTTTGTTCTGAAGAACTGAGTTCAGACTGCACATAGAACTTGATGCTTCAAAGGTATAAATATGAGAAAAAAAATTGAGTTCTTCTTCAGTTAAATAAACAAATGCCACTTCCTACTATATATCAATTTTTAGTTATTGATCTGTTTATGAGTTGTCTGAAATTTGTTTTTAGTTTTCCATTCATCTATTTATATTGAATGTAAGATTGAAATGTTGTGAAAATATCCGAGTGCATTCATTTGAAAATTGAATTTGCATATTTCTCTCTAATCCAGTTTATTGCATGATGACTTAACAGTGTTTTGTTCAGCAAACCTAGTGAATACATAAAAATTGTCTCATCTTAAATAAGATCTTTCACACCCAGTTATCAGTTTCTTCCTAATTCATGTAAATATCTAAATTTATTGAAATCAATGTTCACACAAAACAGTGCACATAAAGCGACACAAAGATATTCATCATCAGCTGATTACTATTCAGTGGAATAACCTGAGTGAGTATGTTATTGTTCCTGGGTCAAATGACAACAGTAAGCATTTATTTACTATTCTATGCAGTTAATTCAATTGATGTGCTATATTTCAGCTCAATCGTTAATGTTGATTTATATTGTTTAAACCAATAATTCTACTTTATCACGGATATTGACTATACTACAATAATGTTGGGAAGCAAATTTCTGTCAATCTAACAATCTTTAAGCTCCTTTTTTATTGTGTGTGTACAAGAGACAATTCAAATTATAACCATTTTTATTACAAATTGAACAAATACTGCATTATAAATTCGTGAAGTTCCTACATTTTTGCAAAAGGGTTAGCCTTCACTGTATATGTCACATTAAAAAAACTGCTATTTCAAATCATGCGTGCTACAAAATGATTATTGTTTTCATTTCATTGTAAGAAAAGAACTGCTTTGACCATGTTGATTTTTTTGTCATTTCTATTCCAACATTATTCATCATTGTACAAAAATGACAATATTATTAAAATCGCATAAATGCCACATATCATTGACTACATTGTTCAGTTTCAATCTCACTTTCATGACTTACTAATTCTCTTCCTAATTCTGACACAAGTCTTTAAACATTGATCATAATATTGATCATATAAATTGATGTAACATATCTCTACAAGGAATTCAGTGTATGGAAATTCACAATTTTTGTATTACGTACATTTTTTTACTTAAGTAAGATTTTTGCTCAATAATCACTGAATGGCTCATTTTTCTTCAATCCATAAAGCTCGGTACAATGTTTTATGCCTCAGTTTACTGATCTTAATAAATATCCAATTAACATCAAAGCAAAGTGCTTTTGAAATATTGAATCATTTTAATTCTTCAAAAGACAGCATTCATTATCAAGTCATTGCCATTGCAATAATGGCACAATTATTTATAAAAAAAAGTCTTTTGAACAAGTATATTGAGATTCACATTTAGATTTAATTCATTATGTCTAAGTGCTAATAGTACAGTATGAAAATACCTTTATTTTTCAGGTCACCTACCCTACAAAGGATCCAATGACTTCCCAACCAACGTCATTGCAAATATCTGATGTTTGCTTATTTGAATGATCACGGTAATCTCAGCCTTAAAATTCAGGAAAATGTAATTACTTTTCACTGAATTAATTCCAGTTCATTTCCAGACATTGCTCAATCACTTGCAAAAAGAGATTTTTCATTATTCATTAATGCATTGACAGACTTTGATAATTCAATTGTTGCTGATTTATAATAAAAATTATACTTATTCAATCTAGTAGGTTGCGCAAATGTGGATTTACGGCACAGTACATAAACCACTGTAAAGATATTGCAGTGTACAATCTCTCAATCATTGTAAGTATCAATTTTTATTTTACCTGTTGAAACATAGTTGAATTCAATTAATTACATTTGCCTTCAATGCTCACATTTATCGTGTTTGTAATCATAATACGACTTACGGATGTTTCATGCAACAAAATCAAATGAAAAAGAATTAGCAGCTATTTATTCTTTCATTCAACAATGGCAATGAATTTTGATTTTTTAAATTTTGAACATTTTTGGAAAGAAGGGATATTGTCTTCAGTTGAATTCTTGAATTGACTCACGAATTCACAGTGTCCGCGACTTATTCTCTTTGGGTTCCTATGAAAAGGAATTAACTAGTTCTTCTGATTGTAACTTCCTGGAAAATATTTGAGAATGTTGTGGTTTTAAAGTTGACAAGGCTAAGTGATCGTAAGTCATCAGTTATTTTGTTAGAAAGAGCTTGATTCAAACATTTCGAACACAGACACACACACATTGTTATTCTGCTGTGTAACAAGGGGGAAAACAAGTCGCTTTCTTCAGCGTTAAGTAAATATATGCCACTTCCAAGTGTTCATTAGTCAGCTAATTACCTACATTTGTTATTAAGAATTGCAATTCGTCTAAATATCGTTATGACCTTTGATCAAATTAAATTTTTAAATATTGTTTATACATAAATTGCCGAGATTTTGTTTTTTTTTTGTTTTCCATACACCTATTCGTATTGAATGTAAGATTGACATGCTTTGACAATATCGGAGAGTGTTCATTTGAAACTTATTTTTTTCGTATCTTTCACTGATTTTACTTCTTGCATAAGATTACATGGTACCTCAGTGGTTAGCAATGCTGCCTCATAGCGCTAGGGACATTGGTTTGATTCCTTCCTCGGGTGACTGTGGGGACTTTGCACGTTCTCACCAAGTCCACGTGACTTTGCTGTGGTGTCCTCCCACCATCCAAACATATGCAGGTTAAGTGAGCTGGCCATGCTAAACCGCACGTTGTGTTCAGGGATATGTGAATTAGTCAGAAATAAATGTGTAGAAATGTGATCGGGAAAAGAATTTGGGTGGGTTACTCTTTAGGGGGGTCATTTTTTTTCAAACAAATGGCCTGTTACCACACTGAGGTAACAGGGGTGCTTTCATAGCGTCGCTACTATTAAGGTGCGCCCCGAGATCTAAGCCATGTTGGAACTGAAATGGAGGAATCGACAGAGAGGCTACAGAATGACATCGCATCCATTTGGTTTTCTTTAAATCACGGACGAGCAGGGAAATGTAAACGGGGAGGGCGAGTGGAGCAGTTGCAGATCCGGAGGTCCTCTGAGAGTGTATGTTTTCTTCATTGCTTTTGCTGATTGAATGAGCCACTAACGTGCGAACTGCTCCAAAACATGATTCAGGACCTCCGGTGCCAACTCTCGCGCGTTGAATAACGACAGACAGCTTCCAAATGAAGCCTTTCAGAGACGACTTTGGGGTACGTTTGACAGACAGACAAGTTCAGGAATCCGTGGTGCGCTGTGACACCAGCGCATCAGCTTCTTCCCTGCCTTTGAACCGGGCCGCCTGCGCAAGGAATGCAAATGCGGTACTGCTTTTCGTGGAAGGATCAGAACGCGGCAACTACACTCTCAAACAGAATGGCATATGATCAGAACCAGGTTGGAGAAAAACTTTATAATGCTTTGCACAATAAATAAATGGAGTTGCCTTGCATTTCACTACGAGAGCAGATTCGTTCAAGCAAATTCGAAGGGAGGTTTGCAGAGAGGAAAGCAAGCAAGGAAACTCTGTTCTTGCGCATGTGAATGGTTGCAGTTGAAGAACAAAGCAGTTTCTGCGCTGTTTCTGCCCAGTTTCGAACTGGGAACCTTGCGCGTGTTAGGCGAACGTGATGACCACTACACTACAGAAACCAGCCGAGGCGATCGCACTGCAGCTCAGTGGCATCCAGCACTGAAAGTTGAATAATTCTACGTTTCACCTTTCTGTTTCCAAGAGCTTGTTACTGTCCAGCGTAACATGATCTTATGGAAGGGTTGTAAACTGAGTATTTATGTGTTTTACCCAAGTTGCGGTGAGTTGAAAAATCGAGAGCATAGGTTTAAGGTGAGTGGGCTGAAATTGACAAAGGACCTGAGGCACATTTCCCACACAGAAGGTTGTGCGTGTTTGGAATGAGCTACCAGAGGAAGTGGAGGAGGCTATTACACTCAGAAAATTGCAAAGGTAATCAGATGAGTTTCTGGATAGGATGGGTTTAGCGGGATTGGGGCCAAATGCTGGGGAACGCGACTTGTTTAATTTTGGCTATGTGGTGAGCATGGACGAGATACACCGAAGTATCTGTTTCCAAGCGGTGTACCCCAATACCGTCGTGTTGCTTACACCGGCTTTAAAGGATTCCTTTTTAGCGGAGCTTGCCGTCGCAGTCTGTGGCACAATCGTTTCGTCTGTTCGACTGCTCACGGGAAAGGTAGTATTGTGAAACACTGCAGAAACGAACGACTTCCTTCCTTTTGCTCCGACTGACCATACTCCATGAATTTTTCCCAGACCCTCAGTTGAGGATTTTTGCTGCTGGAAGTTACCTCAGAAACCCTGTTAACTCGTAATGTACTGAGCGAATCGCAAAACAGTAAGCATTTAACACGGAACACAAACAAAACTGGCATGCCGAATGCATTTTCAGACACAGAGATGCATGATTGCTAAATGTGAGACAGTCCGAGGGCATGAGTCATAAAGTAATCTCACAACTAACAACAGGGCAATTCCAAACTACTCTTTCAAACATACTGCAGCCTTAGTGCACCAACACTTCCCAGACAATGCTGAAAAGAGAGAAAGAAAAAAACATAATAAGAACGGGCCATAAAAAGTGAATTTCAACAATCACAGTCTCGATGAGTTTCCCTTTCCCTTCCGATGTCTCCAGGACGGAAATAAAGGAAATGGGAGAAATTCAATAAAATGTGATCATTGGATCGATTTTCCCATTGACCAGAAAACCAAATAACGACGAGTCGAGTCACCACATTACGAGTTAACAGGGTTTCTGAGGTAACTTCCAGCAGCAAAAATCCTCAACTGTGGGTCTGGGAAAATTTCACGGAGTATGGTCAGTCGGAGCAAAGGTAAGGAAGTCGTTCGTTTCTACAGCAGCGATGAAATAACAGTCTGCATTCGGTTCCAGTAAATTGCCTGGAACAGCAGAGCTGTTTGCGATTTTCCGCGTGGCACGATCCCACACCACAGTTAATTCGCCGGGAACCAAACCCATTTTACTTTTGTTTTCAACATCAAGACAGTGGGGACCGAAACAGCATTTTAACAAACTGCAGCATCGGAGTGAAACAGCAGAAACGGCAATAGCGGGATGCGAACCCGCGCCCATTTCAAGACTGGAACCTGGATCCAGCGCTTTAGACCGCTCGGCCACACTACCAGCCGGCCACAAGGCCCGTTTTCTTGCATTTCTAATTGTGCCCCTGCATAACAACAGACGCAAAGTCACATGAAAAGGGTTCCATGATCCCTCTCCGACTCGCACAGCTGCTGGGATGTGCCCGGCTACAATGTCAATGTCGCAGCAGATAATGATAGCCCATCAATCCAGACAAAAATCAATTTTAAGCTGAGTCTATCTTCTCGGACTCTTTTCAGCTACATATGTATCTGTGAGTGCGTGACAATATATGTTCGCTTATGATTTGGTCAAATAACCATGAGCTGCTTGACATTACTGCAATTTCGATTCTTGCTTTGCTAAATGATTTCACCCATTGCTCGAAACAGGACGACTTTCACGTTTACACGGAACACGAAACACACCGGACTACAGGGAAAATGCACAAAGCTGAGCAGGCCGTGTTCCAAATCATACCGTGCAGCATTTATTCAGTCACTGTGTCTGTTTTGCAGAATAAGGGTCCCAAAGAAAGTTCTCTACCCTAAAACCGGAAGTCGCATTACATTCCGAGAGCGACAGATCACATTGTGAGGATGCTCTGACCTCGGAGCCTGTTCGAGATGACACTTTCCGTGCCTTTTACCTTAAACGGGCAATTTGCTGCAGAGATGTTCACTCCTGGACATGAGCCACATGGATACCAACTGAGTCGGAAACCTGTGCGGGAATCGACGAGAAGCGACTCAATACATTTTGCTAACTTCCATGGTGCTTCTTAGAAATGGAGTTTCTGTTCACCTCAATCTAAAAGGCAGTTTCTGAACATAGTAACAGAACTCAAAAGGTAATTACCTCACCCCACCGCCACTCCGGAAGAGGTGCTAACTGCCCTTGATTGCTTTTTGTTCTCGATGTGAAGAGCTCTCACGCCTGAGTCACCTTCACGTCTCTGTTTGCTGAGTGAATCACAAAGAAGGAGTTTCACCAGAGCTGCAATTGCCACACTTCTCCACTCGCCCTCCCCGTGAACATTTTCCTGCTCGTCAGTGATTTAAAGAAAATTAAATGGATGCGATGTCATTCTGTAGCCTCTCTGTCGATTCCTCCGTTTCAGTTCCAACATGGCTTCGATCTCGGGGCGCACCTTAATACTAGCGACGCTATGACAGCACAGGTCCGGAGGTTTTTCTCAGAGTGTATGTCTGTTTCATTGCTGTTGCTGATTGAATGAGCCACTAACGTGCGAACTGTTCCAAAACATGATTCAGGACCTCCGGTGCCAACTCTCGCGCGTTGAATAACGACAGACAGCTTCCAAATGAAGCCTTTCAGAGACGACTTTGGGGTACGTTTGACAGACAGACAAGTTCAGGAATTCGTGGTGCGCTGTGACACCAGCGCATCAGCTTCTTCCCTGCCTTTGAACCGGGCCGCCTGCGCAAGGAATGCAAATGCGGTACTGCTTTTCGTGGAAGGATCAGAACGCGGCAACGACACTCTCAAACAGAATGGCATATGATCAGAACCAGGTTGGAGAAAAACTTTATAATGCTTTGCACAGTAATTAAATGGAGTTGCCTTGCATTTCACTACGAGAGCAGATTCGTTCAAGCAAATTCGAAGGCAGGTTTGAAGATGGGAAAGCAAGCAAGGAAGCTCCGTTCTTGTGCATGTGAAAGGCTGCACTTGAAAAAAAAAGCAGTTTCCGCCCAGTTTCGAACAGGGGACCTTACGCGTGTTTGGCGAACGTGATGACCACGACACTACAGAAACCAGCGGAGGCTACCGCACTGCAGCTTAGTGGCATCCAGCACTGAAAGTTGAAGCAATTCTACGTTTCACCTTTCTGTTTCCAATAGCTTGTTATTGTCCAGCGTAATTAACATCTTGAAAACGTAAAAAAAACCACGTGAAATTGATGACAAAATATAGACAAGGATGTCGTCAATGTTTGGACCGTAGGGCGAGGTGGAATAAGCTGGGACGACTTTCCCCGCAGCATAACGGCTGCGACATGATCTTACGGAAGGGTTGTAAACTGAGTATTTATGTGTTTTACCCAAGTTGGGGTGAGTTGAAAAATCGAGAGCATCGGTTTAAGGTGAGTGGGCTGAAATTGACAAAGGACCTGAGGCACATTTCCCACACAGAAGGTTGTGCGTGTTTGGAATGAGCTACCAGAGGAAGTGGAGGAGGCGATTACACTCAGAAAATTGCAAAGGTAATCGGATGAGTTTCTGGATAGGATGGGTTTAGCGGGATTGGGGCCAAATGCTGGGGAACGGGACTTGTTTAATTTTGGCTATGTGGTGAGCATGGACGAGATACACCGAAGTATCTGTTTCCACGCGGTGTACCCCAGTACCGTCGTGTTGCTTACACCGGCTTTAAAGGATTACTTTTTCGCAGAGCTTGCCGTCGCAGTCTGTGGCACAATCGTTTAGTCTGTTCGACTGCTCACGGGAAAGGTAGTATTGTGAAACACTGCAGAAACGAACGACTTCCTTCCTTTTGCTCCGACTGACCATGCTCCGTGAAATTTTCCCAGTTGGGGATTTTTGCTGCTGGAAGTTACCTCGGAAACCCTGTTAACTCGTAATGTACTGAGCGAATCGCAAAACAGAAAGCATTTAACAAAGAAAAAAAAACAAAACTGGCATGCCGAATGCACTTTCAGACAGAGAGATGCATGAATGCTAAATGTGAGACAGTCCGAGGGCATGAGTCATAAAGTAATCTCACAACTAACAACAGGGCAATTCCAAACTACTCTTTCAAACATACTGCAGCCTTAGTGCACCAACACTTCCCAGACAATGCTGGAAAGAGAGAAAGAAAGAACATAATAAGAACGGGCCATAAAAAGTGAATTTCACCAATCACAGTCTCGATTAGATTACCTTTCCCTTCCGATGTCTCCAGGACGGAAATAAAGGAAATGGGAGAAATTCAATAACATATGACATCGAAATTCATTGGATCGATTTTCCCATTGGCCAGAAAACCAAATAACGACCAGTCGAGTCACCACATTACGAGTGAACAGGGTTTCTGAGGTAACTTCCAGCAGCAAAAATCCTCAACTGAGGGTCTGGGAAAATTTCACGGAGTATGGTCAGTCGGAGCAAATGTAAGGAATTCGTTCGTTTCTGCAGTGTTTCATCACAACAGCGATGGAATAACAGTCTCCATTCGGTTCCAGTAAACGCACAAATTGCCTGGAACAGCAGAGCTTTTTGCGATTTTCCGAGTGGCACTATCCCACAACACAGTTAATTCCCCGGGAAGCAAACGCATTTTACTTTTGTTTTCAACATCAATACAGTGGGGACCGAAACAGCATTTTGACAAGCTGCAGCATTGCAGTTAAACAGCAGAAATGGCAGTGGCGGGATTCGAACCCGCGCCCCTTTCAAGACTGGAACCTGGATCCAGCGCCTTAGACCGCTCGGCCACACTACCAGCCGGCCAAACTGCCCGTTGTCTTGCATTTCCAATTGTGCCCCTGCATAACAACAGATGCAAAGTCACATGAAAAGGGTTCCATGATCCCTCTCCGACTCGCACAGCTGCTGGGATGTGCCCGGCTACAATGTCAATTTCGCAGCAGATAATGATAGCCCATCAATCCAGACAAAAGCTGAGTCTATCTTCTCAGACTCTTTTCAGCTACAAATGTATCTGTGAGTGCGTGACAATATATGTTCGCTTATGATTTGGTCAAATAACCATGAGCTGCTTGACATTACTGCAATTTCGATTCTTGCTTTGCTAAATGATTACACCCATTGCTCGAAACAGGACGACTTTCACGTTTACACGGAACACGAAACACGCCGGACTACAGGGAAAATGCACAAAGCTGAGCAGGCCGTGTTCCAAATCATACCGTGCAGCATTTATTCAGTCACTGTTTCTGTTTTGCAGAATAAGGGTCCCAAAGAAAGTTCTCTACCCTAAAACCGGAAGTCGCATTACATTCCGAGAGCGACAGATCACATTGTGAGGATGCTCTGACCTCGGAGCCTGTTCGAGATGACACTTTCCGTGCCTTTTACCTTAACCGTGCAATTTGCTGCAGAGATGTTCACTCCTGGACATGAGCCACATGGATACCAAGTGAGCCGGAAACCTGTGCGGGAATCGACGAGAAGCGACTCAATACATTTTGCTAACTTCCATGGTGCTTCTTAGAAATTGAGTTTCTGTTCACCTCAATCTAAAAGGCAGTTTCTGAACATAGTAACAGAACTCAAAAGGTAATTACCTCACCCCACCGCCACTCCGGAAGAGGTGCTAACTGCCCTTGATTGCTTTTTGTTCTCGATGTGAAGAGCTCTCACGCCTGAGTCACCTTCACGTCTCTGTTTGCTGAGTGAATCACAAAGAAGGAGTTTCACCAGAGCTGCAATTGCCACACTTCTCCACTCGCCCTCCCCGTGAACATTTTCCTGCTCGTCAGTGATTTAAAGAAAATTAAATGGATGCGATGTCATTCTGTAGCCTCTCTGTCGATTCCTCCGTTTCAGTTCCAACATGGCTTCGATCTCGGGGCGCACCTTAATACTAGCGACGCTATGACAGCACAGGTCCGGAGGTTTTTCTCAGAGTGTATGTCTGCTTCATTGCTGTTGCTGATTGAATGAGCCACTAACGTGCGAACTGTTCCAAAACATGATTCAGGACCTCCGGTGCCAACTCTCGCGCGTTGAATAACGACAGACAGCTTCCAAATGAAGCCTTTCAGAGACGACTTTGGGGTACGTTTGACAGACAGACAAGTTCAGGAATTCGTGGTGCGCTGTGACACCAGCGCATCAGCTTCTTCCCTGCCTTTGAACCGGGCCGCCTGCGCAAGGAATGCAAATGCGGTACTGCTTTTCGTGGAAGGATCAGAACGCGGCAACGACACTCTCAAACAGAATGGCATATGATCAGAACCAGGTTGGAGAAAAACTTTATAATGCTTTGCACAGTAATTAAATGGAGTTGCCTTGCATTTCACTACGAGAGCAGATTCGTTCAAGCAAATTCGAAGGCAGGTTTGAAGATGGGGAAGCAAGCAAGGAAGCTCCGTTCTTGTGCATGTGAAAGGCTGCACTTGAAAAAAAAAAGCAGTTTCCGCCCAGTTTCGAACAGGGGACCTTACGCGTGTTTGGCGAACGTGATGACCACGACACTACAGAAACCAGCGGAGGCTACCGCACTGCAGCTTAGTGGCATCCAGCACTGAAAGTTGAAGCAATTCTACGTTTCACCTTTCTGTTTCCAATAGCTTGTTATTGTCCAGCGTAATTAACATCTTGAAAACGTAAAAAAAACCACGTGAAATTGATGACAAAATATAGACAAGGATGTCGTCAATGTTTGGACCGTAGGGCGAGGTGGAATAAGCTGGGACGACTTTCCCCGCAGCATAACGGCTGCGACATGATCTTACGGAAGGGTTGTAAACTGAGTATTTATGTGTTTTACCCAAGTTGGGGTGAGTTGAAAAATCGAGAGCATCGGTTTAAGGTGAGTGGGCTGAAATTGACAAAGGACCTGAGGCACATTTCCCACACAGAAGGTTGTGCGTGTTTGGAATGAGCTACCAGAGGAAGTGGAGGAGGCGATTACACTCAGAAAATTGCAAAGGTAATCGGATGAGTTTCTGGATAGGATGGGTTTAGCGGGATTGGGGCCAAATGCTGGGGAACGGGACTTGTTTAATTTTGGCTATGTGGTGAGCATGGACGAGATACACCGAAGTATCTGTTTCCACGCGGTGTACCCCAGTACCGTCGTGTTGCTTACACCGGCTTTAAAGGATTACTTTTTCGCAGAGCTTGCCGTCGCAGTCTGTGGCACAATCGTTTAGTCTGTTCGACTGCTCACGGGAAAGGTAGTATTGTGAAACACTGCAGAAACGAACGACTTCCTTCCTTTTGCTCCGACTGACCATGCTCCGTGAAATTTTCCCAGTTGGGGATTTTTGCTGCTGGAAGTTACCTCGGAAACCCTGTTAACTCGTAATGTACTGAGCGAATCGCAAAACAGAAAGCATTTAACAAAGAAAAAAAAACAAAACTGGCATGCCGAATGCACTTTCAGACAGAGAGATGCATGAATGCTAAATGTGAGACAGTCCGAGGGCATGAGTCATAAAGTAATCTCACAACTAACAACAGGGCAATTCCAAACTACTCTTTCAAACATACTGCAGCCTTAGTGCACCAACACTTCCCAGACAATGCTGGAAAGAGAGAAAGAAAGAACATAATAAGAACGGGCCATAAAAAGTGAATTTCACCAATCACAGTCTCGATTAGATTACCTTTCCCTTCCGATGTCTCCAGGACGGAAATAAAGGAAATGGGAGAAATTCAATAACATATGACATCGAAATTCATTGGATCGATTTTCCCATTGGCCAGAAAACCAAATAACGACCAGTCGAGTCACCACATTACGAGTGAACAGGGTTTCTGAGGTAACTTCCAGCAGCAAAAATCCTCAACTGAGGGTCTGGGAAAATTTCACGGAGTATGGTCAGTCGGAGCAAATGTAAGGAATTCGTTCGTTTCTGCAGTGTTTCATCACAACAGCGATGGAATAACAGTCTCCATTCGGTTCCAGTGAACGCACAAATTGCCTGGAACAGCAGAGCTTTTTGCGATTTTCCGAGTGGCACTATCCCACAACACAGTTAATTCCCCGGGAAGCAAACGCATTTTACTTTTGTTTTCAACATCAATACAGTGGGGACCGAAACAGCATTTTGACAAGCTGCAGCATTGCAGTTAAACAGCAGAAATGGCAGTGGCGGGATTCGAACCCGCGCCCCTTTCAAGACTGGAACCTGGATCCAGCGCCTTAGACCGCTCGGCCACACTACCAGCCGGCCAAACTGCCCGTTGTCTTGCATTTCCAATTGTGCCCCTGCATAACAACAGATGCAAAGTCACATGAAAAGGGTTCCATGATCCCTCTCCGACTCGCACAGCTGCTGGGATGTGCCCGGCTACAATGTCAATTTCGCAGCAGATAATGATAGCCCATCAATCCAGACAAAAGCTGAGTCTATCTTCTCAGACTCTTTTCAGCTACAAATGTATCTGTGAGTGCGTGACAATATATGTTCGCTTATGATTTGGTCAAATAACCATGAGCTGCTTGACATTACTGCAATTTCGATTCTTGCTTTGCTAAATGATTACACCCATTGCTCGAAACAGGACGACTTTCACGTTTACACGGAACACGAAACACGCCGGACTACAGGGAAAATGCACAAAGCTGAGCAGGCCGTGTTCCAAATCATACCGTGCAGCATTTATTCAGTCACTGTGTCTGTTTTGCAGAATAAGGGTCCCAAAGAAAGTTCTCTACCCTAAAACCGGAAGTCGCATTACATTCCGAGAGCGACAGATCACATTGTGAGGATGCTCTGACCTCGGAGCCTGTTCGAGATGATACTTTCCGTGCCTTTTACCTTAACCGTGCAATTTGCTGCAGAGATGTTCACTCCTGGACATGAGCCACATGGATACCAAGTGAGCCGGAAACCTGTGCGGGATTCGACGAGAAGCGACTCAATACATTTTGCTAACTTCCATGGTGCTTCTTAGAAATGGAGTTTCTGTTCACCTCAATCTAAAAGGCAGTTTCTGAACATAGTAACAGAACTCAAAAGGTAATTACCTCACCCCACCGCCACTCCGGAAGAGGTGCTAACTGCCCTTGATTGCTTTTTGTTCTCGATGTGAAGAGCTCTCACGCCTGAGTCACCTTCACGTCTCTGTTTGCTGAGTGAATCACAAAGAAGGAGTTTCACCAGAGCTGCAATTGCCACACTTCTCCACTCGCCCTCCCCGTGAACATTTTCCTGCTCGTCAGAGATTTAAAGAAAATTAAATGGATGCGATGTCATTCTGTAGCCTCTCTGTCGATTCCTCCGTTTCAGTTCCAACATGGCTTAGATCTCGGGGCGGACCTTAATACTAGCGACGCTATGACAGCACAGGTCCGGAGGTTTTTCTCAGAGTGTATGTCTGTTTCATTGCTGTTGCTGATTGAATGAGCCACTAACGTGCGAACTGTTCCAAAACATGATTCAGGACCTCCGGTGCCAACTCTCGCGCGTTGAATAACGACAGACAGCTTCCAAATGAAGCCTTTCAGAGACGACTTTGGGGTACGTTTGACAGACAGACAAGTTCAGGAATTCGTGGTGCGCTGTGACACCAGCGCATCAGCTTCTTCCCTGCCTTTGAACCGGGCCGCCTGCGCAAGGAATGCAAATGCGGTACTGCTTTTCGTGGAAGGATCAGAACGCGGCAACAACACTCTCATACAGAATGGCATATGATCAGAACCAGTTTGGAGAAAAACTTTATAATGCTTTGCACAGTAATTAAATGGAGTTGCCTTGCATTTCACTACGAGAGCAGATTCTTTCAAGCAAATTCGAAGGCAGGTTTGCAGATGGGAAAGAAAGCAAGGAAGCTCCGTTCTTGTGCATGTGAAAGGCTGCACTTGAAAAAAAAGCAGTTTCCGCCCAGTTTCGAACAGGGGACCTTACGCGTGTTAGGCGAACGTGATGACCACGACACTACAGAAACCAGCGGAGGCTACCGCACTGCAGCTCAGTGGCATCCAGCACTGAAAGTTGAAGCAATTCTACGTTTCACCTTTCTGTTTCCAATAGCTTGTTATTGACCAGCGTAATTAACATCTTGAAAACGTAAAAAAAACCACGTGAAATTGATGACAAAATATAGACAAGGATGTCGTCAATGTTTGGACCGTAGGGCGAGGTGGAATAAGCTGGGACGACTTTCCCCGCAGCATAACGGCTGCGACATGATCTTACGGAAGGGTTGTAAACTGAGTATTTATGTGTTTTACCCAAGTTGGGGTGAGTTGAAAAATCGAGAGCATCGGTTTAAGGTGAGTGGGCTGAAATTGACAAAGGACCTGAGGCACATTTCCCACACAGAAGGTTGTGCGTGTTTGGAATGAGCTACCAGAGGAAGTGGAGGAGGCGATTACACTCAGAAAATTGCAAAGGTAATCGGATGAGTTTCTGGATAGGATGGGTTTAGCGGGATTGGGGCCAAATGCTGGGGAACGGGACTTGTTTAATTTTGGCTATGTGGTGAGCATGGACGAGATACACCGAAGTATCTGTTTCCACGCGGTGTACCCCAGTACCGTCGTGTTGCTTACACCGGCTTTAAAGGATTACTTTTTCGCAGAGCTTGCCGTCGCAGTCTGTGGCACAATCGTTTAGTCTGTTCGACTGCTCACGGGAAAGGTAGTATTGTGAAACACTGCAGAAACGAACGACTTCCTTCCTTTTGCTCCGACTGACCATACTCCGTGAAATTTTCCCAGTTGGGGATTTTTGCTGCTGGAAGTTACCTCGCAAACCCTGTTAACTCGTAATGTACTGAGCGAATCGCAAAACAGAAAGCATTTAACAAAGAAAAAAAAACAAAACTGGCATGCCGAATGCACTTTCAGACAGAGAGATGCATGAATGCTAAATGTGAGACAGTCCGAGGGCATGAGTCATAAAGTAATCTCACAACTAACAACAGGGCAATTCCAAACTACTCTTTCAAACATACTGCAGCCTTAGTGCACCAACACTTCCCAGACAATGCTGGAAAGAGAGAAAGAAAGAACATAATAAGAACGGGCCATAAAAAGTGAATTTCACCAATCACAGTCTCGATTAGATTACCTTTCCCTTCCGATGTCTCCAGGACGGAAATAAAGGAAATGGGAGAAATTCAATAACATATGACATCGAAATTCATTGGATCGATTTTCCCATTGGCCAGAAAACCAAATAACGACGAGTCGAGTCACCACATTACGAGTGAACAGGGTTTCTGAGGTAACTTCCAGCAGCAAAAATCCTCAACTGAGGGTCTGGGAAAATTTCACGGAGTATGGTCAGTCGGAGCAAAAGTAAGTAAGCCGTTCGTTTCTGCAGTGTTTCATCACAACAGCGATGAAATAACAGTCTCCATTCGGTTCCAGTAAACGCACAAATTGCCTGGAACAGCAGAGCTTTTTGCGATTTTCCGAGTGGCACTATCCCACAACACAGTTAATTCCCCGGGAAGCAAACGCATTTTACTTTTGTTTTCAACATCAATACAGTGGGGACCGAAACAGCATTTTGACAAGCTGCAGCATTGCAGTTAAACAGCAGAAATGGCAGTGGCGGGATTCGAACCCGCGCCCCTTTCAAGACTGGAACCTGGATCCAGCGCCTTAGACCGCTCGGCCACACTACCAGACGGCCAAACTGCCAGTTGTCTTGCATTTCCAATTGTGCCCCTGCATAACAACAGATGCAAAGTCACATGAAAAGGGTTCCATGATCCCTCTCCGACTCGCACAGCTGCTGGGATGTGCCCGGCTACAATGTCAATTTCGCAGCAGATAATGATAGCCCATCAATCCAGACAAAAGCTGAGTCTATCTTCTCAGACTCTTTTCAGCTACAAATGTATCTGTGAGTGCGTGACAATATATGTTCGCTTATGATTTGGTCAAATAACCATGAGCTGCTTGACATTACTGCAATTTCGATTCTTGCTTTGCTAAATGATTACACACATTGCTCGAAACAGGACGACTTTCACGTTTACACGAAACACGCCGGACTACAGGGAAAATGCACAAAGCTGAGCAGGCCGTGTTCCAAATCATACCGTGCAGCATTTATTCAGTCACTGTGTCTGTTTTGCAGAATAAGGGTCCCAAAGAAAGTTCTCTACCCTAAAACCGGAAGTCGCATTACATTCCGAGAGCGACAGATCACACTGTGAGGATGCTCTGACCTCGGAGCCAGTTCGAGATGATACTTTCCGTGCCTTTTACCTTAACCGTGCAATTTGCTGCAGAGATGTTCACTCCTGGACATGAGCCACATGGATACCAAGTGAGCCGGAAACCTGTGCGGGATTCGACGAGAAGCGACTCAATACATTTTGCTAACTTCCATGGTGCTTCTTAGAAATTGAGTTTCTGTTCACCTCAATCTAAAAGGCAGTTTCTGAACATAGTAACAGAACTCAAAAGGTAATTACCTCACCCCACCGCCACTCCGGAAGAGGTGCTAACTGCCCTTGATTGCTTTTTGTTCTCGATGTGAAGAGCTCTCACGCCTGAGTCACCTTCACGTCTCTGTTTGCTGAGTGAATCACAAAGAAGGAGTTTCACCAGAGCTGCAATTGCCACACTTCTCCACTCGCCCTCCCCGTGAACATTTTCCTGCTCGTCAGAGATTTAAAGAAAATTAAATGGATGCGATGTCATTCTGTAGCCTCTCTGTCGATTCCTCCGTTTCAGTTCCAACATGGCTTAGATCTCGGGGCGGACCTTAATACTAGCGACGCTATGACAGCACAGGTCCGGAGGTTCCTCTTAGAGTGTATGTTTGTTTCATTGCTGTTGCTGATTGAATGAGCCACAAACGTGCGAACTGCTCCAAAACATGATTCAGGACCTCCGGTGCCAACTCTCGGCGTTGAATAACGACAGACAGCTTCCAAATGAAGCCTTTCAGAGACGACTTTGGGGTACGTTTGACAGACAGACAAGTTCAGGAATTCGTGGTGCGCTGTGACACCAGCGCATCAGCTTCTTCCCTGCCTTTGAACCGGGCCGCCTGCGCAAGGAATGCAAATGCGGTACTGCTTTTCGTGGAAGGATCAGAACGCGGCAACAACACTCTCATACGGAATGGCATATGATCAGAACCAGTTTGGAGAAAAACTTTATAATGCTTTGCACAGTAATTAAATGGAGTTGCCTTGCATTTCACTACGAGAGCAGATTCTTTCAAGCAAATTCGAAGGCAGGTTTGCAGATGGGAAAGAAAGCAAGGAAGCTCCGTTCTTGTGCATGTGAAAGGCTGCACTTGAAAAAAAAAGCAGTTTCCGCCCAGTTTCGAACAGGGGACCTTACGCGTGTTTGGCGAACGTGATGACCACGACACTACAGAAACCAGCGGAGGCTACCGCACTGCAGCTTAGTGGCATCCAGCACTGAAAGTTGAAGCAATTCTACGTTTCACCTTTCTGTTTCCAATAGCTTGTTATTGTCCAGCGTAATTAACATCTTGAAAACGTAAAAAAAACCACGTGAAATTGATGACAAAATATAGACAAGGATGTCGTCAATGTTTGGACCGTAGGGCGAGGTGGAATAAGCTGGGACGACTTTCCCCGCAGCATAACGGCTGCGACATGATCTTACGGAAGGGTTGTAAACTGAGTATTTATGTGTTTTACCCAAGTTGGGGTGAGTTGAAAAATCGAGAGCATCGGTTTAAGGTGAGTGGGCTGAAATTGACAAAGGACCTGAGGCACATTTCCCACACAGAAGGTTGTGCGTGTTTGGAATGAGCTACCAGAGGAAGTGGAGGAGGCGATTACACTCAGAAAATTGCAAAGGTAATCGGATGAGTTTCTGGATAGGATGGGTTTAGCGGGATTGGGGCCAAATGCTGGGGAACGGGACTTGTTTAATTTTGGCTATGTGGTGAGCATGGACGAGATACACCGAAGTATCTGTTTCCACGCGGTGTACCCCAGTACCGTCGTGTTGCTTACACCGGCTTTAAAGGATTACTTTTTCGCAGAGCTTGCCGTCGCAGTCTGTGGCACAATCGTTTAGTCTGTTCGACTGCTCACGGGAAAGGTAGTATTGTGAAACACTGCAGAAACGAACGACTTCCTTCCTTTTGCTCCGACTGACCATGCTCCGTGAAATTTTCCCAGTTGGGGATTTTTGCTGCTGGAAGTTACCTCGGAAACCCTGTTAACTCGTAATGTACTGAGCGAATCGCAAAACAGAAAGCATTTAACAAAGAAAAAAAAACAAAACTGGCATGCCGAATGCACTTTCAGACAGAGAGATGCATGAATGCTAAATGTGAGACAGTCCGAGGGCATGAGTCATAAAGTAATCTCACAACTAACAACAGGGCAATTCCAAACTACTCTTTCAAACATACTGCAGCCTTAGTGCACCAACACTTCCCAGACAATGCTGGAAAGAGAGAAAGAAAGAACATAATAAGAACGGGCCATAAAAAGTGAATTTCACCAATCACAGTCTCGATTAGATTACCTTTCCCTTCCGATGTCTCCAGGACGGAAATAAAGGAAATGGGAGAAATTCAATAACATATGACATCGAAATTCATTGGATCGATTTTCCCATTGGCCAGAAAACCAAATAACGACCAGTCGAGTCACCACATTACGAGTGAACAGGGTTTCTGAGGTAACTTCCAGCAGCAAAAATCCTCAACTGAGGGTCTG
Source organism: Chiloscyllium punctatum (assembly GCF_047496795.1). NCBI lineage: Eukaryota > Metazoa > Chordata > Chondrichthyes > Orectolobiformes > Hemiscylliidae > Chiloscyllium > Chiloscyllium punctatum. The sequence continues at coordinate 59,491,113 of NC_092769.1, forward strand.
GGAAAATTTCACGGAGTATGGTCAGTCGGAGCAAATGTAAGGAATTCGTTCGTTTCTGCAGTGTTTCATCACAACAGCGATGGAATAACAGTCTCCATTCGGTTCCAGTGAACGCACAAATTGCCTGGAACAGCAGAGCTTTTTGCGATTTTCCGAGTGGCACTATCCCACAACACAGTTAATTCCCCGGGAAGCAAACGCATTTTACTTTTGTTTTCAACATCAATACAGTGGGGACCGAAACAGCATTTTGACAAGCTGCAGCATTGCAGTTAAACAGCAGAAATGGCAGTGGCGGGATTCGAACCCGCGCCCCTTTCAAGACTGGAACCTGGATCCAGCGCCTTAGACCGCTCGGCCACACTACCAGCCGGCCAAACTGCCCGTTGTCTTGCATTTCCAATTGTGCCCCTGCATAACAACAGATGCAAAGTCACATGAAAAGGGTTCCATGATCCCTCTCCGACTCGCACAGCTGCTGGGATGTGCCCGGCTACAATGTCAATTTCGCAGCAGATAATGATAGCCCATCAATCCAGACAAAAGCTGAGTCTATCTTCTCAGACTCTTTTCAGCTACAAATGTATCTGTGAGTGCGTGACAATATATGTTCGCTTATGATTTGGTCAAATAACCATGAGCTGCTTGACATTACTGCAATTTCGATTCTTGCTTTGCTAAATGATTACACCCATTGCTCGAAACAGGACGACTTTCACGTTTACACGGAACACGAAACACGCCGGACTACAGGGAAAATGCACAAAGCTGAGCAGGCCGTGTTCCAAATCATACCGTGCAGCATTTATTCAGTCACTGTGTCTGTTTTGCAGAATAAGGGTCCCAAAGAAAGTTCTCTACCCTAAAACCGGAAGTCGCATTACATTCCGAGAGCGACAGATCACATTGTGAGGATGCTCTGCCCTCGGAGCCAGTTCGAGATGATACTTTCCGTGCCTTTTACCTTAACCGTGCAATTTGCTGCAGAGATGTTCACTCCTGGACATGAGCCACATGGATACCAAGTGAGCCGGAAACCTGTGCGGGATTCGACGAGAAGCGACTCAATACATTTTGCTAACTTCCATGGTGCTTCTTAGAAATGGAGTTTCTGTTCACCTCAATCTAAAAGGCAGTTTCTGAACATAGTAACAGAACTCAAAAGGTAATTACCTCACCCCACCGCCACTCCGGAAGAGGTGCTAACTGCCCTTGATTGCTTTTTGTTCTCGATGTGAAGAGCTCTCACGCCTGAGTCACCTTCACGTCTCTGTTTGCTGAGTGAATCACAAAGAAGGAGTTTCACCAGAGCTGCAATTGCCACACTTCTCCACTCGCCCTCCCCGTGAACATTTTCCTGCTCGTCAGAGATTTAAAGAAAATTAAATGGATGCGATGTCATTCTGTAGCCTCTCTGTCGATTCCTCCGTTTCAGTTCCAACATGGCTTAGATCTCGGGGCGGACCTTAATACTAGCGACGCTATGACAGCACAGGTCCGGAGGTTTTTCTCAGAGTGTATGTCTGTTTCATTGCTGTTGCTGATTGAATGAGCCACTAACGTGCGAACTGTTCCAAAACATGATTCAGGACCTCCGGTGCCAACTCTCGCGCGTTGAATAACGACAGACAGCTTCCAAATGAAGCCTTTCAGAGACGACTTTGGGGTACGTTTGACAGACAGACAAGTTCAGGAATTCGTGGTGCGCTGTGACACCAGCGCATCAGCTTCTTCCCTGCCTTTGAACCGGGCCGCCTGCGCAAGGAATGCAAATGCGGTACTGCTTTTCGTGGAAGGATCAGAACGCGGCAACAACACTCTCATACAGAATGGCATATGATCAGAACCAGTTTGGAGAAAAACTTTATAATGCTTTGCACAGTAATTAAATGGAGTTGCCTTGCATTTCACTACGAGAGCAGATTCTTTCAAGCAAATTCGAAGGCAGGTTTGCAGATGGGAAAGAAAGCAAGGAAGCTCCGTTCTTGTGCATGTGAAAGGCTGCACTTGAAAAAAAAGCAGTTTCCGCCCAGTTTCGAACAGGGGACCTTACGCGTGTTAGGCGAACGTGATGACCACGACACTACAGAAACCAGCGGAGGCTACCGCACTGCAGCTCAGTGGCATCCAGCACTGAAAGTTGAAGCAATTCTACGTTTCACCTTTCTGTTTCCAATAGCTTGTTATTGACCAGCGTAATTAACATCTTGAAAACGTAAAAAAAAACACGTGAAATTGATGACAAAATATAGACAAGGATGTCGTCAATGTTTGGACCGTAGGGCGAGGTGGAATAAGCTGGGACGACTTTCCCCGCAGCATAACGGCTGCGACATGATCTTACGGAAGGGTTGTAAACTGAGTATTTATGTGTTTTACCCAAGTTGGGGTGAGTTGAAAAATCGAGAGCATCGGTTTAAGGTGAGTGGGCTGAAATTGACAAAGGACCTGAGGCACATTTCCCACACAGAAGGTTGTGCGTGTTTGGAATGAGCTACCAGAGGAAGTGGAGGAGGCGATTACACTCAGAAAATTGCAAAGGTAATCGGATGAGTTTCTGGATAGGATGGGTTTAGCGGGATTGGGGCCAAATGCTGGGGAACGGGACTTGTTTAATTTTGGCTATGTGGTGAGCATGGACGAGATACACCGAAGTATCTGTTTCCACGCGGTGTACCCCAGTACCGTCGTGTTGCTTACACCGGCTTTAAAGGATTACTTTTTCGCAGAGCTTGCCGTCGCAGTCTGTGGCACAATCGTTTAGTCTGTTCGACTGCTCACGGGAAAGGTAGTATTGTGAAACACTGCAGAAACGAACGACTTCCTTCCTTTTGCTCCGACTGACCATACTCCGTGAAATTTTCCCAGTTGGGGATTTTTGCTGCTGGAAGTTACCTCGCAAACCCTGTTAACTCGTAATGTACTGAGCGAATCGCAAAACAGAAAGCATTTAACAAAGAAAAAAAAACAAAACTGGCATGCCGAATGCACTTTCAGACAGAGAGATGCATGAATGCTAAATGTGAGACAGTCCGAGGGCATGAGTCATAAAGTAATCTCACAACTAACAACAGGGCAATTCCAAACTACTCTTTCAAACATACTGCAGCCTTAGTGCACCAACACTTCCCAGACAATGCTGGAAAGAGAGAAAGAAAGAACATAATAAGAACGGGCCATAAAAAGTGAATTTCACCAATCACAGTCTCGATTAGATTACCTTTCCCTTCCGATGTCTCCAGGACGGAAATAAAGGAAATGGGAGAAATTCAATAACATATGACATCGAAATTCATTGGATCGATTTTCCCATTGGCCAGAAAACCAAATAACGACGAGTCGAGTCACCACATTACGAGTGAACAGGGTTTCTGAGGTAACTTCCAGCAGCAAAAATCCTCAACTGAGGGTCTGGGAAAATTTCACGGAGTATGGTCAGTCGGAGCAAAAGTAAGTAAGCCGTTCGTTTCTGCAGTGTTTCATCACAACAGCGATGAAATAACAGTCTCCATTCGGTTCCAGTAAACGCACAAATTGCCTGGAACAGCAGAGCTTTTTGCGATTTTCCGAGTGGCACTATCCCACAACACAGTTAATTCCCCGGGAAGCAAACGCATTTTACTTTTGTTTTCAACATCAATACAGTGGGGACCGAAACAGCATTTTGACAAGCTGCAGCATTGCAGTTAAACAGCAGAAATGGCAGTGGCGGGATTCGAACCCGCGCCCCTTTCAAGACTGGAACCTGGATCCAGCGCCTTAGACCGCTCGGCCACACTACCAGACGGCCAAACTGCCAGTTGTCTTGCATTTCCAATTGTGCCCCTGCATAACAACAGATGCAAAGTCACATGAAAAGGGTTCCATGATCCCTCTCCGACTCGCACAGCTGCTGGGATGTGCCCGGCTACAATGTCAATTTCGCAGCAGATAATGATAGCCCATCAATCCAGACAAAAGCTGAGTCTATCTTCTCAGACTCTTTTCAGCTACAAATGTATCTGTGAGTGCGTGACAATATATGTTCGCTTATGATTTGGTCAAATAACCATGAGCTGCTTGACATTACTGCAATTTCGATTCTTGCTTTGCTAAATGATTACACACATTGCTCGAAACAGGACGACTTTCACGTTTACACGAAACACGCCGGACTACAGGGAAAATGCACAAAGCTGAGCAGGCCGTGTTCCAAATCATACCGTGCAGCATTTATTCAGTCACTGTGTCTGTTTTGCAGAATAAGGGTCCCAAAGAAAGTTCTCTACCCTAAAACCGGAAGTCGCATTACATTCCGAGAGCGACAGATCACACTGTGAGGATGCTCTGACCTCGGAGCCAGTTCGAGATGATACTTTCCGTGCCTTTTACCTTAACCGTGCAATTTGCTGCAGAGATGTTCACTCCTGGACATGAGCCACATGGATACCAAGTGAGCCGGAAACCTGTGCGGGATTCGACGAGAAGCGACTCAATACATTTTGCTAACTTCCATGGTGCTTCTTAGAAATTGAGTTTCTGTTCACCTCAATCTAAAAGGCAGTTTCTGAACATAGTAACAGAACTCAAAAGGTAATTACCTCACCCCACCGCCACTCCGGAAGAGGTGCTAACTGCCCTTGATTGCTTTTTGTTCTCGATGTGAAGAGCTCTCACGCCTGAGTCACCTTCACGTCTCTGTTTGCTGAGTGAATCACAAAGAAGGAGTTTCACCAGAGCTGCAATTGCCACACTTCTCCACTCGCCCTCCCCGTGAACATTTTCCTGCTCGTCAGAGATTTAAAGAAAATTAAATGGATGCGATGTCATTCTGTAGCCTCTCTGTCGATTCCTCCGTTTCAGTTCCAACATGGCTTAGATCTCGGGGCGGACCTTAATACTAGCGACGCTATGACAGCACAGGTCCGGAGGTTCCTCTTAGAGTGTATGTTTGTTTCATTGCTGTTGCTGATTGAATGAGCCACAAACGTGCGAACTGCTCCAAAACATGATTCAGGACCTCCGGTGCCAACTCTCGGCGTTGAATAACGACAGACAGCTTCCAAATGAAGCCTTTCAGAGACGACTTTGGGGTACGTTTGACAGACAGACAAGTTCAGGAATTCGTGGTGCGCTGTGACACCAGCGCATCAGCTTCTTCCCTGCCTTTGAACCGGGCCGCCTGCGCAAGGAATGCAAATGCGGTACTGCTTTTCGTGGAAGGATCAGAACGCGGCAACAACACTCTCATACGGAATGGCATATGATCAGAACCAGTTTGGAGAAAAACTTTATAATGCTTTGCACAGTAATTAAATGGAGTTGCCTTGCATTTCACTACGAGAGCAGATTCTTTCAAGCAAATTCGAAGGCAGGTTTGCAGATGGGAAAGAAAGCAAGGAAGCTCCGTTCTTGTGCATGTGAAAGGCTGCACTTGAAAAAAAAAAGCAGTTTCCGCCCAGTTTCGAACAGGGGACCTTACGCGTGTTTGGCGAACGTGATGACCACGACACTACAGAAACCAGCGGAGGCTACCGCACTGCAGCTTAGTGGCATCCAGCACTGAAAGTTGAAGCAATTCTACGTTTCACCTTTCTGTTTCCAATAGCTTGTTATTGTCCAGCGTAATTAACATCTTGAAAACGTAAAAAAAACCACGTGAAATTGATGACAAAATATAGACAAGGATGTCGTCAATGTTTGGACCGTAGGGCGAGGTGGAATAAGCTGGGACGACTTTCCCCGCAGCATAACGGCTGCGACATGATCTTACGGAAGGGTTGTAAACTGAGTATTTATGTGTTTTACCCAAGTTGGGGTGAGTTGAAAAATCGAGAGCATCGGTTTAAGGTGAGTGGGCTGAAATTGACAAAGGACCTGAGGCACATTTCCCACACAGAAGGTTGTGCGTGTTTGGAATGAGCTACCAGAGGAAGTGGAGGAGGCGATTACACTCAGAAAATTGCAAAGGTAATCGGATGAGTTTCTGGATAGGATGGGTTTAGCGGGATTGGGGCCAAATGCTGGGGAACGGGACTTGTTTAATTTTGGCTATGTGGTGAGCATGGACGAGATACACCGAAGTATCTGTTTCCACGCGGTGTACCCCAGTACCGTCGTGTTGCTTACACCGGCTTTAAAGGATTACTTTTTCGCAGAGCTTGCCGTCGCAGTCTGTGGCACAATCGTTTAGTCTGTTCGACTGCTCACGGGAAAGGTAGTATTGTGAAACACTGCAGAAACGAACGACTTCCTTCCTTTTGCTCCGACTGACCATGCTCCGTGAAATTTTCCCAGTTGGGGATTTTTGCTGCTGGAAGTTACCTCGGAAACCCTGTTAACTCGTAATGTACTGAGCGAATCGCAAAACAGAAAGCATTTAACAAAGAAAAAAAAACAAAACTGGCATGCCGAATGCACTTTCAGACAGAGAGATGCATGAATGCTAAATGTGAGACAGTCCGAGGGCATGAGTCATAAAGTAATCTCACAACTAACAACAGGGCAATTCCAAACTACTCTTTCAAACATACTGCAGCCTTAGTGCACCAACACTTCCCAGACAATGCTGGAAAGAGAGAAAGAAAGAACATAATAAGAACGGGCCATAAAAAGTGAATTTCACCAATCACAGTCTCGATTAGATTACCTTTCCCTTCCGATGTCTCCAGGACGGAAATAAAGGAAATGGGAGAAATTCAATAACATATGACATCGAAATTCATTGGATCGATTTTCCCATTGGCCAGAAAACCAAATAACGACCAGTCGAGTCACCACATTACGAGTGAACAGGGTTTCTGAGGTAACTTCCAGCAGCAAAAATCCTCAACTGAGGGTCTGGGAAAATTTCACGGAGTATGGTCAGTCGGAGCAAATGTAAGGAATTCGTTCGTTTCTGCAGTGTTTCATCACAACAGCGATGGAATAACAGTCTCCATTCGGTTCCAGTGAACGCACAAATTGCCTGGAACAGCAGAGCTTTTTGCGATTTTCCGAGTGGCACTATCCCACAACACAGTTAATTCCCCGGGAAGCAAACGCATTTTACTTTTGTTTTCAACATCAATACAGTGGGGACCGAAACAGCATTTTGACAAGCTGCAGCATTGCAGTTAAACAGCAGAAATGGCAGTGGCGGGATTCGAACCCGCGCCCCTTTCAAGACTGGAACCTGGATCCAGCGCCTTAGACCGCTCGGCCACACTACCAGCCGGCCAAACTGCCCGTTGTCTTGCATTTCCAATTGTGCCCCTGCATAACAACAGATGCAAAGTCACATGAAAAGGGTTCCATGATCCCTCTCCGACTCGCACAGCTGCTGGGATGTGCCCGGCTACAATGTCAATTTCGCAGCAAATAATGATAGCCCATCAATCCAGACAAAAGCTGAGTCTATCTTCTCAGACTCTTTTCAGCTACAAATGTATCTGTGAGTGCGTGACAATATATGTTCGCTTATGATTTGGTCAAATAACCATGAGCTGCTTGACATTACTGCAATTTCGATTCTTGCTTTGCTAAATGATTACACCCATTGCTCGAAACAGAACGACTTTCACGTTTACACGGAACACGAAACACGCCGGACTACAGGGAAAATGCACAAAGCTGAGCAGGCCGTGTTCCAAATCATACCGTGCAGCATTTATTCAGTCACTGTGTCTGTTTTGCAGAATAAGGGTCCCAAAGAAAGTTCTCTACCCTAAAACCGGAAGTCGCATTACATTCCGAGAGCGACAGATCACATTGTGAGGATGCTCTGACCTCGGAGCCTGTTCGAGATGACACTTTCCGTGCCTTTTACCTTAACCGTGCAATTTGCTGCAGAGATGTTCACTCCTGGACATGAGCCACATGGATACCAAGTGAGCCGGAAACCTGTGCGGGAATCGACGAGAAGCGACTCAATACATTTTGCTAACTTCCATGGTGCTTCTTAGAAATTGAGTTTCTGTTCACCTCAATCTAAAAGGCAGTTTCTGAACATAGTAACAGAACTCAAAAGGTAATTACCTCACCCCACCCCCACTCCGGAAGAGGTGCTAACTGCCCTTGATTGCTTTTTGTTCTCGATGTGAAGAGCTCTCACGCCTGAGTCACCTTCACGTCTCTGTTTGCTGAGTGAATCACAAAGAAGGAGTTTCACCAGAGCTGCAATTGCCACACTTCTCCACTCGCCCTCCCCGTGAACATTTTCCTGCTCGTCAGTGATTTAAAGAAAATTAAATGGATGCGGTGTCATTCTGTAGCCTCTCTGTCGATTCCTCCGTTTCAGTTCCAACATGGCTTCGATCTCGGAGCGCACCTTAATACTAGCGACGCTATGACAGCACAGGTCCGGAGGTTTTTCTCAGAGTGTATGTCTGCTTCATTGCTGTTGCTGATTGAATGAGCCACTAACGTGCGAACTGTTCCAAAACATGATTCAGGACCTCCGGTGCCAACTCTCGCGCGTTGAATAACGACAGACAGCTTCCAAATGAAGCCTTTCAGAGACGACTTTGGGGTACGTTTGACAGACAGACAAGTTCAGGAATTCGTGGTGCGCTGTGACACCAGCGCATCAGCTTCTTCCCTGCCTTTGAACCGGGCCGCCTGCGCAAGGAATGCAAATGCGGTACTGCTTTTCGTGGAAGGATCAGAACGCGGCAACGACACTCTCAAACAGAATGGCATATGATCAGAACCAGGTTGGAGAAAAACTTTATAATGCTTTGCACAGTAATTAAATGGAGTTGCCTTGCATTTCACTACGAGAGCAGATTCGTTCAAGCAAATTCGAAGGCAGGTTTGAAGATGGGAAAGCAAGCAAGGAAGCTCCGTTCTTGTGCATGTGAAAGGCTGCACTTGAAAAAAAAAGCAGTTTCCGCCCAGGGGACCTTACGCGTGTTTGGCGAACGTGATGACCACGACACTACAGAAACCAGCGGAGGCTACCGCACTGCAGCTTAGTGGCATCCAGCACTGAAAGTTGAAGCAATTCTACGTTTCACCTTTCTGTTTCCAATAGCTTGTTATTGTCCAGCGTAATTAACATCTTGAAAACGTAAAAAAAACCACGTGAAATTGATGACAAAATATAGACAAGGATGTCGTCAATGTTTGGACCGTAGGGCGAGGTGGAATAAGCTGGGACGACTTTCCCCGCAGCATAACGGCTGCGACATGATCTTACGGAAGGGTTGTAAACTGAGTATTTATGTGTTTTACCCAAGTTGGGGTGAGTTGAAAAATCGAGAGCATCGGTTTAAGGTGAGTGGGCTGAAATTGACAAAGGACCTGAGGCACATTTCCCACACAGAAGGTTGTGCGTGTTTGGAATGAGCTACCAGAGGAAGTGGAGGAGGCGATTACACTCAGAAAATTGCAAAGGTAATCGGATGAGTTTCTGGATAGGATGGGTTTAGCGGGATTGGGGCCAAATGCTGGGGAACGGGACTTGTTTAATTTTGGCTATGTGGTGAGCATGGACGAGATACACCGAAGTATCTGTTTCCACGCGGTGTACCCCAGTACCGTCGTGTTGCTTACACCGGCTTTAAAGGATTACTTTTTCGCAGAGCTTGCCGTCGCAGTCTGTGGCACAATCGTTTAGTCTGTTCGACTGCTCACGGGAAAGGTAGTATTGTGAAACACTGCAGAAACGAACGACTTCCTTCCTTTTGCTCCGACTGACCATGCTCCGTGAAATTTTCCCAGTTGGGGATTTTTGCTGCTGGAAGTTACCTCGGAAACCCTGTTAACTCGTAATGTACTGAGCGAATCGCAAAACAGAAAGCATTTAACAAAGAAAAAAAAACAAAACTGGCATGCCGAATGCACTTTCAGACAGAGAGATGCATGAATGCTAAATGTGAGACAGTCCGAGGGCATGAGTCATAAAGTAATCTCACAACTAACAACAGGGCAATTCCAAACTACTCTTTCAAACATACTGCAGCCTTAGTGCACCAACACTTCCCAGACAATGCTGGAAAGAGAGAAAGAAAGAACATAATAAGAACGGGCCATAAAAAGTGAATTTCACCAATCACAGTCTCGATTAGATTACCTTTCCCTTCCGATGTCTCCAGGACGGAAATAAAGGAAATGGGAGAAATTCAATAACATATGACATCGAAATTCATTGGATCGATTTTCCCATTGGCCAGAAAACCAAATAACGACCAGTCGAGTCACCACATTACGAGTGAACAGGGTTTCTGAGGTAACTTCCAGCAGCAAAAATCCTCAACTGAGGGTCTGGGAAAATTTCACGGAGTATGGTCAGTCGGAGCAAATGTAAGGAATTCGTTCGTTTCTGCAGTGTTTCATCACAACAGCGATGGAATAACAGTCTCCATTCGGTTCCAGTGAACGCACAAATTGCCTGGAACAGCAGAGCTTTTTGCGATTTTCCGAGTGGCACTATCCCACAACACAGTTAATTCCCCGGGAAGCAAACGCATTTTACTTTTGTTTTCAACATCAATACAGTGGGGACCGAAACAGCATTTTGACAAGCTGCAGCATTGCAGTTAAACAGCAGAAATGGCAGTGGCGGGATTCGAACCCGCGCCCCTTTCAAGACTGGAACCTGGATCCAGCGCCTTAGACCGCTCGGCCACACTACCAGCCGGCCAAACTGCCCGTTGTCTTGCATTTCCAATTGTGCCCCTGCATAACAACAGATGCAAAGTCACATGAAAAGGGTTCCATGATCCCTCTCCGACTCGCACAGCTGCTGGGATGTGCCCGGCTACAATGTCAATTTCGCAGCAGATAATGATAGCCCATCAATCCAGACAAAAGCTGAGTCTATCTTCTCAGACTCTTTTCAGCTACAAATGTATCTGTGAGTGCGTGACAATATATGTTCGCTTATGATTTGGTCAAATAACCATGAGCTGCTTGACATTACTGCAATTTCGATTCTTGCTTTGCTAAATGATTACACCCATTGCTCGAAACAGGACGACTTTCACGTTTACACGGAACACGAAACACGCCGGACTACAGGGAAAATGCACAAAGCTGAGCAGGCCGTGTTCCAAATCATACCGTGCAGCATTTATTCAGTCACTGTGTCTGTTTTGCAGAATAAGGGTCCCAAAGAAAGTTCTCTACCCTAAAACCGGAAGTCGCATTACATTCCGAGAGCGACAGATCACACTGTGAGGATGCTCTGACCTCGGAGCCAGTTCGAGATGATACTTTCCGTGCCTTTTACCTTAACCGTGCAATTTGCTGCAGAGATGTTCACTCCTGGACATGAGCCACATGGATACCAAGTGAGCCGGAAACCTGTGCGGGATTCGACGAGAAGCGACTCAATACATTTTGCTAACTTCCATGGTGCTTCTTAGAAATTGAGTTTCTGTTCACCTCAATCTAAAAGGCAGTTTCTGAACATAGTAACAGAACTCAAAAGGTAATTACCTCACCCCACCGCCACTCCGGAAGAGGTGCTAACTGCCCTTGATTGCTTTTTGTTCTCGATGTGAAGAGCTCTCACGCCTGAGTCACCTTCACGTCTCTGTTTGCTGAGTGAATCACAAAGAAGGAGTTTCACCAGAGCTGCAATTGCCACACTTCTCCACTCGCCCTCCCCGTGAACATTTTCCTGCTCGTCAGAGATTTAAAGAAAATTAAATGGATGCGATGTCATTCTGTAGCCTCTCTGTCGATTCCTCCGTTTCAGTTCCAACATGGCTTAGATCTCGGGGCGGACCTTAATACTAGCGACGCTATGACAGCACAGGTCCGGAGGTTTTTCTCAGAGTGTATGTCTGTTTCATTGCTGTTGCTGATTGAATGAGCCACTAACGTGCGAACTGTTCCAAAACATGATTCAGGACCTCCGGTGCCAACTCTCGCGCGTTGAATAACGACAGACAGCTTCCAAATGAAGCCTTTCAGAGACGACTTTGGGGTACGTTTGACAGACAGACAAGTTCAGGAATTCGTGGTGCGCTGTGACACCAGCGCATCAGCTTCTTCCCTGCCTTTGAACCGGGCCGCCTGCGCAAGGAATGCAAATGCGGTACTGCTTTTCGTGGAAGGATCAGAACGCGGCAACAACACTCTCATACAGAATGGCATATGATCAGAACCAGTTTGGAGAAAAACTTTATAATGCTTTGCACAGTAATTAAATGGAGTTGCCTTGCATTTCACTACGAGAGCAGATTCTTTCAAGCAAATTCGAAGGCAGGTTTGCAGATGGGAAAGAAAGCAAGGAAGCTCCGTTCTTGTGCATGTGAAAGGCTGCACTTGAAAAAAAAGCAGTTTCCGCCCAGTTTCGAACAGGGGACCTTACGCGTGTTAGGCGAACGTGATGACCACGACACTACAGAAACCAGCGGAGGCTACCGCACTGCAGCTCAGTGGCATCCAGCACTGAAAGTTGAAGCAATTCTACGTTTCACCTTTCTGTTTCCAATAGCTTGTTATTGACCAGCGTAATTAACATCTTGAAAACGTAAAAAAAACCACGTGAAATTGATGACAAAATATAGACAAGGATGTCGTCAATGTTTGGACCGTAGGGCGAGGTGGAATAAGCTGGGACGACTTTCCCCGCAGCATAACGGCTGCGACATGATCTTACGGAAGGGTTGTAAACTGAGTATTTATGTGTTTTACCCAAGTTGGGGTGAGTTGAAAAATCGAGAGCATCGGTTTAAGGTGAGTGGGCTGAAATTGACAAAGGACCTGAGGCACATTTCCCACACAGAAGGTTGTGCGTGTTTGGAATGAGCTACCAGAGGAAGTGGAGGAGGCGATTACACTCAGAAAATTGCAAAGGTAATCGGATGAGTTTCTGGATAGGATGGGTTTAGCGGGATTGGGGCCAAATGCTGGGGAACGGGACTTGTTTAATTTTGGCTATGTGGTGAGCATGGACGAGATACACCGAAGTATCTGTTTCCACGCGGTGTACCCCAGTACCGTCGTGTTGCTTACACCGGCTTTAAAGGATTACTTTTTCGCAGAGCTTGCCGTCGCAGTCTGTGGCACAATCGTTTAGTCTGTTCGACTGCTCACGGGAAAGGTAGTATTGTGAAACACTGCAGAAACGAACGACTTCCTTCCTTTTGCTCCGACTGACCATACTCCGTGAAATTTTCCCAGTTGGGGATTTTTGCTGCTGGAAGTTACCTCGGAAACCCTGTTAACTCGTAATGTACTGAGCGAATCGCAAAACAGAAAGCATTTAACAAAGAAAAAAAAACAAAACTGGCATGCCGAATGCACTTTCAGACAGAGAGATGCATGAATGCTAAATGTGAGACAGTCCGAGGGCATGAGTCATAAAGTAATCTCACAACTAACAACAGGGCAATTCCAAACTACTCTTTCAAACATACTGCAGCCTTAGTGCACCAACACTTCCCAGACAATGCTGGAAAGAGAGAAAGAAAGAACATAATAAGAACGGGCCATAAAAAGTGAATTTCACCAATCACAGTCTCGATTAGATTACCTTTCCCTTCCGATGTCTCCAGGACGGAAATAAAGGAAATGGGAGAAATTCAATAACATATGACATCGAAATTCATTGGATCGATTTTCCCATTGGCCAGAAAACCAAATAACGACGAGTCGAGTCACCACATTACGAGTGAACAGGGTTTCTGAGGTAACTTCCAGCAGCAAAAATCCTCAACTGAGGGTCTGGGAAAATTTCACGGAGTATGGTCAGTCGGAGCAAAAGTAAGTAAGCCGTTCGTTTCTGCAGTGTTTCATCACAACAGCGATGAAATAACAGTCTCCATTCGGTTCCAGTAAACGCACAAATTGCCTGGAACAGCAGAGCTTTTTGCGATTTTCCGAGTGGCACTATCCCACAACACAGTTAATTCCCCGGGAAGCAAACGCATTTTACTTTTGTTTTCAACATCAATACAGTGGGGACCGAAACAGCATTTTGACAAGCTGCAGCATTGCAGTTAAACAGCAGAAATGGCAGTGGCGGGATTCGAACCCGCGCCCCTTTCAAGACTGGAACCTGGATCCAGCGCCTTAGACCGCTCGGCCACACTACCAGACGGCCAAACTGCCAGTTGTCTTGCATTTCCAATTGTGCCCCTGCATAACAACAGATGCAAAGTCACATGAAAAGGGTTCCATGATCCCTCTCCGACTCGCACAGCTGCTGGGATGTGCCCGGCTACAATGTCAATTTCGCAGCAGATAATGATAGCCCATCAATCCAGACAAAAGCTGAGTCTATCTTCTCAGACTCTTTTCAGCTACAAATGTATCTGTGAGTGCGTGACAATATATGTTCGCTTATGATTTGGTCAAATAACCATGAGCTGCTTGACATTACTGCAATTTCGATTCTTGCTTTGCTAAATGATTACACCCATTGCTCGAAACAGGACGACTTTCACGTTTACACGAAACACGCCGGACTACAGGGAAAATGCACAAAGCTGAGCAGGCCGTGTTCCAAATCATACCGTGCAGCATTTATTCAGTCACTGTGTCTGTTTTGCAGAATAAGGGTCCCAAAGAAAGTTCTCTACCCTAAAACCGGAAGTCGCATTACATTCCGAGAGCGACAGATCACACTGTGAGGATGCTCTGACCTCGGAGCCAGTTCGAGATGATACTTTCCGTGCCTTTTACCTTAACCGTGCAATTTGCTGCAGAGATGTTCACTCCTGGACATGAGCCACATGGATACCAAGTGAGCCGGAAACCTGTGCGGGATTCGACGAGAAGCGACTCAATACATTTTGCTAACTTCCATGGTGCTTCTTAGAAATTGAGTTTCTGTTCACCTCAATCTAAAAGGCAGTTTCTGAACATAGTAACAGAACTCAAAAGGTAATTACCTCACCCCACCGCCACTCCGGAAGAGGTGCTAACTGCCCTTGATTGCTTTTTGTTCTCGATGTGAAGAGCTCTCACGCCTGAGTCACCTTCACGTCTCTGTTTGCTGAGTGAATCACAAAGAAGGAGTTTCACCAGAGCTGCAATTGCCACACTTCTCCACTCGCCCTCCCCGTGAACATTTTCCTGCTCGTCAGAGATTTAAAGAAAATTAAATGGATGCGATGTCATTCTGTAGCCTCTCTGTCGATTCCTCCGTTTCAGTTCCAACATGGCTTAGATCTCGGGGCGGACCTTAATACTAGCGACGCTATGACAGCACAGGTCCGGAGGTTCCTCTTAGAGTGTATGTTTGTTTCATTGCTGTTGCTGATTGAATGAGCCACAAACGTGCGAACTGCTCCAAAACATGATTCAGGACCTCCGGTGCCAACTCTCGGCGTTGAATAACGACAGACAGCTTCCAAATGAAGCCTTTCAGAGACGACTTTGGGGTACGTTTGACAGACAGACAAGTTCAGGAATTCGTGGTGCGCTGTGACACCAGCGCATCAGCTTCTTCCCTGCCTTTGAACCGGGCCGCCTGCGCAAGGAATGCAAATGCGGTACTGCTTTTCGTGGAAGGATCAGAACGCGGCAACAACACTCTCATACGGAATGGCATATGATCAGAACCAGTTTGGAGAAAAACTTTATAATGCTTTGCACAGTAATTAAATGGAGTTGCCTTGCATTTCACTACGAGAGCAGATTCTTTCAAGCAAATTCGAAGGCAGGTTTGCAGATGGGAAAGAAAGCAAGGAAGCTCCGTTCTTGTGCATGTGAAAGGCTGCACTTGAAAAAAAAAGCAGTTTCCGCCCAGTTTCGAACAGGGGACCTTACGCGTGTTTGGCGAACGTGATGACCACGACACTACAGAAACCAGCGGAGGCTACCGCACTGCAGCTTAGTGGCATCCAGCACTGAAAGTTGAAGCAATTCTACGTTTCACCTTTCTGTTTCCAATAGCTTGTTATTGTCCAGCGTAATTAACATCTTGAAAACGTAAAAAAAACCACGTGAAATTGATGACAAAATATAGACAAGGATGTCGTCAATGTTTGGACCGTAGGGCGAGGTGGAATAAGCTGGGACGACTTTCCCCGCAGCATAACGGCTGCGACATGATCTTACGGAAGGGTTGTAAACTGAGTATTTATGTGTTTTACCCAAGTTGGGGTGAGTTGAAAAATCGAGAGCATCGGTTTAAGGTGAGTGGGCTGAAATTGACAAAGGACCTGAGGCACATTTCCCACACAGAAGGTTGTGCGTGTTTGGAATGAGCTACCAGAGGAAGTGGAGGAGGCGATTACACTCAGAAAATTGCAAAGGTAATCGGATGAGTTTCTGGATAGGATGGGTTTAGCGGGATTGGGGCCAAATGCTGGGGAACGGGACTTGTTTAATTTTGGCTATGTGGTGAGCATGGACGAGATACACCGAAGTATCTGTTTCCACGCGGTGTACCCCAGTACCGTCGTGTTGCTTACACCGGCTTTAAAGGATTACTTTTTCGCAGAGCTTGCCGTCGCAGTCTGTGGCACAATCGTTTAGTCTGTTCGACTGCTCACGGGAAAGGTAGTATTGTGAAACACTGCAGAAACGAACGACTTCCTTCCTTTTGCTCCGACTGACCATGCTCCGTGAAATTTTCCCAGTTGGGGATTTTTGCTGCTGGAAGTTACCTCGGAAACCCTGTTAACTCGTAATGTACTGAGCGAATCGCAAAACAGAAAGCATTTAACAAAGAAAAAAAAACAAAACTGGCATGCCGAATGCACTTTCAGACAGAGAGATGCATGAATGCTAAATGTGAGACAGTCCGAGGGCATGAGTCATAAAGTAATCTCACAACTAACAACAGGGCAATTCCAAACTACTCTTTCAAACATACTGCAGCCTTAGTGCACCAACACTTCCCAGACAATGCTGGAAAGAGAGAAAGAAAGAACATAATAAGAACGGGCCATAAAAAGTGAATTTCACCAATCACAGTCTCGATTAGATTACCTTTCCCTTCCGATGTCTCCAGGACGGAAATAAAGGAAATGGGAGAAATTCAATAACATATGACATCGAAATTCATTGGATCGATTTTCCCATTGGCCAGAAAACCAAATAACGACGAGTCGAGTCACCACATTACGAGTGAACAGGGTTTCTGAGGTAACTTCCAGCAGCAAAAATCCTCAACTGAGGGTCTGGGAAAATTTCACGGAGTATGGTCAGTCGGAGCAAACGTAAGGAATTCGTTCGTTTCTGCAGTGTTTCATCACAACAGCGATGGAATAACAGTCTCCATTCGGTTCCAGTGAACGCACAAATTGCCTGGAACAGCAGAGCTTTTTGCGATTTTCCGAGTGGCACTATCCCACAACACAGTTAATTCCCCGGGAAGCAAACGCATTTTACTTTTGTTTTCAACATCAATACAGTGGGGACCGAAACAGCATTTTGACAAGCTGCAGCATTGCAGTTAAACAGCAGAAATGGCAGTGGCGGGATTCGAACCCGCGCCCCTTTCAAGACTGGAACCTGGATCCAGCGCCTTAGACCGCTCGGCCACACTACCAGCCGGCCAAACTGCCCGTTGTCTTGCATTTCCAATTGTGCCCCTGCATAACAACAGATGCAAAGTCACATGAAAAGGGTTCCATGATCCCTCTCCGACTCGCACAGCTGCTGGGATGTGCCCGGCTACAATGTCAATTTCGCAGCAAATAATGATAGCCCATCAATCCAGACAAAAGCTGAGTCTATCTTCTCAGACTCTTTTCAGCTACAAATGTATCTGTGAGTGCGTGACAATATATGTTCGCTTATGATTTGGTCAAATAACCATGAGCTGCTTGACATTACTGCAATTTCGATTCTTGCTTTGCTAAATGATTACACCCATTGCTCGAAACAGAACGACTTTCACGTTTACACGGAACACGAAACACGCCGGACTACAGGGAAAATGCACAAAGCTGAGCAGGCCGTGTTCCAAATCATACCGTGCAGCATTTATTCAGTCACTGTGTCTGTTTTGCAGAATAAGGGTCCCAAAGAAAGTTCTCTACCCTAAAACCGGAAGTCGCATTACATTCCGAGAGCGACAGATCACATTGTGAGGATGCTCTGACCTCGGAGCCTGTTCGAGATGACACTTTCCGTGCCTTTTACCTTAACCGTGCAATTTGCTGCAGAGATGTTCACTCCTGGACATGAGCCACATGGATACCAAGTGAGCCGGAAACCTGTGCGGGAATCGACGAGAAGCGACTCAATACATTTTGCTAACTTCCATGGTGCTTCTTAGAAATTGAGTTTCTGTTCACCTCAATCTAAAAGGCAGTTTCTGAACATAGTAACAGAACTCAAAAGGTAATTACCTCACCCCACCCCCACTCCGGAAGAGGTGCTAACTGCCCTTGATTGCTTTTTGTTCTCGATGTGAAGAGCTCTCACGCCTGAGTCACCTTCACGTCTCTGTTTGCTGAGTGAATCACAAAGAAGGAGTTTCACCAGAGCTGCAATTGCCACACTTCTCCACTCGCCCTCCCCGTGAACATTTTCCTGCTCGTCAGTGATTTAAAGAAAATTAAATGGATGCGGTGTCATTCTGTAGCCTCTCTGTCGATTCCTCCGTTTCAGTTCCAACATGGCTTCGATCTCGGAGCGCACCTTAATACTAGCGACGCTATGACAGCACAGGTCCGGAGGTTTTTCTCAGAGTGTATGTCTGCTTCATTGCTGTTGCTGATTGAATGAGCCACTAACGTGCGAACTGTTCCAAAACATGATTCAGGACCTCCGGTGCCAACTCTCGCGCGTTGAATAACGACAGACAGCTTCCAAATGAAGCCTTTCAGAGACGACTTTGGGGTACGTTTGACAGACAGACAAGTTCAGGAATTCGTGGTGCGCTGTGACACCAGCGCATCAGCTTCTTCCCTGCCTTTGAACCGGGCCGCCTGCGCAAGGAATGCAAATGCGGTACTGCTTTTCGTGGAAGGATCAGAACGCGGCAACGACACTCTCAAACAGAATGGCATATGATCAGAACCAGGTTGGAGAAAAACTTTATAATGCTTTGCACAGTAATTAAATGGAGTTGCCTTGCATTTCACTACGAGAGCAGATTCGTTCAAGCAAATTCGAAGGCAGGTTTGAAGATGGGAAAGCAAGCAAGGAAGCTCCGTTCTTGTGCATGTGAAAGGCTGCACTTGAAAAAAAAAGCAGTTTCCGCCCAGGGGACCTTACGCGTGTTTGGCGAACGTGATGACCACGACACTACAGAAACCAGCGGAGGCTACCGCACTGCAGCTTAGTGGCATCCAGCACTGAAAGTTGAAGCAATTCTACGTTTCACCTTTCTGTTTCCAATAGCTTGTTATTGTCCAGCGTAATTAACATCTTGAAAACGTAAAAAAAACCACGTGAAATTGATGACAAAATATAGACAAGGATGTCGTCAATGTTTGGACCGTAGGGCGAGGTGGAATAAGCTGGGACGACTTTCCCCGCAGCATAACGGCTGCGACATGATCTTACGGAAGGGTTGTAAACTGAGTATTTATGTGTTTTACCCAAGTTGGGGTGAGTTGAAAAATCGAGAGCATCGGTTTAAGGTGAGTGGGCTGAAATTGACAAAGGACCTGAGGCACATTTCCCACACAGAAGGTTGTGCGTGTTTGGAATGAGCTACCAGAGGAAGTGGAGGAGGCGATTACACTCAGAAAATTGCAAAGGTAATCGGATGAGTTTCTGGATAGGATGGGTTTAGCGGGATTGGGGCCAAATGCTGGGGAACGGGACTTGTTTAATTTTGGCTATGTGGTGAGCATGGACGAGATACACCGAAGTATCTGTTTCCACGCGGTGTACCCCAGTACCGTCGTGTTGCTTACACCGGCTTTAAAGGATTACTTTTTCGCAGAGCTTGCCGTCGCAGTCTGTGGCACAATCGTTTAGTCTGTTCGACTGCTCACGGGAAAGGTAGTATTGTGAAACACTGCAGAAACGAACGACTTCCTTCCTTTTGCTCCGACTGACCATGCTCCGTGAAATTTTCCCAGTTGGGGATTTTTGCTGCTGGAAGTTACCTCGGAAACCCTGTTAACTCGTAATGTACTGAGCGAATCGCAAAACAGAAAGCATTTAACAAAGAAAAAAAAACAAAACTGGCATGCCGAATGCACTTTCAGACAGAGAGATGCATGAATGCTAAATGTGAGACAGTCCGAGGGCATGAGTCATAAAGTAATCTCACAACTAACAACAGGGCAATTCCAAACTACTCTTTCAAACATACTGCAGCCTTAGTGCACCAACACTTCCCAGACAATGCTGGAAAGAGAGAAAGAAAGAACATAATAAGAACGGGCCATAAAAAGTGAATTTCACCAATCACAGTCTCGATTAGATTACCTTTCCCTTCCGATGTCTCCAGGACGGAAATAAAGGAAATGGGAGAAATTCAATAACATATGACATCGAAATTCATTGGATCGATTTTCCCATTGGCCAGAAAACCAAATAACGACCAGTCGAGTCACCACATTACGAGTGAACAGGGTTTCTGAGGTAACTTCCAGCAGCAAAAATCCTCAACTGAGGGTCTGGGAAAATTTCACGGAGTATGGTCAGTCGGAGCAAATGTAAGGAATTCGTTCGTTTCTGCAGTGTTTCATCACAACAGCGATGGAATAACAGTCTCCATTCGGTTCCAGTGAACGCACAAATTGCCTGGAACAGCAGAGCTTTTTGCGATTTTCCGAGTGGCACTATCCCACAACACAGTTAATTCCCCGGGAAGCAAACGCATTTTACTTTTGTTTTCAACATCAATACAGTGGGGACCGAAACAGCATTTTGACAAGCTGCAGCATTGCAGTTAAACAGCAGAAATGGCAGTGGCGGGATTCGAACCCGCGCCCCTTTCAAGACTGGAACCTGGATCCAGCGCCTTAGACCGCTCGGCCACACTACCAGCCGGCCAAACTGCCCGTTGTCTTGCATTTCCAATTGTGCCCCTGCATAACAACAGATGCAAAGTCACATGAAAAGGGTTCCATGATCCCTCTCCGACTCGCACAGCTGCTGGGATGTGCCCGGCTACAATGTCAATTTCGCAGCAGATAATGATAGCCCATCAATCCAGACAAAAGCTGAGTCTATCTTCTCAGACTCTTTTCAGCTACAAATGTATCTGTGAGTGCGTGACAATATATGTTCGCTTATGATTTGGTCAAATAACCATGAGCTGCTTGACATTACTGCAATTTCGATTCTTGCTTTGCTAAATGATTACACCCATTGCTCGAAACAGGACGACTTTCACGTTTACACGGAACACGAAACACGCCGGACTACAGGGAAAATGCACAAAGCTGAGCAGGCCGTGTTCCAAATCATACCGTGCAGCATTTATTCAGTCACTGTGTCTGTTTTGCAGAATAAGGGTCCCAAAGAAAGTTCTCTACCCTAAAACCGGAAGTCGCATTACATTCCGAGAGCGACAGATCACACTGTGAGGATGCTCTGACCTCGGAGCCAGTTCGAGATGATACTTTCCGTGCCTTTTACCTTAACCGTGCAATTTGCTGCAGAGATGTTCACTCCTGGACATGAGCCACATGGATACCAAGTGAGCCGGAAACCTGTGCGGGATTCGACGAGAAGCGACTCAATACATTTTGCTAACTTCCATGGTGCTTCTTAGAAATTGAGTTTCTGTTCACCTCAATCTAAAAGGCAGTTTCTGAACATAGTAACAGAACTCAAAAGGTAATTACCTCACCCCACCGCCACTCCGGAAGAGGTGCTAACTGCCCTTGATTGCTTTTTGTTCTCGATGTGAAGAGCTCTCACGCCTGAGTCACCTTCACGTCTCTGTTTGCTGAGTGAATCACAAAGAAGGAGTTTCACCAGAGCTGCAATTGCCACACTTCTCCACTCGCCCTCCCCGTGAACATTTTCCTGCTCGTCAGAGATTTAAAGAAAATTAAATGGATGCGATGTCATTCTGTAGCCTCTCTGTCGATTCCTCCGTTTCAGTTCCAACATGGCTTAGATCTCGGGGCGGACCTTAATACTAGCGACGCTATGACAGCACAGGTCCGGAGGTTTTTCTCAGAGTGTATGTCTGTTTCATTGCTGTTGCTGATTGAATGAGCCACTAACGTGCGAACTGTTCCAAAACATGATTCAGGACCTCCGGTGCCAACTCTCGCGCGTTGAATAACGACAGACAGCTTCCAAATGAAGCCTTTCAGAGACGACTTTGGGGTACGTTTGACAGACAGACAAGTTCAGGAATTCGTGGTGCGCTGTGACACCAGCGCATCAGCTTCTTCCCTGCCTTTGAACCGGGCCGCCTGCGCAAGGAATGCAAATGCGGTACTGCTTTTCGTGGAAGGATCAGAACGCGGCAACAACACTCTCATACAGAATGGCATATGATCAGAACCAGTTTGGAGAAAAACTTTATAATGCTTTGCACAGTAATTAAATGGAGTTGCCTTGCATTTCACTACGAGAGCAGATTCTTTCAAGCAAATTCGAAGGCAGGTTTGCAGATGGGAAAGAAAGCAAGGAAGCTCCGTTCTTGTGCATGTGAAAGGCTGCACTTGAAAAAAAAGCAGTTTCCGCCCAGTTTCGAACAGGGGACCTTACGCGTGTTAGGCGAACGTGATGACCACGACACTACAGAAACCAGCGGAGGCTACCGCACTGCAGCTCAGTGGCATCCAGCACTGAAAGTTGAAGCAATTCTACGTTTCACCTTTCTGTTTCCAATAGCTTGTTATTGACCAGCGTAAATAACATCTTGAAAACGTAAAAAAAACCACGTGAAATTGATGACAAAATATAGACAAGGATGTCGTCAATGTTTGGACCGTAGGGCGAGGTGGAATAAGCTGGGACGACTTTCCCCGCAGCATAACGGCTGCGACATGATCTTACGGAAGGGTTGTAAACTGAGTATTTATGTGTTTTACCCAAGTTGGGGTGAGTTGAAAAATCGAGAGCATCGGTTTAAGGTGAGTGGGCTGAAATTGACAAAGGACCTGAGGCACATTTCCCACACAGAAGGTTGTGCGTGTTTGGAATGAGCTACCAGAGGAAGTGGAGGAGGCGATTACACTCAGAAAATTGCAAAGGTAATCGGATGAGTTTCTGGATAGGATGGGTTTAGCGGGATTGGGGCCAAATGCTGGGGAACGGGACTTGTTTAATTTTGGCTATGTGGTGAGCATGGACGAGATACACCGAAGTATCTGTTTCCACGCGGTGTACCCCAGTACCGTCGTGTTGCTTACACCGGCTTTAAAGGATTACTTTTTCGCAGAGCTTGCCGTCGCAGTCTGTGGCACAATCGTTTAGTCTGTTCGACTGCTCACGGGAAAGGTAGTATTGTGAAACACTGCAGAAACGAACGACTTCCTTCCTTTTGCTCCGACTGACCATACTCCGTGAAATTTTCCCAGTTGGGGATTTTTGCTGCTGGAAGTTACCTCGGAAACCCTGTTAACTCGTAATGTACTGAGCGAATCGCAAAACAGAAAGCATTTAACAAAGAAAAAAAAACAAAACTGGCATGCCGAATGCACTTTCAGACAGAGAGATGCATGAATGCTAAATGTGAGACAGTCCGAGGGCATGAGTCATAAAGTAATCTCACAACTAACAACAGGGCAATTCCAAACTACTCTTTCAAACATACTGCAGCCTTAGTGCACCAACACTTCCCAGACAATGCTGGAAAGAGAGAAAGAAAGAACATAATAAGAACGGGCCATAAAAAGTGAATTTCACCAATCACAGTCTCGATTAGATTACCTTTCCCTTCCGATGTCTCCAGGACGGAAATAAAGGAAATGGGAGAAATTCAATAACATATGACATCGAAATTCATTGGATCGATTTTCCCATTGGCCAGAAAACCAAATAACGACCAGTCGAGTCACCACATTACGAGTGAACAGGGTTTCTGAGGTAACTTCCAGCAGCAAAAATCCTCAACTGAGGGTCTGGGAAAATTTCACGGAGTATGGTCAGTCGGAGCAAAAGTAAGTAAGCCGTTCGTTTCTGCAGTGTTTCATCACAACAGCGATGAAATAACAGTCTCCATTCGGTTCCAGTAAACGCACAAATTGCCTGGAACAGCAGAGCTTTTTGCGATTTTCCGAGTGGCACTATCCCACAACACAGTTAATTCCCCGGGAAGCAAACGCATTTTACTT
Source organism: Chiloscyllium punctatum (assembly GCF_047496795.1). Classification (NCBI taxonomy): domain Eukaryota; kingdom Metazoa; phylum Chordata; class Chondrichthyes; order Orectolobiformes; family Hemiscylliidae; genus Chiloscyllium; species Chiloscyllium punctatum. The sequence continues at coordinate 59,515,190 of NC_092769.1, forward strand.
TTGTTTTCAACATCAATACAGTGGGGACCGAAACAGCATTTTGACAAGCTGCAGCATTGCAGTTAAACAGCAGAAATGGCAGTGGCGGGATTCGAACCCGCGCCCCTTTCAAGACTGGAACCTGGATCCAGCGCCTTAGACCGCTCGGCCACACTACCAGACGGCCAAACTGCCAGTTGTCTTGCATTTCCAATTGTGCCCCTGCATAACAACAGATGCAAAGTCACATGAAAAGGGTTCCATGATCCCTCTCCGACTCGCACAGCTGCTGGGATGTGCCCGGCTACAATGTCAATTTCGCAGCAGATAATGATAGCCCATCAATCCAGACAAAAGCTGAGTCTATCTTCTCAGACTCTTTTCAGCTACAAATGTATCTGTGAGTGCGTGACAATATATGTTCGCTTATGATTTGGTCAAATAACCATGAGCTGCTTGACATTACTGCAATTTCGATTCTTGCTTTGCTAAATGATTTCACCCATTGCTCGAAACAGGACGACTTTCACGTTTACACGAAACACGCCGGACTACAGGGAAAATGCACAAAGCTGAGCAGGCCGTGTTCCAAATCATACCGTGCAGCATTTATTCAGTCACTGTGTCTGTTTTGCAGAATAAGGGTCCCAAAGAAAGTTCTCTACCCTAAAACCGGAAGTCGCATTACATTCCGAGAGCGACAGATCACATTGTGAGGATGCTCTGACCTCGGAGCCTGTTCGAGATGACACTTTCCGTGCCTTTTACCTTAAACGGGCAATTTGCTGCAGAGATGTTCACTCCTGGACATGAGCCACATGGATACCAAGTGAGCCGGAAACCTGTGCGGGATTCGACGAGAAGCGACTCAATACATTTTGCTAACTTCCATGGTGCTTCTTAGAAATTGAGTTTCTGTTCACCTCAATCTAAAAGGCAGTTTCTGAACATAGTAACAGAACTCAAAAGGTAATTACCTCACCCCACCGCCACTCCGGAAGAGGTGCTAACTGCCCTTGATTGCTTTTTGTTCTCGATGTGAAGAGCTCTCACGCCTGAGTCACCTTCACGTCTCTGTTTGCTGAGTGAATCACAAAGAAGGAGTTTCACCAGAGCTGCAATTGCCACACTTCTCCACTCGCCCTCCCCGTGAACATTTTCCTGCTCGTCAGAGATTTAAAGAAAATTAAATGGATGCGATGTCATTCTGTAGCCTCTCTGTCGATTCCTCCGTTTCAGTTCCAACATGGCTTAGATCTCGGGGCGGACCTTAATACTAGCGACGCTATGACAGCACAGGTCCGGAGGTTCCTCTTAGAGTGTATGTTTGTTTCATTGCTGCTGCTGATTGAATGAGCCACAAACGTGCGAACTGCTCCAAAACATGATTCAGGACCTCCGGTGCCAACTCTCGGCGTTGAATAACGACAGACAGCTTCCAAATGAAGCCTTTCAGAGACGACTTTGGGGTACGTTTGACAGACAGACAAGTTCAGGAATTCGTGGTGCGCTGTGACACCAGCGCATCAGCTTCTTCCCTGCCTTTGAACCGGGCCGCCTGCGCAAGGAATGCAAATGCGGTACTGCTTTTCGTGGAAGGATCAGAACGCGGCAACAACACTCTCATACAGAATGGCATATGATCAGAACCAGTTTGGAGAAAAACTTTATAATGCTTTGCACAGTAATTAAATGGAGTTGCCTTGCATTTCACTACGAGAGCAGATTCTTTCAAGCAAATTCGAAGGCAGGTTTGCAGATGGGAAAGAAAGCAAGGAAGCTCCGTTCTTGTGCATGTGAAAGGCTGCACTTGAAAAAAAAGCAGTTTCCGCCCAGTTTCGAACAGGGGACCTTACGCGTGTTAGGCGAACGTGATAACCACGACACTACAGAAACCAGCGGAGGCTACCGCACTGCAGCTCAGTGGCATCCAGCACTGAAAGTTGAAGCAATTCTACGTTTCACCTTTCTGTTTCCAATAGCTTGTTATTGACCAGCGTAATTAACATCTTGAAAACGTAAAAAAAACCACGTGAAATTGATGACAAAATATAGACAAGGATGTCGTCAATGTTTGGACCGTAGGGCGAGGTGGAATAAGCTGGGACGACTTTCCCCGCAGCATAACGGCTGCGACATGATCTTACGGAAGGGTTGTAAACTGAGTATTTATGTGTTTTACCCAAGTTGGGGTGAGTTGAAAAATCGAGAGCATCGGTTTAAGGTGAGTGGGCTGAAATTGACAAAGGACCTGAGGCACATTTCCCACACAGAAGGTTGTGCGTGTTTGGAATGAGCTACCAGAGGAAGTGGAGGAGGCGATTACACTCAGAAAATTGCAAAGGTAATCGGATGAGTTTCTGGATAGGATGGGTTTAGCGGGATTGGGGCCAAATGCTGGGGAACGGGACTTGTTTAATTTTGGCTATGTGGTGAGCATGGACGAGATACACCGAAGTATCTGTTTCCACGCGGTGTACCCCAGTACCGTCGTGTTGCTTACACCGGCTTTAAAGGATTACTTTTTCGCAGAGCTTGCCGTCGCAGTCTGTGGCACAATCGTTTAGTCTGTTCGACTGCTCACGGGAAAGGTAGTATTGTGAAACACTGCAGAAACGAACGACTTCCTTCCTTTTGCTCCGACTGACCATACTCCGTGAAATTTTCCCAGTTGGGGATTTTTGCTGCTGGAAGTTACCTCGGAAACCCTGTTAACTCGTAATGTACTGAGCGAATCGCAAAACAGAAAGCATTTAACAAAGAAAAAAAAACAAAACTGGCATGCCGAATGCACTTTCAGACAGAGAGATGCATGAATGCTAAATGTGAGACAGTCCGAGGGCATGAGTCATAAAGTAATCTCACAACTAACAACAGGGCAATTCCAAACTACTCTTTCAAACATACTGCAGCCTTAGTGCACCAACACTTCCCAGACAATGCTGGAAAGAGAGAAAGAAAGAACATAATAAGAACGGGCCATAAAAAGTGAATTTCACCAATCACAGTCTCGAATAGATTACCTTTCCCTTCCGATGTCTCCAGGACGGAAATAAAGGAAATGGGAGAAATTCAATAACATATGACATCGAAATTCATTGGATCGATTTTCCCATTGGCCAGAAAACCAAATAACGACGAGTCGAGTCACCACATTACGAGTGAACAGGGTTTCTGAGGTAACTTCCAGCAGCAAAAATCCTCAACTGAGGGTCTGGGAAAATTTCACGGAGTATGGTCAGTCGGAGCAAAAGTAAGTAAGCCGTTCGTTTCTGCAGTGTTTCATCACAACAGCGATGAAATAACAGTCTCCATTCGGTTCCAGTAAACGCACAAATTGCCTGGAACAGCAGAGCTTTTTGCGATTTTCCGAGTGGCACTATCCCACAACACAGTTAATTCCCCGGGAAGCAAACGCATTTTACTTTTGTTTTCAACATCAATACAGTGGGGACCGAAACAGCATTTTGACAAGCTGCAGCATTGCAGTTAAACAGCAGAAATGGCAGTGGCGGGATTCGAACCCGCGCCCCTTTCAAGACTGGAACCTGGATCCAGCGCCTTAGACCGCTCGGCCACACTACCAGACGGCCAAACTGCCAGTTGTCTTGCATTTCCAATTGTGCCCCTGCATAACAACAGATGCAAAGTCACATGAAAAGGGTTCCATGATCCCTCTCCGACTCGCACAGCTGCTGGGATGTGCCCGGCTACAATGTCAATTTCGCAGCAGATAATGATAGCCCATCAATCCAGACAAAAGCTGAGTCTATCTTCTCAGACTCTTTTCAGCTACAAATGTATCTGTGAGTGCGTGACAATATATGTTCGCTTATGATTTGGTCAAATAACCATGAGCTGCTTGACATTACTGCAATTTCGATTCTTGCTTTGCTAAATGATTTCACCCATTGCTCGAAACAGGACGACTTTCACGTTTACACGAAACACGCCGGACTACAGGGAAAATGCACAAAGCTGAGCAGGCCGTGTTCCAAATCATACCGTGCAGCATTTATTCAGTCACTGTGTCTGTTTTGCAGAATAAGGGTCCCAAAGAAAGTTCTCTACCCTAAAACCGGAAGTCGCATTACATTCCGAGAGCGACAGATCACATTGTGAGGATGCTCTGACCTCGGAGCCTGTTCGAGATGACACTTTCCGTGCCTTTTACCTTAAACGGGCAATTTGCTGCAGAGATGTTCACTCCTGGACATGAGCCACATGGATACCAAGTGAGCCGGAAACCTGTGCGGGATTCGACGAGAAGCGACTCAATACATTTTGCTAACTTCCATGGTGCTTCTTAGAAATTGAGTTTCTGTTCACCTCAATCTAAAAGGCAGTTTCTGAACATAGTAACAGAACTCAAAAGGTAATTACCTCACCCCACCGCCACTCCGGAAGAGGTGCTAACTGCCCTTGATTGCTTTTTGTTCTCGATGTGAAGAGCTCTCACGCCTGAGTCACCTTCACGTCTCTGTTTGCTGAGTGAATCACAAAGAAGGAGTTTCACCAGAGCTGCAATTGCCACACTTCTCCACTCGCCCTCCCCGTGAACATTTTCCTGCTCGTCAGAGATTTAAAGAAAATTAAATGGATGCGATGTCATTCTGTAGCCTCTCTGTCGATTCCTCCGTTTCAGTTCCAACATGGCTTAGATCTCGGGGCGGACCTTAATACTAGCGACGCTATGACAGCACAGGTCCGGAGGTTCCTCTTAGAGTGTATGTTTGTTTCATTGCTGCTGCTGATTGAATGAGCCACAAACGTGCGAACTGCTCCAAAACATGATTCAGGACCTCCGGTGCCAACTCTCGGCGTTGAATAACGACAGACAGCTTCCAAATGAAGCCTTTCAGAGACGACTTTGGGGTACGTTTGACAGACAGACAAGTTCAGGAATTCGTGGTGCGCTGTGACACCAGCGCATCAGCTTCTTCCCTGCCTTTGAACCGGGCCGCCTGCGCAAGGAATGCAAATGCGGTACTGCTTTTCGTGGAAGGATCAGAACGCGGCAACAACACTCTCATACAGAATGGCATATGATCAGAACCAGTTTGGAGAAAAACTTTATAATGCTTTGCACAGTAATTAAATGGAGTTGCCTTGCATTTCACTACGAGAGCAGATTCTTTCAAGCAAATTCGAAGGCAGGTTTGCAGATGGGAAAGAAAGCAAGGAAGCTCCGTTCTTGTGCATGTGAAAGGCTGCACTTGAAAAAAAAGCAGTTTCCGCCCAGTTTCGAACAGGGGACCTTACGCGTGTTAGGCGAACGTGATAACCACGACACTACAGAAACCAGCGGAGGCTACCGCACTGCAGCTCAGTGGCATCCAGCACTGAAAGTTGAAGCAATTCTACGTTTCACCTTTCTGTTTCCAATAGCTTGTTATTGACCAGCGTAATTAACATCTTGAAAACGTAAAAAAAACCACGTGAAATTGATGACAAAATATAGACAAGGATGTCGTCAATGTTTGGACCGTAGGGCGAGGTGGAATAAGCTGGGACGACTTTCCCCGCAGCATAACGGCTGCGACATGATCTTACGGAAGGGTTGTAAACTGAGTATTTATGTGTTTTACCCAAGTTGGGGTGAGTTGAAAAATCGAGAGCATCGGTTTAAGGTGAGTGGGCTGAAATTGACAAAGGACCTGAGGCACATTTCCCACACAGAAGGTTGTGCGTGTTTGGAATGAGCTACCAGAGGAAGTGGAGGAGGCGATTACACTCAGAAAATTGCAAAGGTAATCGGATGAGTTTCTGGATAGGATGGGTTTAGCGGGATTGGGGCCAAATGCTGGGGAACGGGACTTGTTTAATTTTGGCTATGTGGTGAGCATGGACGAGATACACCGAAGTATCTGTTTCCACGCGGTGTACCCCAGTACCGTCGTGTTGCTTACACCGGCTTTAAAGGATTACTTTTTCGCAGAGCTTGCCGTCGCAGTCTGTGGCACAATCGTTTAGTCTGTTCGACTGCTCACGGGAAAGGTAGTATTGTGAAACACTGCAGAAACGAACGACTTCCTTCCTTTTGCTCCGACTGACCATACTCCGTGAAATTTTCCCAGTTGGGGATTTTTGCTGCTGGAAGTTACCTCGGAAACCCTGTTAACTCGTAATGTACTGAGCGAATCGCAAAACAGAAAGCATTTAACAAAGAAAAAAAAACAAAACTGGCATGCCGAATGCACTTTCAGACAGAGAGATGCATGAATGCTAAATGTGAGACAGTCCGAGGGCATGAGTCATAAAGTAATCTCACAACTAACAACAGGGCAATTCCAAACTACTCTTTCAAACATACTGCAGCCTTAGTGCACCAACACTTCCCAGACAATGCTGGAAAGAGAGAAAGAAAGAACATAATAAGAACGGGCCATAAAAAGTGAATTTCACCAATCACAGTCTCGATTAGATTACCTTTCCCTTCCGATGTCTCCAGGACGGAAATAAAGGAAATGGGAGAAATTCAATAACATATGACATCGAAATTCATTGGATCGATTTTCCCATTGGCCAGAAAACCAAATAACGACGAGTCGAGTCACCACATTACGAGTGAACAGGGTTTCTGAGGTAACTTCCAGCAGCAAAAATCCTCAACTGAGGGTCTGGGAAAATTTCACGGAGTATGGTCAGTCGGAGCAAAAGTAAGTAAGCCGTTCGTTTCTGCAGTGTTTCATCACAACAGCGATGAAATAACAGTCTCCATTCGGTTCCAGTAAACGCACAAATTGCCTGGAACAGCAGAGCTTTTTGCGATTTTCCGAGTGGCACTATCCCACAACACAGTTAATTCCCCGGGAAGCAAACGCATTTTACTTTTGTTTTCAACATCAATACAGTGGGGACCGAAACAGCATTTTGACAAGCTGCAGAATTGCAGTTAAACAGCAGAAATGGCACTGGCGGGATTCGAACCAGCGCCCCTTTCAAGACTGGAACCTGGATCCAGCGCCTTAGACCGCTCGGCCACACTACCAGACGGCCAAACGGCCAGTTGTCTTGCATTTCCAATTGTGCCCCTGCATAACAACAGATGCAAAGTCACATGAAAAGGGTTCCATGATCCCTCTCCGACTCGCACAGCTGCTGGGATGTGCCCGGCTACAATGTCAATTTCGCAGCAGATAATGATAGCCCATCAATCCAGACAAAAGCTGAGTCTATCTTCTCAGACTCTTTTCAGCTACAAATGTATCTGTGAGTGCGTGACAATATATGTTCGCTTATGATTTGGTCAAATAACCATGAGCTGCTTGACATTACTGCAATTTCGATTCTTGCTTTGCTAAATGATTACACACATTGCACGAAACAGGACGACTTTCACGTTTACACGGAACACGAAACACGCCGGACTACAGGGAAAATGCACAAAGCTGAGCAGGCCGTGTTCCAAATCATACCGTGCAGCATTTATTCAGTCACTGTGTCTGTTTTGCAGAATAAGGGTCCCAAAGAAAGTTCTCTACCCTAAAACCGGAAGTCGCATTACATTCCGAGAGCGACAGATCACATTGTGAGGATGCTCTGACCTCGGAGCCTGTTCGAGATGACACTTTCCGTGCCTTTTACCTTAAACGGGCAATTTGCTGCAGAGATGTTCACTCCTGGACATGAGCCACATGGATACCAAGTGAGCCGGAAACCTGTGCGGGATTCGACGAGAAGCGACTCAATACATTTTGCTAACTTCCATGGTGCTTCTTAGAAATTGAGTTTCTGTTCACCTCAATCTAAAAGGCAGTTTCTGAACATAGTAACAGAACTCAAAAGGTAATTACCTCACCCCACCGCCACTCCGGAAGAGGTGCTAACTGCCCTTGATTGCTTTTTGTTCTCGATGTGAAGAGCTCTCACGCCTGAGTCACCTTCACGTCTCTGTTTGCTGAGTGAATCACAAAGAAGGAGTTTCACCAGAGCTGCAATTGCCACACTTCTCCACTCGCCCTCCCCGTGAACATTTTCCTGCTCGTCAGAGATTTAAAGAAAATTAAATGGATGCGATGTCATTCTGTAGACTCTCTGTCGATTCCTCCGTTTCAGTTCCAACATGGCTTAGATCTCGGGGCGCATCTTAATACTAGCGACGCTATGACAGCACAGGTCCGGAGGTTCCTCTTAGAGTGTATGTTTGTTTCATTGCTGTTGCTGATTGAATGAGCCACAAACGTGCGAACTGCTCCAAAACATGATTCAGGACCTCCGGTGCCAACTCTCGGCGTTGAATAACGACAGACAGCTTCCAAATGAAGCCTTTCAGAGACGACTTTGGGGTACGTTTGACAGACAGACAAGTTCAGGAATTCGTGGTGCGCTGTGACACCAGCGCATCAGCTTCTTCCCTGCCTTTGAACCGGGCCGCCTGCGCAAGGAATGCAAATGCGGTACTGCTTTTCGTGGAAGGATCAGAACGCGGCAACAACACTCTCAAACAGAATGGCATATGATCAGAACCAGTTTGGAGAAAAACTTTATAATGCTTTGCACAGTAATTAAATGGAGTTGCCTTGCATTTCACTACGAGAGCAGATTCTTTCAAGCAAATTCGAAGGCAGGTTTGCAGATGGGAAAGCAAGCAAGGAAGCTCCGTTCTTGTGCATGTGAAAGGCTGCACTTGAAAAAAAAGCAGTTTCCGCCCAGTTTCGAACAGGGGACCTTCCGCGTGTTAGGCGAACGTGATGACCACGACACTACAGAAACCAGCGGAGGCTGCCGCACTGCAGCTCAGTGGCATCCAGCACTGAAAGTTGAAGCAATTCTACGTTTCACCTTTCTGTTTCCAATAGCTTGTTATTGACCAGCGTAATTAACATCTTGAAAACGTAAAAAAAACCACGTGAAATTGATGACAAAATATAGACAAGGATGTCGTCAATGTTTGGACCGTAGGGCGAGGTGGAATAAGCTGGGACGACTTTCCCCGCAGCATAACGGCTGCGACATGATCTTACGGAAGGGTTGTAAACTGAGTATTTATGTGTTTTACCCAAGTTGGGGTGAGTTGAAAAATCGAGAGCATCGGTTTAAGGTGAGTGGGCTGAAATTGACAAAGGACCTGAGGCACATTTCCCACACAGAAGGTTGTGCGTGTTTGGAATGAGCTACCAGAGGAAGTGGAGGAGGCGATTACACTCAGAAAATTGCAAAGGTAATCGGATGAGTTTCTGGATAGGATGGGTTTAGCGGGATTGGGGCCAAATGCTGGGGAACGGGACTTGTTTAATTTTGGCTATGTGGTGAGCATGGACGAGATACACCGAAGTATCTGTTTCCACGCGGTGTACCCCAGTACCGTCGTGTTGCTTACACCGGCTTTAAAGGATTACTTTTTCGCAGAGCTTGCCGTCGCAGTCTGTGGCACAATCGTTTAGTCTGTTCGACTGCTCACGGGAAAGGTAATATTGTGAAACACTGCAGAAACGAACGACTTCCTTCCTTTTGCTCCGACTGACCATACTCCGTGAAATTTTCCCAGTTGGGGATTTTTGCTGCTGGAAGTTACCTCGGAAACCCTGTTAACTCGTAATGTACTGAGCGAATCGCAAAACAGAAAGCATTTAACAAAGAAAAAAATACAAAACTGGCATGCCGAATGCACTTTCAGACAGAGAGATGCATGAATGCTAAATGTGAGACAGTCCGAGGGCATGAGTCATAAAGTAATCTCACAACTAACAACAGGGCAATTCCAAACTACTCTTTCAAACATACTGCAGCCTTAGTGCACCAACACTTCCCAGACAATGCTGGAAAGAGAGAAAGAAAGAACATAATAAGAACGGGCCATAAAAAGTGAATTTCACCAATCACAGTCTCGATTAGATTACCTTTCCCTTCCGATGTCTCCAGGACGGAAATAAAGGAAATGGGAGAAATTCAATAACATATGACATCGAAATTCATTGGATCGATTTTCCCATTGGCCAGAAAACCAAATAACGACGAGTCGAGTCACCACATTACGAGTGAACAGGGTTTCTGAGGTAACTTCCAGCAGCAAAAATCCTCAACTGAGGGTCTGGGAAAATTTCACGGAGTATGGTCAGTCGGAGCAAAAGTAAGTAAGCCGTTCGTTTCTGCAGTGTTTCATCACAACAGCGATGAAATAACAGTCTCCATTCGGTTCCAGTAAACGCACAAATTGCCTGGAACAGCAGAGCTTTTTGCGATTTTCCGAGTGGCACTATCCCACAACACAGTTAATTCCCCGGGAAGCAAACGCATTTTACTTTTGTTTTCAACATCAATACAGTGGGGACCGAAACAGCATTTTGACAAGCTGCAGCATTGCAGTTAAACAGCAGAAATGGCAGTGGCGGGATTCGAACCCGCGCCCCTTTCAAGACTGGAACCTGGATCCAGCGCCTTAGACCGCTCGGCCACACTACCAGACGGCCAAACTGCCAGTTGTCTTGCATTTCCAATTGTGCCCCTGCATAACAACAGATGCAAAGTCACATGAAAAGGGTTCCATGATCCCTCTCCGACTCGCACAGCTGCTGGGATGTGCCCGGCTACAATGTCAATTTCGCAGCAGATAATGATAGCCCATCAATCCAGACAAAAGCTGAGTCTATCTTCTCAGACTCTTTTCAGCTACAAATGTATCTGTGAGTGCGTGACAATATATGTTCGCTTATGATTTGGTCAAATAACCATGAGCTGCTTGACATTACTGCAATTTCGATTCTTGCTTTGCTAAATGATTACACACATTGCACGAAACAGGACGACTTTCACGTTTACACGGAACACGAAACACGCCGGACTACAGGGAAAATGCACAAAGCTGAGCAGGCCGTGTTCCAAATCATACCGTGCAGCATTTATTCAGTCACTGTTTCTGTTTTGCAGAATAAGGGTCCCAAAGAAAGTTCTCTACCCTAAAACCGGAAGTCGCATTACATTCCGAGAGCGACAGATCACATTGTGAGGATGCTCTGACCTCGGAGCCTGTTCGAGATGACACTTTCCGTGCCTTTTACCTTAAACGGGCAATTTGCTGCAGAGATGTTCACTCCTGGACATGAGCCACATGGATACCAAGTGAGTCGGAAACCTGTGCGGGAATCGACGAGAAGCGACTCAATACATTTTGCTAACTTCCATGGTGCTTCTTAGAAATTGAGTTTCTGTTCACCTCAATCTAAAAGGCAGTTTCTGAACATAGTAACAGAACTCAAAAGGTAATTACCTCACCCCACCGCCACTCCGGAAGAGGTGCTAACTGCCCTTGATTGCTTTTTGTTCTCGATGTGAAGAGCTCTCACGCCTGAGTCACCTTCACGTCTCTGTTTGCTGAGTGAATCACAAAGAAGGAGTTTCACCAGAGCTGCAATTGCCACACTTCTCCACTCGCCCTCCCCGTGAACATTTTCCTGCTCGTCAGAGATTTAAAGAAAATTAAATGGATGCGATGTCATTCTGTAGCCTCTCTGTCGATTCCTCCGTTTCAGTTCCAACATGGCTTAGATCTCGGGGCGCACCTTAATACTAGCGACGCTATGACAGCACAGGTCCGGAGGTTCCTCTTAGAGTGTATGTTTGTTTCATTGCTGTTGCTGATTGAATGAGCCACAAACGTGCGAACTGCTCCAAAACATGATTCAGGACCTCCGGTGCCAACTCTCGCGCGTTGAATAACGACAGACAGCTTCCAAATGAGGCCTTTCAGAGACGACTTTGCGGTACGTTTGACAGACAGACAAGTTCAGGAATTCGTGGTGCGCTGTGACACCAGCGCATCAGCTTCTTCCCTGCCTTTGAACCGGGCCGCCTGCGCAAGGAATGCAAATGCGGTACTGCTTTTCGCGGAAGGATCAGAACGCGGTAACTGCACTCTCAAAAAAAAAACACGTGAAATTGATGACAAAATATAGACAAGGCTGTCGACAATGTTTGGACCGTAGGGCGAGGTGGAATAAACTGGGACAACTTTCCCCGAAGCGTAACGGCTGCGACAGGACTTTGGTTCACAACAGAAATGTAATAACAGTCTCCATTCGCTTCTTGTAAATACTCAACCTGCCTGGAACATAAAGCAGCTGAAGAGCTGTTTGCGATTGTCCGTGCGGGAGGCGAACACTACCATGACAGCACAGACACTTTGAGAAAATCTGCACTCTCCAATACCACAGTTAACTCTCTAGGAGTCATAACCAACTTATTAAAACCTCAACTTGCCTACAACCTAAAGCAGCTTGAGCCCACGATTTACCGTGTGGGAGGCAAACACGACCATGACAAGATGGATACTGGCGCCTGTCTCCACAAAGCAAACTCCCGGTTCTGCTTTTTATTTGAACACGCCACAGCCACAGAAACTGCAGTGGGGGGAGTCGACCCTCAGCTTCTTTAGTAACTGAGTTCTGAAGCTGGATCCTCCGGCTCCTTGGTTATCCTTCATAGGGCTGATTCGGTTCGAATAGTGAAATTTCCTGTGTCTGATCCGCAGGAGACCCTGCAGGATTTTCAGACAGCGCCATCCTTTCTGTGACATGTACGTGCTGGATCACATTCTGTTGTGTCATGTGTTCCGGCTTTGCCAATATCACCGTTGTTTAACTCCCACCATCCTGTTGGTCGAACTGTGATTCCAGTCAGAATCACAAATGTGTAACAAAACACCTTAGCTGCGCTGGCTCTCTACAGAGATAAATGTGATTCTCTTTTCGTATCATTCTCTTGCCTTCTCCCTGTAACTCTACACATTTTTACTTTCAACACGAACATTGAATTAGTTTTTCAACAACTCGATTGAAACTGCGTCTTTTTCAATGTCAGACTCTAACCATTCCCTCTGTGAAATCATTTCTCCTCATGTACATTTTTCTTCTTTTCCTAATGTCTTTAAAACTCTGCCGAATCGTTCTCGATCCTTTCAGGCGGAGAGAGCATTCCCCCTTCCTTATTCCCTCTGTCTAACCCACTCATGTATTGGAAAGGTTTAACCAGGCCAGGTTTTGGCCTTCTGCTCTCCAAGGAGACCTGTCCCACCTTTTCAAATGACCTTTATTGTTGACATTCCTCGTACACAGCACCATTCTCATCAACCTGTTCAGCGCTGTTTTCAATCATTTCACGTCCCCACTTCCTAAAGTTTCACCCCCAGAACTGTGTGAATATCTAGATGGTGGATTTACTCAGAGTGGGGTTCTGTGGGTGAACATCCTCTAACACTTGTTTCAGTTTCACCACATGTGGTATTGTACCATGCCCACTACAATGACACTTCTGACCCCAGAACTCAAAGGTATTTCAAAGGGTGCAACTTAATGATTTACATCCTTTTATCAAACAGTTGATCAGTCGACCGGGAAAAAGGGAAACCAAACAACCAAGGCTCGATGGCGATTTGAAGTCGGACATTCTCCCATGCCAGTATTAACACAAGCTGCTAAGCGAAGATCGTGCCCTAGACACTCTTACATTGCCAACATCAAACCAGCTGAGATTCGGTCAGGTCCAACTACATCCCAATTTGTTCTCAGACTTCTAAGCATCAAAGTGCTTTACGAATATCGCCTTCTCATTTCATCTCCTTGTTCACGGGACAGTGCTGTTTATCCCTTCCGTTTGCACTAAGTTGTCTCCATCGGCAGAGTATTCAGCTATTTCCCTCCACCGACAAGCAGTGTGAGGAGAGGCAAGTGTGGTTACACTCGAAAGCTCGATTTCATCGGCACGGCCAGTTCCATCAAGTGCTGGGAATCAACAAGTTTGATTGGGAGCTTCCTGCAAATATCATTTATCTGAGAAGCGATAAAGATGTTGAGCTGGCGGGTAAGACACAAATGGACTCCAGACTCTCTACCCTCAAGTAAATTCATGTGAGCGCATTTTTGTGCAGCCTGTTTGCTGTTCAAAATCCATCTTCACACAGCAATCCTGCAGAAAGGTTTTTGTAACAGTAACATCGGCTTCTTTGCTGCAATCGGGCAGCAGTGAACATCTGAGCCCCAACTTTCCCAGATAAAGACAATCCGAGTGAAAGTCTCACTCACTGAGAGCTATCCCCACGTCCCTGAGCTGCGGGGCTGCAGACAGTTTAACGCAGAAGATCGAGTTAACAATGAGACTTTGATTCACCATCAGCCATTCTGTCCCAGAGACAGGAAGAGGGACAGCATCAATGTGTGGCGTCACTCACGCGCCGGCAGAAGCTGTTCAGCCCATCGAGTCCATAGTGACTATCTGCCACTTGTGTATCCCTGTGGTTATTCATAGTTGGTGATGTATGTCGTAATAATGTGGAGCTGTGCCTGGATCGCAATTCTGTCTCCAAAAAATTGATCGAATTGTAATTCACAACTTTTCATTTCACAGGGAGAACACTGCTGTGTGAAACGGCGTGGGGAATAACTGCAGGGTGTCATGCGCATAGAGCACTCTACAACTGATGTGTCTCACCTTCACCAGTTTCTTCCCAGTTCTGGCAAAAGATTTTCTGAATCAAATCAGAGCACAACGACAGAGAACAGGAAAAGAGCTTCCAGAACTTCACAAATGTGTTTCCTCATTTGTGCAAATTTCCCTTGTGTATCGGTATGAAATATTCATTTCAGATACATTGAATGAAAGGAAGCGGAAAGTGAAACAACACGCAATGCATAGAATGGAGATCTATTATAGAGAAACACTGGCGGGTACAGTACACACACTGAAACAAGGAATTGTCAACGAGTAGAGGAAGTTTTCAATCCATTAATTTCATGTTTATGAGCCCAATACGCTCCCGCTGGGCCACTCTGTTAGCGCTGACCATAGCAGTTTCACACAGTCTTCAGCTTTTTGTCTGGCGTGTGGCAGGTACCTCAGAGGATGATTTCAAAAGGTCTTCACTATTATTGTGCGACACTCTGTGGTGCAGATGTGTCCCGGCTGTGTCAATACAACCTGCGACTAACTTGCCACATTCTGTTGATTTAACTGTGATTTCACTCAGAATCACAAAATATGTCACAGTGCAAAGTGAGGCCATGCAGCCACCTTCGCTGTGCTGGCACCAAACAATAAGGAAGTGTCTGTGTAGTTTGATTGATTGACTTTATTTGATTGTACCTGAGTACAGTGAAAACTTTTGTTTACGATTGGTAAATGCAGATCATAGTAATCAAGGGCATGCAGATCACAGCATGAGAAAAACAACATTTTGGACAGATAAAGGCTTTCAGGTTACTCCGCACAGGACGTGCACTCGGCAAAATCCACATTAACAGGATCAGCATCATTTGAAGTTAGGGAATCCATTTCTCCTCTAGTAACGGTCTACAAGAAGGTACTGTTGTGTGTCTTTAAGCTTCGGTACCTTAATGTGACCGCGATCCATCACAATTATACCTGAGTCCAAAATGGAGCTGGATGCAAAACCCCAGGGCTCGCACTTACATCCCCCACCCGAGGCGATATCACACCCAAAACCAACAAGCCAGAACCGCAGCAGAAGCATGATCCATAAATCAGGTGAGTTTCCTTGTTTTTTTTTAAAAAAGGTTCTTCTGTTGTTTCTGAGTGAAGGCAGCACTGAGTTTTAATAACAGTTCCTTGCCGCTCTGACTCCCGGTTCCCAGGAGGCTCTTCTGGCCAGTTCCCCCACGAGCGGGCTCCCACAATGGGAGCTGAATCAACTCGTCTTCTATTAGCAATCAGTGTCGTGGGAGAGCAATGTGTGTCCGCTCTTCAGTTTCCTATCAACCAGATTAAGGCTTATGGAGCACAAGAGGGGGTTAGAGGGAGTGGGAGTTATGGAACTTCTGGAAAGCTGAACAAAACGGAGATCGTGCATGCACAGGAACTCATTCTCTTGGGAACCTTGTGCAAATAACGCCATCTGAGACAGATAGAAAAGTGCAGAACTGCTGGGAAAGAGAGAATCTCTCGCAGTCATCGGGAACATGTCTGTGTCCTTCTCGAAGTCACAGCGAGGGCTCTGCTATCTGACTCAGCATGGGGTGTAACTGCAGCGAGTCCTGTCGCTCAGTTACACTGGAACTGATGTGTATAAGCTTTATCACATTACCCCCAGTGCAGAGAACAGATTTCACAGCTCACATCATCCCAGAGTGACAGGGAACAGAATAAAGCGATTCAGACCATCATCTGAACACCTCCTGGGGAGAAAACAGATGTGGGAGAGCAAACAGTCTCGACCAGTGCATGTTCCCACCATTTACAATCTTGGTCTGTGTGACAACAAAAGCAGGAACCAGGAAATGTTTATCTTGTTTCTTAAAACAGGCGTGAAAATTTGCAGAGCATAAATACGTCTACCTGCTGTTAGTGAAAGGATGAACAGCAGACTACAGTGCACAGAATATGGTCAGCCCTCTGGGTTATGGGCTCAGCACGCTCCAACTGGGACCCTCTGCTCACAGGATTTGAACACAAACAAAGAAATGACTCAGTGACAAAATCTGTTGAAACGGGTTTTGTGAGGAATTGAAAGCGATGGAAAGAGAAGCCCCCTTGAGAGCGGGATGTAACATTATCTGTGTTTTCCAGACTCGAGGAGAGAGCGCAGTGCTGTTTCCTGGGTCAATATCAGGATAGATAGATTGAATCAGCGTCGAATGTTATTGTCGGGTGTCCTGTCGCTTAGACACACTGCACCTCTTGTAAAGCACGGACGTTTTGTGTAGAGGGGACAACTTCAAAATCGTTAATGAGGCAAAATGCACAAATGAGCGAAACAACAAAGCAACCACATAAACTGGTGTTACTTGACGAGGTAAACCTCTCTCTAATGTCAATCAGCAAAACAGAAAGGATTCACGCCGTGCTGTATTCTGTTAAAATTCAAGAGGCAGACAACGATCCCAAAAATCACCATTTAAAGTTAAAAATAACAACGTTATTGATTTTTTGAACATTTGACAGAGAATAATCAACTTATAACTACTTTTAACTCATTTTCTCTCAACCGGTCTTTAACCTTCTGCTCTGCAATACCTTCCCCAACCCCGAGCCCATTAACATTTTATTAAAAAATCAATTTTAAAAACCAGCTAGTTGTCGAATCTTCTCTTTGTATCTTCCTCTGTAGATTTTTTATCCAGGTCGATGTTAATGTTGTTTTTTTCTATGCAATCTATTTCTCCAGATAGGCACCTCTTGGAGATTTTAATAACATTCTCCATCTCTTGGTATTTTAGCTGCTCTCTTTGGTGTTCTTTGCCGCTCTGGAAAACTGTTCAAAATGTCCGATATTTGTCCCACAAAACGCCGGATCGTTTCATTGGTTTTAACATTGTAAAAATATCAAATTCAAACTTGATTGGGGCATAATTTAAACTGATTGGCCGAATTCGATTTTTTTGTATCCATGTATCGGAATTGATTATTCAGAAAGAAAAAAATCATTTTAGAAGATGATCCCAGAATAGTTGAAAAACCACGTGCAGGCACACAAGGAGCGAATTTAAAAGGGACAGGGATTCTGGGCTGCCTGGATGGGGAGGCAAAGGTGACACACTCACGAATTGTTTAGCGTTCATCAGAAAGGAATTGCATAACACCTGCAACTGAACATGTTAAGTGTAAGAAGAGCTTGTGATGTTGAAAGGTGTAGCAGCTGGTTCGACGTGAACTAATACAAATTGTTAATGTACTGAGCTGTTTGTTTTAGCTTTGCATTAAATGGGAGCCGGTTAGCTCAGTCCGTTGCTAACTGGTTTATGGGATAGAGTGAGACTAACAACATGGGATTAATTGTCGCACTATCTGAGGTTGCCATAAGGATCATCAACTCCTCTGCTCACGTGATCTGTAATACAATGTGATTCTAGTGAGTAGGAATGGACCTGTCAATGTCAAACATCATTATCATTGCCATCTGTTGCCTTGAACATTTGTTCACAATGACCAGGAACGGGACTGAGTCCATTTAATTCTCACTGATCTCTGTCCGAAAAATCCAGCGACAAGAATCATCCTTATTCCTGTTGGAACCCTCTGTTCCACACAGCAGCAAAACTATTTGTCATGACTTTACCAGATACGCTGACAACATTCAATCTACCCAAAGAGATAAATCTAATTCCTTTCGAATGGTTGAATGAGCTGTGTGAGTTTGCAGCAAACAGGATGATATGAAACAAGTTGAACAGCCTTTTCAAGAATGTAATCCAGTGCAGTGTCAGAGATTTGAAAAAGGTCATCAAGCTAAAATATCACCTCTGTTTCTCGATCCACAGATGGATAATCACCTGGTGAATATGTGCAGGTTTACGGTTAATAATTGACACCCTTCCCAAAGACAGAAAAATCCCACAAATCAGAAACTGGCGTTTTCGAATAGATTCTGCTTTATTTGACATTACTCTTCAACTAAACTTCAGTCTGATGTTCCAATAATTCCTGATCAACGTCAGGAAAAGCAGCTTTAGATAAGGATTGAAATTACAACTGCGGCATTTTAACACACTGTTCAGTACCAAGCGCTGATCAGTTGCTCCACTGGAGCCCACCGGCAGCAAGCCCACAAAGTGCCCTACTCGTACCTCTGGGACCTTCGACCCGCCTGTTCTACTTTTGCAGCAGTTCTGGAATTAATGCTAAGGCAGAAGAGGAGGAACTGATATGGACCTGTGACTTTTCGAGCATCACGTTCAGGAACCGGGACACAGAAAAATGGGATTTAAAACTGGGTTTCTGTGGCTCGCTGCGTTGTTTACAATGTGACATTATCGATGTCGCAGGGCTTCTCATTGGGTCGGCTTCAATTTAGCACAGAATTCGATTCATCGACACTTCCCGAACTTCCTTCTGCAAGTTCCTACCGACAACATGAAACATACTGCACTCATCACCAAACTTCACTATGGCTACATCCAAGGACATGTTGCACAGTTTTCGTGAATATTCAAGATATAAGAATGTTATAGAAGAGTAAATTAAATTTCAGTTTACATTTTAAAGTGATAAGAATCCAGGGTAAGGTACTGAATGTCCCAAATTCATGTTTATTACTGAGGCCAGAACTCTAGCCAGGCAAAGGGGAAATCTGTCCCAGTATCCCCAATATCTACACGGCCGTTTGCTCCATGTGTCCAGTTGGAAACCTGTGTGAAGGAGCATGCAGCCTGGGAGAATCCTCCACTGTCTGATCTAAAGCTGCAACAGGAGCTGTGTATTCCAGCTGTGAGCAGTGGGATAAAGGGGAGGTCCTTGGTATTCCGTGGTGTAGATTCACAGAGTCCTCATCATGTTATTGTTTAAAACCCTCTGTCAGAAAGAGCACAGACAGAGAGGAATAGGAGGGGGCCATTACACCCGCCAGAGCTTCACCGCCATTTGATATCCTTATGGCTGACCGAACAAGTCAATGTCTTTTCCCAGCCCATCCACAACAACCTGTCGCCCAAAGGGAAAAAGACACTGAATAAAACGAAAACCTCTGTGTAACTGTGGAAGGGAAATGTGTTTAGAGACAGTGGGCTTCTGCAGTGGGGGTTTTATGAAAGAACAGCCGATTCTGGGCTGATCATATTTCAAATGATACGATTCCTTCAAAACTCACCACCCAGAAAGTGAGGAAACTTCTCTGGTCAGGAGCAGGGACGAGAATTCCAGACGATGGGAACTGATGATGAGTCAGTGGAACAATCATTGATTCAGCTGAAATCCGAACTAAACTCCGATTCTGGTGGGACTCAAGCCCACAAACTTTGAATCGCAATCTTAACAATGCAGTAGATGTCCAACACGTCTCTCATTGTGCCACAGAGCTGCGCTAGCCTCCATTTTACTGCACCCAAAGTAATGGTGTTCAAGTTTTTCATCAAACATCTGTTTATCCTCGCCTCACTTTCCAGTAACTAGTCCTTATCCGTGCATGCTCTAGCTCCTAAAGTGTACGGCCGAATACTCCTGAAGACACCACACTTTCAAAGAGTGAGGTCTACACAAGTAATACTCTCAGGATGTAAACATTCTTCCTAAATCTTCTCTGAACATCCTCTCTCTTGCATTTCATCTATAGCCCTGGTTATTAACACTTCCCATAAGAAGTTTCTTCCTGTCACACATATCTATCCCCTTTCTGTGCACGTTAGTAAATTCCTCTCTCAGCTTTCTCCGCTCTCAGATAAAGAGCCCCAGTCGAGCTTTGCAGTGGTGAGAGTGGAGTGCTTTAAAAGCACAGCAGGTCAGGCAGCATCCGAGGAGCAGGAGAATCGATGTTTCGGTCATAAGCCCTTCATCAGGAATGAAGATTTTGAGTCGAGATTGAGGGAGATGAATGGGGTTATTGGTCAGGTGATGGGAAAGTGGATGAAGGTGAGGGAGAATGTGATAATTCAGAGGAGGGATTGATGGACGTGTCCAGAGAGCAGTGGCTAATTGGGACTGGGATAATGATGGGGAGGCGAAATGAGGAAGCTGTTGAAGTACAGATTTATCCCGTCTGGTTGCAGGGTCCTAAGGTGGAATATGAGACGTTCTTCGTCCAGGCATCGGCTGGTAATGAAATAGCGGTGGCTTGTGCCCGAAACATGGATTCTTCTGCTCCTCAGATCATGTCTTATGTGTTGTGATTTTGCAGCACTACACTGTCGACTCTGAGCTCCAGCACCTTCAGCCCTCACTTTCCCTTATCTTTGCAGGAGGAATGGTCGAGCTCAGGCACCACCTTGGTAAATCTCCTCTGACCACCCTCCAGTGCAAACACACGTTTCCTGAAGGCTGTCAATCAGAACAGAACAAAATTATCAAAAGAAAAGCAGAAATATCAACAAAATCAGCAGGTTTAGTGCATCGGGGAGAGATTTCCGAGCCAAACCATCCACCTTTGGAACGAATGATATGTGTAGGTGGGGCAGGAACGTGAAAGAAGGTGTACAGTATCTAAAATAATTGAACTCGATACTGGGTATTGAAGATTGCACAGTCTCTCAGCAGGAAATGACGTGACACTCTTTCAACTCGCGCTGTGCAATGCGGGAGGTCTGCAGGAGACCAAACTGAAATGGAGACATGGGAACACAGTGGGGTGATGCAGTGACAGGAACCTGGAAGCTCATGGTCTTTTTTTGCTTGCAGTTAGAACGTAGGTGCACACATGTTTGTCACCCGCTCTGTTTTTCTCTCCCCAGTCTGGACGAGATCACATTGTGAGCTGGAAAATCTGTTTGCTAAATTGAGTGATGGGCAGATAAATCAATGAGCCTTACACAGTGAGGAGAGACATCATAAACGATCAGCATTACACCTTCTTGGATTTCGAGATATGTGCCATTTGGGGAAGTGCTGGAGGTCAAGAAGGATTGGACGATGGCGTACAGAGAAAAAGTTTCCTGCATAGTGCCGGTATTCAGTGGTATGGGCTAGTGGGAAAGGGCAGAATGTATATCTTCCTGAGCTACCTGCTCTAAAAACAGCTCACTACAGAGCAAAAGTATTTAATGATTTTCATTCCAACACTGACACTAGGTACAGCTTGCAGAAGTCACGTGTTTGCACTATCGCTGTCACTCTGTCTCCGCGGGAGCAGAAGTACTCCCCCACGTTGATTAAAACAGAACAGTTCTTCCTGTGAAATGTCCCTTCGAGAATGGAAGGACAGCTATTAATACCAATCACTGAACTGTCCAAACTCCATTTCAAATAACTTGACCCATAGCCTTGTATGTCTTGGCATCCCAAATTCCAATTGGAATATTTTGGAAGGTTATGGGGATTTCTGCCTCTCCGAGTCTTGCAGACACTGGATTCCAGATTTCAACCACCCACTGTTTGAAAACGGTTTTCTCCGTCACTCTAATCTTGCCGCCCCCTGACCTTGAATCGACGGCCAACCGTGATCGAAGCCTCCATCAAAGTGTACCATGTATTTCAGTCCACTCTATCCATATCCCTCAGTTTTTTTTACATCTTAATCATGCCCCCCCACAATCTCCTCTGCTCAAAGAAAAACAACTCTACTTTGTCCAATCTCACTTCTTCAGCCCAGAAAATAACTTACCAAATCTCCCCTGCATCGTTTCCAGTGCTATCACATCCCTGCTATAATATAAATGGCACAGCTACACACATTGGTCTCGCTTGAGCCGAATGAACAAGTGAAATAAATGATGCGCAATTCGACAAGAAACTGGTGGTTTTTTTTCAATAAAGTTTCTTTTACTCAATGCTGCCCTGTGCCCTTTTCCTGAGCCTGATGTTTCAATAATCACTGGTTCATTTCAGTGAAAGCAGCTACATGAGGATTGATCTCACACCCGGGGTATCCGAATGGATCAACTGGTTTGAAGGTCCCGATGGTGAGACTTGGGCGTGGTCACCCAGCAACAGTGAGCGCAACAACACCAACTGAACCGGGTCAATGTGAAAATGATTGTAAGGGAAATGGGAGGTGGAACGTAAAAGACCTAAGTGATTGCAGGAGGGAGGAAAGACTCTGAGAAGGGGTGAGTCTAAATCCTGATATATGACTCACAGAGATGTGGGTGTGTGAGAGGGGTTTGTTGGCAAAGTAATCATAATGTCTGAGAATGTTTTCAAGTAAAATAAACTAATTTCTTTCTGTGCTTCCTCTGCATGAGTCACAAGGAATAAAATGCAGTGACTCGGATTCATACGAGTTTACTGCGGCCACAATGCAAAATATTTTATCATTGAAACCATCACTGAGTCATGCAGAGACACGCGTTTAAAAACAACAATAATTACAGTGACAGAATATATGTTAGGAAGAGAAGCAGATGCACAACAATAATATTAGGCGAGGGACAGGAGGTATGTGGGAAGGTATTCATTATTGGCTGAATTTTAAATTCGATATCCTCAGATGCTGTGGTGGTTCCATCGGACTGCATGTTGAAGACTGAGTTTGATGGATTTCGAGAAACAGAAAGTTTCAGAGGATAGTGCGAGATATTGGTGCAATGTATGTTTCAATAGCAATGAGTTTTAAAATTTTGCTTCACTAACTTACCCACACAAGGAGGTACCCATTGCTGCAGTCAGTAACATAACCCCTGTTCATATAACCAGAATCAGGCAAACGTTTTGGCACGTCTGTTAATATCAACCCGGAAGTGGGGGAGGAAATGAGCACGTGAAGCTATTCTGTGGCACCAGTGACATGATTGGTAAAGGTGCGGTCATTGAGTCATAGAGATGCACAGCATGGAAACAGGCTCTTTGGTCCGACCCCTCAATGCCGACCAAATATCCCAACCCAATCTAGTCCCACCTGCCAGCACCCAGCCGATATCCCTCCAAACCCTTCCTATTCCTATACTTATCCAAATACCTTTGAAATGTTGCAATTGTACCAGCCTCCACCACTTCCTCTGGCAGCTTATTCCATAGACGCACAACCTTCTGTATAAAAAAGTTACTACTTAGGTCTGTGTTATATCTTTCCCTTCTCAACCTAAATCTATGCCCTCTAGTTCTGGACTCCCCGACACCAGTGAAACGACATTGTCTATTTATTCAAGCGTGTGAAATGCTGAGGATGGGATTGCTTCTGGTCAAAGGCGAGGTGGAAGGGCATCTTGGTCTCAATTTATTATATTATTAAGGTTCAGCAGCAGCATTAACCAGCACTGAGGATTGGCTCAGAGGAAGCTTACTGGAGCCTTAAGTGAGAGGCGGATGTATTGAAAGCATTCTCAGAGATTTTCTCAACAAAGTGGTATTTTGTTACTTTGACAGTAAGAACTGATTTTGCTCACATCGTCTCCACATCATTCTCTTGCTCCAGTAATCACTCCAATCCATTGTACATTGCTTCCATTCTAACACAGGAACGCGTAGTATTCTCTCTCAGTCTGGGATGATCTAAATTGACAATATCATTCTTTGAATGGAGAAATGCAGCAGGGAGTTGTTTGTGCGGTGGCGATATATTGGGCTAGTAAACTTTGAAGACTGGAACGTGGCAGCTGCAGTTATTTAAATTCGATGAAAATAATCTGGAAAATAAACCCAACCTCAGAAACAGAGACAATAACATTACATTGCTGAATACTCATTCATTCATGTCCCTTCGAAAGGGAAATCTGCCGACCATAACGAGTCCTGTCAACATGTGACTCAAGACCCACAACAATGTTGTTCACCCATAAATTCTCCCTGACTAAGTTCAAGGCGAATTAAGAATGAAGAACTAATGGTCTTCAGACCAATGATAACAACCTTTCGTGGGAAAATAAGGAAGCACAAAAATATATGGACAACGGGGAAATGGGAATCATGCCTGTGTGGACTCGGATTCAACGTTTATCAAACGAAGTAGACAAAAGGATACCCGCAACGCCAAGAAGTCAGGGCCATGGGGTGACTGCATGAAGGGATTCAATTACCCGCTGAGGTGTAAACTCACTTGCTCAGTCAGAATGCGCACAGGTCACTCATCACACCCATATGTGAGAAGTGATCACTCGGGAGAACAACTGACAGAGTGAACAGCAAGTTTACAAATAACAGCAGGAGGCCGATTCTGCTGTTATCGCAGCTGTTAACCCCAACCAGCAATGAACTATGTTTGTATGCGTGTTTGCAGTGGAGTTCCACTGTTTTTTTGATGTAGACCAATGATTTAGACTTAGTTATAGGAGCCATGATTCAGAGGTTTGCTGATGATTTAACAATTGGTCGTGTAGTTGACTATGACGAGGAATGACAGAGACTGCAGGGATGTATCAATAAGATGGAAAGGAAAAATGACGAATTGCATTGAATTCAGACCAATGAGTGTGAACGAAATTGGGGAGAAGAAACAATAGCAATGAGTATTCTGTGTGGTGTCGACAGACAAAGAGATCTTGGAGTGGACATTCATGATCGCTGAAGGTCAATGGGCAGGGGAATTAGTTGGACGGACGTGCGTATTGTAGCTGCTGGAGATCAGAGTCAAGATGAGAGTGGTGCTGAAGAAGCACAGCAGGTCAGGCAGCATCCGAGTCGCAGAAAAAAAAGGCGTTTTGGGCAAAAGGTCTTCATCAGGAATAAGGCTGGGAGCCTCGAGGTTGGGGAGATAAATGGGTGGGGTGGGGTTTGGGAGAATTTAGCTGAGACAGCAATAGGTGGATGGAGGTGGAGATAAGAGTGTTAGTTCGGAGAAGAGGTTTGAGTGGATCGGTGCGAAGGAAGATAGACAGGTGGGACAGGTCAGTAGGACGGTGCCAAGCTGGAAGGTTGGAACCAGGGTAAGGTGGGAGGCGGGGAGAAATGAGGGAACTGGTGAAATCCACATTGATGCCATGGGGTTAACTATCATGAGGCAGAAGTTGAGACGTTCTTCCTCTAGGCGTCGGGTGGTGTGGGAATGGCGGTGGAGGAGGCCGAGGACCTGCATGTCCTCGGGAGGGTGGCGGAAGGGGGAGTACAAGTGTTCAGTCACTGGGCGTTGGGGTTGATTGTTGCCGGTGTCCTGGAGATGTTCTCTGAAGCGCTCTGCGAGAAGGTGTCTGGTGGCCCCACTGTAGAGGAAACTGCATCGGGTGCAACGGATGCAATAAATGGCATGTGTGGAAGTGCAGGTGAATCTTTCATGGATGTGGAAGGCTTCCTTGGGCAGAGGGCAGAGCTGGGGGTGTGTGGGCGCAGGTTTTACAATTCTTGTGGTGGCAGAGGAAGTTGCTGGGAGGGGAGCGTATGTCATTGGAGGGCGTGGACTTGACTAGGTATTCATGGAGGGAATGGTCTTTGCGGAAAGTGGATAGGGGTAGGGAGTGAAACATATCCCTGGAGGTCAGTGTTACTGATGTTTTTTTTTAGAAACCCACTGACTCTCACAGCTATCTGGACTTCAACTCCTCCCACCGCACCTCCTGCACCAATGTTATCCTGTATTCCAAACTCCTCCGCCTCTGCCACATCTGCGCCAAGAGGACCTGTTCCACAACCGAACACAACAAATGACCTTCTTTAAATACCGGAACTTTCCCTCCCATATGGTTGATGATGCCATCTAATGCATCTCATCCATGTTCTGCACGTCCAACCATGAACCCCATATCTCCAAACACAACAAGTACAGATCAAGGACACGAGGAAGGTCCTCAAGTTCCATTCCACCAATCTCTGCAAACATCACATCATCTGCCGACATTTTCACTACCTCTAAATTGACCCCACCACCAGGGATATATTTCCCTCCCCAAACCCATTCGTTTTCCTCAGAGACCTTTCCCTCCGTGACTACCCATGCCCTCAAGTGACCCACCATTCCCTCCCAGCACCTTCCTCTGCCACCGAAGGAATTGCAAAACCTGAACCCACATTGTACCCCTCACTTCTGACCAAGGCTCCATCAAAGGTTCACCTACACTTCCACAGATGTTATTTGTTGTATCTGCTGTTCCAGATGCGATCACCTCTAAATTGGGTAGACGGTATATCTTCTGACAGAGCACTTCAGAGAACATCTCCAGGATACCTGCAAGAATCAGCTCCACTAACCTATGGCCAAACATTTCAACTTCGCCTCCCACTCTCCTGAAGATATGCAGGTCCTGAGCCACCCCCTCGCCACTCCCTCACTACCCAATGCCTCATCTTCTTCCTTGGGACCCTTGAACCCCATGGCATCAATGGGGACTTCATTAGTTTCCTCATTCCCACTCCCTCATCTGACACCAGTTCTAACCTTCCAGCTCAGCACCGTCCTCCTGACCTGCCCCATCTGTGTATTTTCATTTCCACCTATCCATTCCACCTTCCTCTCTGACATATCACCGTCAACCCCCACCTCTATCCACCTGATGCACTCTCAGCGACCTACTCCCCAAACCCACGACCTCCCATTTATCTCTCCACCCTATAGACTGTCTCATTCCTGATGAAGGGCCTTTGCCCGAAACGTTGATTTTTCCTCAGATGCTCACGGACTTGCTGTGTTTATCCAGCACCACTTTCATCTTGAGGGGAATAAGTTGATTGAGAGGGATTTTGGATTTTTCTGTTGTTGACCACAGAATGTTTCAGCTAGTAGAACTTTAGCAAACACCAGTTTAGGGAATAGCTCAAGGTCGGAGCACAAGTGTGGTCACTGCATTAATCAACATTTATTAAGTTTTTAGATTAAAGATAGAGGGCTGAAGTATGCAACTTTGCCCATCAAGACTATTCACTACTCAATGAGTTTATCATTGATTCCTTTCAAAGTAAGGCTGCTATTGGCCTTGGAGGGGAACTTGCAAATGGTGGCGTTCCGTTGAATGTTCCAACCTTGTCCTGCTAGTCAGTAGAGCTGTTCAGCTTTGAACGTTCGGTCAAAAATACTCCGGTGACTTACTCCAGTGCATCGTGTAGTTGGTGCACTCTGCTGTAATTGTGCCTTAACGGTGAAATGAATAAATATTCAGGTATTAAATCGGGGACAATCAAGTGACGGCATTGTCGTGAATGGTGTCCAGTTCCTTAAATGTTTTTGAAGTCACACCCATCTCGACAAATGGAGAGAGTTCTGTTCCACATCTCATTTGTACCTTGCACACGATGTAGGATTCAAGGAGCAATGAGTTGAGTTTACAATCCGAAACTGTCTACCAACGGACATGTTTTTGTTGTGAAAGTGTTTATATAGCCGTTCTCAATCCGTTTTTCCCAAACTTTAGCTCCGTAAACGATGAAACAGGGGAATTAGGTTACAGTAAAGCCATTGAATGTCAATGGAATATGATTAGGTTCTCATTTGTCAGATTTATAATTACTCTATTTCGTCCTTGTGTGGACCAATCTGATTCCAATCGCTCGCTGATTTCAAGTTCCAATTCTCGTCAGTGCTTGAAATTTCAACCGTTGCCTCACATAAGTTTCTCCACCTGCCTTAATAATATGTAAGGACGGTATAAGGGGCAGCAGAGATTTACAAACATGGTGCCAACACTGTCTAAAATGGAGCTCTATAATCACACAATATCAATTATAAACTTCCAATATTCGTGGGATCTTGACAGGGCAGATACGGGCAGACGGTTTGCTCTCTGGTCTGAGGAGAGCATCAGAGGTAATGAACTCAGAATTAGATACTGCCTATTTAATTCAGAAATGGGGAGGAATTTCTTTGCTCAGGGCCCAGTGATTCTGTGGAACTCTTTCCTGAAACTGTTGTTGAGGCTGATTTATTGTGTATTTTCAAACTGTGCCAGACAGATATTTAACCAGAAAGTGGATGAAGCCTTCTCGAGGTTAGGCAGGAGAATGGAGGTGAAGATGATCAGATCAGTCATGAGTTCGTTGAATGGTGGAGAAGACTCGATGGGCTGAATGGCCGACTTCCAATCCTATATCATTTGATGTAACGCCTTATTTTATTGATAAGCTTAGAATTCTGAGGGATGGGATGAAGTGATATAAAAGGTTTATCAAACTGATCAGACAGATCAGGAACTAGGCTCATAAACTGATGAACAAGAAATATGCACACCACAGATGGGTATGTGCAGACGCTATCATTGCTAAAGAAAATTCGTAGATCTTATATTGTTGCCAACTTTGTGATCAGACTGGATGATGGATTGCGGTATGATTCACACAGCAAAAAGTTGTGAAAGAAGGAATGATTTGTTTCATTGGAAAAGTTTTCTGCATTTCCAATTCAATTGACTGTTTAAAATACTGATCAGAACTTTGTGTGTAGTGTTACATTAAAATTCACAATCCCACTGGATAAACTATTGCACCCGATCTCTCCTTATTTGTTCCCTTTTCATTCGATGTAAATTCATAGACAGTCAAGATGGAACGAAAGGAGGAAAGAAACGTTGCACTCTTTTTCATTATCCCAATTTAACTTATAACAGAAACAAATTGCTTAATTACAACTTTGATGAGGTATTGATTTGTCACAAATCTCCGGTGCAATGAAGGGCAAGAGCAAGATTCTCCATCCAATGTATACTGAAGATGCGAGGCACAAAGGGAAACCACAGCTGCGTTTGATAGAAGTAACAGCGAGAGTAGGATTCAAATCCACACATGCGCAATGCAAGAGCAACTCGCCGCCTTCACCTCTGGGCCACTTCAGCCCATGGCAAAGGGGCTCACATGTGACCACATCAAGATTACATACGGGGCACCGAGGGGATAAGAAATTCCTTGAGCGGAATCGAATTCACACCATTATGTTACTGTTTTCAGCAGAATAATAATACCAGCAAAATCCAAGGAATTGACCTCGTCCTTGGAAGGAATACCTTGTCCTTGATTTATTCCGAGTCGGAACTGTCTCAGAATGAACAAGAAAACATGAAATTCCCGTCACATTCACACACACATTTAGTCTTGATGCACAATTTCTTCAGACAGTTTCTCTGTCACGTGAAGAAGTATAAATGGAGAGAGAAGTGAAGGTGATGTTTTTCTCATATGGCTGAACCTGAAGTGGGTAATGTTCCCGGAAATGTAGTGTTGTTGGTTTCATTTTATTAATTTTGCTGCAACTTCACTCTGTTCATTCCAATGATCGGAAGTGAATAGGATTTATATGATTGGAACGTTTAATGTTGCATTCAATTTTGCTCCGAATTTATTTCAGCTTAAAGAAAATACTGATGAGAAAAACAGAAGGTTAAACTAAAAAACAAGATGTCAGTTTTGATGCTCAGTTACTTTGGTAGATTTCAGTGGGTTTCAAATGAACCCAACATCATAGCGATTGTCCTCCCATCTAGAACATAGAACATAGAACAATACAGCACAGAACAGGCCCTTCGGCCCACGATGTTGTGCCGAACTTCTATCCTAGATTAAGCACCCATCCATGTACCTATCCAAATGCCGCTTAAAGGTCGCCAATGAATCTGACTCTACCACTCCCTCGGGCAGCGCATTCTATGCCCCCACCACTCTCTGGGTAAAGAACCCACCCCTGACATCTCCCCTATACCTTCCACCCTTCACCTTAAATTTATGTCCCCTTGTAACACTCTGTTGTACCCGGGGAAAAAGTTTCTGACTGTCTACTCTATCTATTCCTCTGATCATCTTATAAACCTCGATCAAGTCACCCCTCATCCTTCGCCGTTCCAACGAGAAAAGGCCGAGAACTCTCAACCTATCCTCGTACGACCTACTCTCCATTCCAGGCAACATCCTGGTAAATCTTCTCTGCACCCTCTCCAAAGCTTCCACATCTTTCCTAAAGTGAGGCGACCAGAACTGCACACAGTACTCCAAATGTGGCCTAACCAAAGTCCTGTACAGCTGCAACATCACCTCACGACTCTTGAATTCAATCCCTCTGCTAATGAACGATAATACTCCATAGGCCTTCTTACAAACTCTATCCACCTGAGTGGTAACTTTCAAAGATCTATGTACATAGACCCCAAGATCCCTCTGTTCCTCCACCTGACTAAGAACCCTACCATTAACCCTGTATTCCGCATTCTTATTTGTTCTTCCTAAATGGACAACCTCACACTTGGCAGGGTTGAACTCCATCTGCCACTCCTCAGCCCAGCTCTGCATCATATCTAAGTCCCTCTGCAGCCGACAGCAGCCCTCCTCACTGTCCACAACTCCACCTATCTTTGTATCATCTGCAAATTTACTGACCCACCCTTCGACTCCCTCCTCTAAGTCATTAATAAAAATTACAAACAGCAGAGGACCCAGAACTGATCCCTGCGGAACTCCACTTGTAACTGGACTCCATGCTGAATATTTACCATCTACCACCACTCTCTGACTTCGACCGGTTAGCCACTTTTCTATCCAATTGGCCAAATTTCCCTCTATCCCATGCCTCCTGACTTTCCGCATAAGCCTACCATGGGGAACCTTATCAAATGCCTTACTAAAATCCATGTACACTACATCCACTGCTCTACCCTCATCCACATGCTTGGTCACCTCCTCGAAGAATTCAATAAGACTTGTAAGGCAAGACCTACCTTCACAAATCCGTGCTGGCTGTCCCTAATCAAGCAGTGTCTTTCCAGATACTCGTAAATCCTATCCCTCAGTACCCTTTCCTATTGGAATATCTTTAACCTATTGGATTAAAGCAGAAAATCGATCTCTAAGAGATGGATCACTTCCTATGCATTATGGAATAGCTTTCCTTGAATATATACAAAATCTGCTCTGTTCCATTTATAATGCTTCATGTGGAATATTAATATAAATCTTTCAAAACTCTGAGCTTTTTTTGCTGAATCTTATTCAGCTGCATACGTTTCCGATATTTCTTTACATCTAAAGTCGTCCAAATTAGACATTGTTTCCTCGAACATTCTACCCCCTCCACCCCACTTTTACACTTTTACCTGACACAGGCTGTCTCTCTCCTGGTGAAACTCACTCCTTGTGTGTCTCTAAATGTGCCTTTCGAAATATTTTGGAAGTGGATTCTCTGAGTGACAGAAATGATGCTCCCATCATTTCTTGGTCCTATATCGATGGTTTTGAAAACTTGACATTCAGAAATAATCGAACTTGAAAGAGTGAATTTACCACCTATTTACTCTCTTTAAACCTCAAATACCCTGGAAAACTTCCTTTCAGTTTTACTTGGTTCAGTGTCAAATTTTCCAAAACACAAATAAGTAATATTCCATCCCCACTAAACGCCATCAGCATCGTCTCTAATGCCTTAGCAGCCCAGTAAACGCTGACAGTGTCCTCTTTGATAGAATCGCAGATTCCCTACTATGCAGAAAGTACAGTTCAGTCAATCGAGTCTGTAGGGACACTCTGAACAGCATCTCAACCAGACCGAGCTCCCTTCTCTATCCCCGCAGGCCTCTGGCTTGTGATTTCAAATAAACCTGTTGGAATGAAATCTGGCAACGTGTGACTGCTGACCTTATCACTGCGTTACCCATGGCTAATTCACTTAACTTACTGAATTCGCTCCCTGGACACATCAGCTCAATTTAACATGGCCAATCCACCTAGCCTACAGAATTAACAGTAGTGAGAACCACTGAGCAAATGTACCATCACATTGAACACTATTTGAATCACGTGTAATGGCTTTACACACTGGTAATCCCAACTAGGGAAAGCAAGTTGCGCCCACCAACCCGAATTCAATGCATCTAAACGCGGTTCTCCGCTGTACATCCTAATTAGTGCTGCTGGAAATGGTTCTGCACTCAGATCTGAATGGGTTTGCTCTGTTTTCTTCCTCAGATTCCTGCTTTAAATAAACTAATCAGTCAGGAACAACTCTATATAATGGTTTTCATAAACACAGTATGCAGTTGGCTGAACTTACGTGTTTGCACTTTCACTGACATTCTCTTTCCCCAGGAGCTGCAGTCCTTCCCCAGCTGATTCAGACAGCACTGTCCTTCCTGTGACATAGCAAATCGAGAATGGAAGGCCAGGCACTAATAACCTTCAGTGGGGAACAGAGCGATAGGTTTAACACACTTCCGATGCCCCCAGCGGAGAATTGAGCCCAGTGACAGGTGGGGACACTAACCACGATACTGTGGAGGACAACAACATCGAAGGAGACCCTTCAGCCTGTTGTGGCCGCACTTGTCCAACACAACTGCTTAACGACCTGAATCAAGTTTTCCATGATTTAGCACATAGTCTTATATGTTTTGCCATCACAAATTCACATCTCTTTTTCTTCAGGTTAGAACGATTTCCACCTCTCTGACCCTTTCCGCAAATCTGCTCCAGCTTTTCTGCCTTTTCCCGAAATCTCTTGGCCCCAGTGTTCGATCCCTCCATCAATAAGAAACGCTTCTTTCAGTCTATCCTATCCATATCCCTCATTATTTTGTACATCTCAGTCATGTCTTCTCCAATCTCCTCTGCTCGGCGACAAACAACCCCAGTTTGTCCAATCTCTCCTCACAACTGAAACTCTTCAGCCCAGACAATATCCCAGTAAATCACTCCTGCAATATTTCCAGTGCGATAACATCCATGCTCTTCTGTGAGTTGCAAGACTGCACACAGTAATCCAGCTGGAACCAAATGAACTTTTTTTTCCGATTCTGTTGCAGTCGGAGGGTGTCGCTGGCTCGGCAGTATTTATTGCTGTCCCTAATTGCGCAGCGGGTAGTTGAATCCAAATTCTACCACCGAGCATTGTCGGAGTCAAACCCGAGTCCGTGGTTTCTGAATAAACAGTCCAGTGGTCAGTGGTAATAGCGCTCGGCCATTGCAGAAAAGTGGAGATACTGATCTTTCCCAGTGAAGTCGCTTTTCCCCGAGACTGTCCTGTGGCATTTTCCTGAGCTTGACCGCCACACCCCACCCCACCCCACAATAATCTCTGCTCCATGTCGGTAAAAGCTGCTACAAGAGTATTAAACTCACAACAGTGGTAACCAAAGGGATCAAACCGATAGGTCGCAGTGGTGGGGTTGCGGTACGTTCACCCAGTAACAGTGACCGCAGCCACACGCACTGATCGGTATCAATGGGAGAGTCAGTGTTAGATTCTGCAGTGCCTTAATGAAATAGGAAATGACTCCACAAACACATGATGAAAGGGCAGCGCTCCGAAAGCTAGTGCTTCAATTAAAGCTGTAAGATCATAATCTGGTGTTGGGTGATTTTTAACTTTGTACTGCATAGTCCAACACCGGCATCCCCGAATTAATGAAATGGGGGTATGGGATGGAAAGTTCAGTTCGTGATCGTAGGAGGGAAGAAATCTCTGAGAACGGGTGGATTAGAATTCTGAAACACAGAGATGTGAGCGAGCAGAGCTTGAAGGAAAAAGTCATCACTTTGGAGAAAATTACCATGTTAAAATAACTGATTCCTTTGTGTTTCACAAAAGACTGGGACAAACAGAGCGGCTGCTGCCGTGACGCGGATTCGAACCGAGGTTGCTGCGGCCACAACACAGAGTACTAACCACTATACGATCACGGCATCCCACAGATCAGCACGCAACATCGCCGCAATAAGTACAGTATCATAAGAAATGTTAGGCAGAGCACCAAATGCACAATATCAGTGCTTATCGAACAGTGCCAGACATGTGGGAACTCAGATTGGGCCGACCGTTTAACTTCAGTGCCCCAAGTGGCTGTGGTGATTCCATCATTAATGTGCTGAAGGCTGAGGCAAATAGATTTCTCTAAAACATCAAAGACTCCGGAGACAGTGTAGCTTTTGTTGAAATATATGCTGCAATAGCAATGCAGTTTAACATTGGCTCCTTCACCAGCTCCCCACAGAAGGCAGTGACCACTGCTGCCACAGAGTCCCAATTCCGAGCCCCTGAATCAGAGGAACTGAGTGGCGCAGTCACGAAGATGCAACTTGAAATCGGGATGGGAATGTGGTCTCAGAGATACTCGATGGCTCCAGTGACACAACCGGAGAATGCACGGTATTTCTATGACGGTTTAGAGGCGCAAGCAATACCGAGGTTGGGAGTGCTCCTGGTCAAAGGCGGGGCAGAAGGGAAAATTTGTTCCCGTTTATAACAACAGCAATCTACAGTGGATCTTGCTGAGACAGCTGACTGCCACAACTGGAGCAAGGGTGGTTGGTTTGAAGATTAATTTTACTTCACTTTCACCCACTTCCCTGGAATGAAGTGCTTTCACCCTGTAGTCTGCGGCTTTCTTCCTCATGGTTAACTGCATGATTAACTGTTGTATGATCTGCACACAGCTAAAATACGGCCACTGCAAGTAAATATGAATCATTGATCGATATGAGAAAGCAGTGGAACTCACAGCAGGCGTGCTTCGTAGGTTTGCAGGCGATATCAGTATTATAGACAATGAAGAAGATTATCTAAGATTCAAAAGGATCTTAATCCAATGAGTCGTTGGACTGAAAAATGTAACATGGAGTTCAATCTGGATAAATGGAAGGTATTCCATTTTGGTACAGCAAAAGGAGCAGGGCTTTACGTCGTGTTGGAGAACACGGAAGCTAGGGATGCAGGTACATAATTCCTTGTCATTTGCATTACCTACAGACAGGATGGTTCAAAGGAATTTAACTTACTTCCCTTCATTACTTAGTCTTTAGTATACACTCGTTGGGACGTTAAGTTTAAAATTTTCAGGACATTGATGAGGCCGATTCTGGAATATCATGTCCAGTTGTGGTAGCCCAGTTGTAGGAATGCTATTATTCAGCTGGTGCAGGTTCAGAAAAGGAATGCACGCATATTGCCGTGTGTGGAATGTTTGAGTTATAATGAAAAACTGGATAGGCTGAGACTATTTTAAGATTCGAGATCGGGGTGTTGGAAAACCAGAACGGGTTAGGCAGCATCCGAGGAGCAGGAGAATCAACCTTTCGCACAAGTGTCGCTCATCAGGCTCTTGCCCGAATAATCGATTCTCAAGCTCCTCAAATATTGCCTGACCTGCTGTGCTTTCCCAGCACAACAATATCGATTCTGATCTCTCATCTGCAGTTCTCACGGTCTCCTCGTTGCGACTGTTTTCACTCCAGGTTAGGGGTTTGAGCGGCGACCTGATGGAAGTTTATGAGAGGAAAGTTAGAGTTAACCATAGCTGCCTTTTCCCAGCAGGGTAATTTCAAGACGAGAGGGCATATGTTCAAGACGGAGAGAGATTTTTTAAAAAAAAGACATGTGAGGCATTTTTCGAGAGAAGGTGTTTTACGTGCGCAATTAACCTGCTGAGGAAGTGATGGATGAGGGTACATTTGCAACATTTAAAGGACAATTAGATCCAAAAATGAATGGGAAAGTGGGATTTTTAAAATAAATTTATTCATGCCTAGCACATCAGTTATTTCCCAGAGGACAGTAAAGAGCCAACCACAATATTATCCATCTGGAGTCTCATGTGGGACAGAACAGATGAATATGACAGTTTGTTTCCCGAAATCGGATGGGATTTTCCACACAACTGATTCAGGTCACCACGAGACACTTCAATTGCAGGTGCTGATTGAATTCAAACTCCACCATCTGTCATGCCAGGACCTGAACCTTTTGTCCCCAAGATATTACCCGGGTTTTTGGATTAGCAACACAGTAATAAAACTACAAGGGCATTATAACCACTCAGCTGGTTCAACAGGAGACAGATGGGACAAGATTAGTTTGGAGCACGTTCAGCATGGATTGGTTGGACTGACAGGCCTGTTTTTATGCTGTATGATTCTATGACTGACGCTATGGAACAAATAGCTGGTTGGGATTTACAGCAGCATTGACACCATAATCGAAAACCTGATGGGATATGTAATCCTGCTGAAGTCTCCGGAGGTTGTTTTGTTCAGTGATCCCTTCCCACGCACGGGACTGGTGAACGGTCTCTCCCCAATGTTACTGATTAAATAAGTTTCCATTTCTGTCCGTAATTGAATCTCTTCCTGCAGTTCCCACATTGCCCTGCTTTCTCTATCGTATCGGTGTCCTTTTTACAACCTAGGGTGAACGATCCTTTCAAATTGTGTCCACACAGATAAAAATTCCGTTTTCCAAGTCGTGAATGTGTTTTCATTCTTTCTCATTCAACCACAGGGTGTGAGTATGACTGGTCAGGACAACATTTATTCTTCGCCCCTTGTTCGTTGCTGCCTAGCTCGACCACACACCTGGGTGTGATCCCAGCCTCGGGTGTCTGCCTGTGTGCAGACTGGACATTCTCTGTGTGTTTCCGTTTTCATTTCTCCCTCTGACCAAAAATGTGCCAGTTACAGGGATAAACAATGGGAAATGCAGGCTTATGGGATAGGGAATACCGTGGGGTTTGGTGGGATGCGCTTCGGATGTACCGTGTGGACTGGAAGGGCTGACTTGCCTGCTTCCCCACATGACG
Organism: Chiloscyllium punctatum; assembly: GCF_047496795.1. Taxonomy (NCBI): domain Eukaryota; kingdom Metazoa; phylum Chordata; class Chondrichthyes; order Orectolobiformes; family Hemiscylliidae; genus Chiloscyllium; species Chiloscyllium punctatum. The sequence goes on from NC_092769.1 coordinate 59,551,876, forward strand.
GGGATTCCTGAATTAAGGGTAAGCTCATGTTTTTCTGCTTCTGGAGTCCCTCGTAGGCAGGACTGGGTGAACATGGTAGAATCCCCTGCATAAGGGTCATGAATGAATGGGATTGGAGGAACTTAAATTTATTATCTCTGTTCCTGAGGTCAGGCTTGCATTCCAGGTTTTTTTCGTCGAACTTAAATATCACCGTTTCCATGTCCCAGTCTCCAAGGATGACCAGTTTAAAATATCAGCCCAACACCACCTTCTCCAGGTTGAAGTCTTGACTGTGTGGAAGAAACTGATACTGAGCTGATGCGAGCAAATGTAGCTGCCACCGCCAGTGTCGGAAACACAGATCCAAATAGTAAAATCATCTTTTAAACCCACCATTGCAAAGTCAAGGGCTCAACAGGCTCCAGTTGTGCCACTCAGCTGTCTTAGCAAGATGCACCGGAAATCGCTATGATAGTACAAACGGGGACAACCATTCCCTTGAACAGGACCACACACAACCAAGGAATTTTTTCCCTCTCCATACCATCATAAAAGGACTGCAGGCTCAACTGTTGCATCACTGGAGCGAGAGAGTAACTACGTGACTCATTCCCATCCCATTTCCGTTTGGATCTGGGCGGCTGTGCCGCAGTTTCTCTGATTCCGAGGCTGGGAACTGGGATTGTGTGTGATTATCTGCAACACTGATTACAACATTAGGAAGCTGGTGAAGTCGCCGATGTTATGCTAAAATGCTATTGAAGCATACGTTTCAACAATATCCTGTGCTATCCCCTGAGTCTTTGATGTTTTGTCAAAAGCTATCAATCTCAGTTTTCAACATTCTCATTCAAGGGATCTCCACAGCCTCTGAAGACTTCGAACTGAAAGATTCAGCTCATTCTCAGCTCCCACATATCTGTCACTGTTCGTTGAGTACTGATATTGTACATTGGCTGTTCTTCCGAACATTTCCTCTGCTAATATACTTATTGCTGCTTGCAAGCATCCTGTTCTGTGGTTACTGTGATCCTGGTTTTCGGTATTTTGCATTGTGACCACAGCAACCTCGATTTGAAACCAAATCACGGCACTAAGTGTTCCCTCCGTTGTCTTTTTTGTGATAAATACTAAGAAATTAATTGTTTTACCTTCAAATTCCGCTCTCTCACATCTCTGCGTTTCATATATCAGGATTCAAACACAGCCGTTGTCGCAGATTTATCTCCTTCCCACGATCATTAAACCTTCTTTCCGTCCCTCCCCCCATTTCTCTGAGGCAATGCCCAACCTATCACTTTCTTTCACATTCATACTGTTCGGTCTGTGCTGCTGCTGCGGTCACTGTTGTTGGGTGAACGTGCCCCAATCCCGCCATCGGGACCTTCAAACAAATCGATCCATTTGGATACCGCGGTTGTGAAATCAATCCACATGTAGCAGCTTTTACTGACTTAGTCCAGAGACAATTGGAGGGTCTTGATCATGGAAAAGACCCAGGGCAGTTTGGGTGAAAAGACATTTTATCGGAAAACATCAGCTTTGTGACTTTCTGCGTTGGTCTTGTGATAATTTCATAGGACTGATAATCCAGAGACCGAGGTAATAGTCTCAGGACTCGAGCTTGAATCCCACCGTACCATAATCGTCAAATTTGGATTCAATAAATAACTGCAATGAAGAATCTAATGACTATTATATATCCATTGACAATTGTTGAAAACAAATCTGTTTCACTGATGTCATTTCGGAATGGAATTTGCTATCCTTACTTGGTCTGGGCTGCATGTGACTTCAGACTCATCGCAATATGGTTGAGTCTCAACTGTCTTCTGGGCAATTAGGAATGGGTAATAAATTCTGCTTCGCCAGAATCGCACTCATACTAATACAGAAATTTTAAAACATCTGCTCATAAGGCTCACGCAAGAGTGTTGTTGTGCAGTTTTAGAACATAGAACATAGAACATAGAACAATACAGCACAGAACAGGCCATTCGGCCCACGATGTTGTGCTGAACTTCTATCCTAGATTAAGCACCCATCCATGTACCTATCCAAATGCCGCAAGTCACATTATAGCAGGGATCTGATCACACTGAGAAAATTGCAGGAGATCTTTACCGGGATATTGTTTGTGCTGAGGAGTTTCAGTTAGGAAGGAAGACAGGACAGAGTGGAGTGTTTGTCGCAATGCAAAGGAGATGTAGACAAGACATGACTGAGTTAGGGTATGGACAGGATTGACTGAACGAGTTTCCCATTGATGGAGGGATCGATCAGCAGGGGCCAGAGATTTAAGGAGAAAGGCTGAGTAGTTTGAGAAGATGTGCGGAAAAGCTTTATCAGCCAGCGCGGGGGAGGGGGGGGGGGGCGGTGGTGGAGGGGTTTGGAATTTGGAATACGTTGTCTGTATTGTTCAATAAGGCAGAAACCCAAATGACCTGAATAAATATTCAGATGTGAATGTGTGATGCCAAAACATATAAGGTTGTGGTGTAAACATAGTGAAATTGGATTCAGTTCATTAAGCAGTTGTTTTTGTCTAGTGTGGCCACAATTAGCTGAAGGGCCTTCTTTGACACTCTTGTTCTTGGTTGTATAATGGTTTGTGTTCCCGCCTGTCACAGGGCTCAGTTCTCCGCTGGGGACAGTGGAAATATTTTAAAACTGTCACTCCATTTCCAAGTGCGGGTATCGATACCTGTCCTTCTATTCTCGATGGGGCATTTCACAGGTAGGACACTGCTGCCTGATTCATGGTGGGGAAGAGCTACAGCTCTCAGGGAGGCAGAGTGTAAGTGAACGTGCAAACATGTGACTTTTGCAAGCTGCATCTTGTGACTGTGATGGAATGAAAACCATTTGACAGACTTGTTCTGGATTGAACTGTTTACCGGAAGCACGAAGGTGAGGAATAAACAGGATAAAAGCATTCAACTATAAGTGCAGAACCACTTCCCGCAGCACGAATGAAATTGAAATTGAGTGCCACAACTGGAGCGTGGACAGCTGGTTTGAAGTTTGATTTTACTTCACTTTCCCCCACTTCCCTGGAATGAATTGCTGTCACCCTGTAGTCTGCGGCTTTCTTCCTCATGGTTAACTGCATGATTAACTGTTGTATGATCTGCACACAGCTAAAATACGGCCACTGCAAGTAAATATGAATCATTGATCTATATGAGAAAGCAGTGGAACTCACAGCAGGCATGCTGCGTAGGTTTGCAGGCGACATCCGTATTGTAGACAATGAAGAAGATTATCTAAGATTCAAAAGGATCTTAATCCAATGAGTCGTTGGACCGAAAAATGTAACATGGAGTTCAATCTGGATAAATGGAAGGTATTCCATTTTGGTACAGCAAAAGGAGCAGGGCTTTACGTCGTGTTGGAGAACACGGAAGTTAGGGATGCAGGTACATAATTCCTTGTAGTTTGCATCACAAAAAGACAGGATGGTTCAAAGGCATTTAACTTACTTCCCTTCATTACGTAGTCTTTTGTATACACTCGTTGGGACGTTTTTTTTAAAATTTTCAGGACATTGATGAGGCCGATTCTGGAATATTATGTCCAGTTCTGGTAGCCCAGTTGTAGGAATGATATTATTCAGCTGGTGCAGGTTCAGAAAAGGAATGCACGCATATTGCCGTGTGTGGAATGTTTGAGTTATAATGATAAGCTGGATAGGCTGAGACTATTTTAAGATTCGAGATCGGGGTGTTGGAAAACCAGAACGGGTTAGGCAGCATCCGTGGAGCAGGAGAATCAACCTTTTGCACAAGTGTCGCTCATCAGGCTCTTGCCCGAATAATCGATTCTCAAGCTCCTCAAATATTGCCTGACCTGCTGTGCTTTCCCAGCACAACAATCTCGACTCTGATCTCTCATCTGCAGTTCTCACGGTCCCCTCGTTGCGACTGTTTTCACTCCAGGTTAGGGGTTTGAGCGGCGACCTGATGGAAGTTTATGAGAGGTAAGTTAGAGTTAACCATAGCTGCCTTTTCCCAGCAGGGTAATTTCAAGACGAGAGGGCATATGTTCAAGATGGAGAGAGATTTTTTTTTAAAAAAGACATGTGAGGCATTTTTCGAGAGAAGGTGTTTTACGTGCGCAATTAACCTGCTGAGGAAGTGATGGATGAGGGTACATTTGCAACATTTAAAGGACAATTGGATCCAAAAATGAATGGGAAAGTGGGATTTTTAAAATAAATTTATTCATGCCGAGCACATCAGTTATTTCCCAGAGGACAGTAAAGAGCCAACCACGATATTATCCATCTGGAGTCTCATGTGGGACAGAGCAGCTGAATATGACAGTTTGTTTCCCGAAATCGGATGGGATTTTCCACACAACTGATTCAGGTCACCACGAGACACTTCAATTGCAGGTGCTTATTGAATTCAAACTCCACCATCTGTCATGTCAGGACCTGAACCTTTTGTCCCCAAGATATTACCTGGGTTTTTGGATTAGCAACACAGTAATAAAACTACAAGGGCATTATAACCACTCAGCTGATTCAACAGGAGACAGATGGGACAAGATTAGTTTGGCAGCACGTTCAGCATGGATTGGTTGGACTGACGGGCCTGTGTTCATGCTGTATGATTCTATGATTGACGCTATGGAACAAATAGCTGGTTGGGATTAACAGCAGCATTGACAGCATAACCGAACACCTGATGGGATATGTAATCCTGCTGGAGCCTCCGGAGGTTGTTTTGCTCAGTGATCCCTTCCCACACACGGGACTGGTGAACGGTCTCTCCCCAGTGTTACTGATTAAATAAGTTTCCATTTCTGTGTTTAATTGAATCCCTTCCAGCAGTTCCCACATTGCCCTGCTTTCTCTGTCGTATCAGTGTGCTTTTTACAACCTAGGGTGAACGATCCTTTCAAATTGTGTCCACACAGATAAAATTCCGTTTTCCAAGTTGTGAATGTGTTTTCATTCTTCCTCATTCACCCACAGGGTGTGAGTATCAGTGGTCAGAACAACATTTATTCTTCGCCCCTCGTTCGTTGCTGTCTGGCTACACCACACACCCGGGTGCGATCCCAGCCTCGGCTGTCTGCCTGTGCGCAGACTGGACATTCTCTGTGTGTTTGCGTTTTTATTTCTCCCTCTGACCAATAATGTGCCAGTTACAGGGATAAACAATGGGAAATGCAGGCTTATGGGATAGGGAATACCGTGGGGTCTGGTGGGATGCGCTTCGGATGGACCGTGTGGACTGGAAGGGCCGACTTGCCTGCTTCCCCACATGACGGGGATTCCTGAATTAAGGGTCAGCTCATGTTTTTCGGCTCCTGGAGTCCCTCGTCGGCAGGACTGGGTGAAGATGGTAGAATCCCCTGCATAAGGGTCATGAATGAATGGGATTGCAGGAACTTAAATTTATAATCTCTGTTCCTGAGGTCAGGCTTGCATTCCAGGTTTTTTTCGTCGAACTTAAACATCACCGTTTCCGTGTCCAGGTCTCCAAGGATGACCAGTTTAAAATATCAGCCCAACACCACCTTCTCCAGGTTGAAGTCTTGACTGTGTGGAAGAAACTGATACTGAGCTGATGCAAGCAAATGTAGCTGCCACCGCCAGTGTCGGAAACACAGATCCAAATAGTAAATTCATCTTTTAAACCCACCATTGCAAAGTCAAGGGCTCGACACGCTCCAGTTGTGCCACTCAGCTGTCTTAGCAAGATGCACCGGAAATCGCTATGATAGTACAAACGGGGACAACCATTCCCTTGAACTGGACCACACACAACCTAGGAATTTCTTGCCTCTCCATACCATCATAAAAGGACTGCACGCTCACCCGTTGCATCACTGGAGCGAGAGAGTAACTCCGCGACTCATTCCCATCCCAATTCCCTTTGGATCTGGGCTGCTGTGCCGCAGTTTCTCTGATCCCGAGGCTGGGAACTGGGATTGTGTGTGATTATCTGCAACACTGATTACAACTTTAGGAAGCTGGTGAAGTCGCCGATGTTATGCTAAAATGCTATTGAAGCATACGTTTCAACGATATCCTGTACTATCCCCTGAGTCTTTGATGTTTTGTCAAAAGCTATCAATCTCAGTTTTCAACATTCTCATTCAAGGGATCTCCACAGCCTCTGAAGACTTCGAACTGAAAGATTCAGCTCATTCTCAGCCCCCACATATCTGTCACTGTTCGTTGAGTACTGATATTGTACATTTGCTGTTCTTCCGAACATTTCCTCTGCTAATATAGTTATTGCTGCTTGCAAGCATCCTGTTCTGTGGTTACTGTGATCGTGGTTGTCGGAATTTTGCATTGTGACCACAGCAACCTCGATTTGAAACCAAATCACGGCACGAAGTGTTCCCTCCGTTGTCTTTCTTTGTGATCAATGCTAAGAAATTAATTGTTTTACCTTCAAATTCCGCTCTCTCACGGGCCTGACGGGATATATCCTAGGATTATGTGGGAAGCAAGAGAGGAAATTGCAGTACCGTTGGCAATGATCTTCTCGTCTTCACTGGCAACTGGGGTGGTACCAGGGGACTGGAGAGTAGCGAATGTTGTGCCCCTGTTCAGAAAAGGGAATAGGGATAACCCCGGGAAATACAGGCCAGTTAGTCTTACTTCTGTGGTAGGCAAAGTAATGGAAAGGGTACTGAGGGATAGGATTTACGAGTATCTGGAAAGACACTGCTTGATTAGGGACAGCCAGCACGGATTTGTGAAGGGTAGGTCTTGCCTTACAAGTCTTATTGAATTCTTCGAGGAGGTGACCAAGCATGTGGATGAGGGTAGAGCAGTGGATGTAGTGTACATGGATTTTAGTAAGGCATTTGATAAGGTTCCCCATGGTAGGCTTATGCGGAAAGTCAGGAGGCATGGGATAGAGGGAAATTTGGCCAATTGGATAGAAAACTGGCTAACCGGTCGAAGTCAGAGAGTGGTGGTAGATGGGAAATATTCAGCATGGAGTCCAGTTACAAGTGGAGTTCCGCAGGGATCAGTTCTGGGTCCTCTGCTGTTTGTAATTTTTATTAATGACTTAGAGGAGGGAGTCGAAGGGTGGGTCAGTAAATTTGCAGATGATACAAAGATAGGTGGAGTTGTGGACAGTGAGGAGGGCTGTTGTCGGCTGCAGAGGGACTGAGATATGATGCAGAGCTGGGCTGAGGAGTGGCAGATGGAGTTCAACCCTGCCAAGTGTGAGGTTGTCCATTTTGGAAGAACAAATAAGAATGCGGAATACAGGGTTAATGGTAGGGTTCTTGGTCAGGTGGAGGAACAGAGGGATCTTGGGGTCTATGTACATAGATCTTTGAAGGTTGCCACTCAGGTGGATAGAGTTTGTAAGAAGGCCTATGGAGTATTATCGTTCATTAGCAGAGGGATTGAATTCAAGAGTCGTGAAGTGATGTTGCAGCTGTACAGGACTTTGGTTAGGCCACATTTGGAGTACTGTGTGCAGTTCTGGTCGCCTCACTTTTGGAAAGATGTGGAAGCTTTGGAGAGGGTGCAGAGAAGATTTACCAGGATGTTGCCTGGAATGGAGAGTAGGTCGTACGAGGATAGGTTGAGAGTTCTCGGCCTTTTCTCGTTGGAACGGCGAAGGATGAGGGGTGACTTGATCGAGGTTTATAAGATGATCAGAGGAATAGATAGAGTAGACAGTCAGAAACTTTTTCCCCGGGTACAACAGAGTGTTACAAGGGGACATAAATTTAAGGTGAAGGGTGGAAGGTATAGGGGAGATGTCAGGGGTGGGTTCTTTACCCAGAGAGTGGTGGGGGCATGGAATGCGCTGCCCGAGGGAGTGGTAGAGTCAGATTCATTGGCGACCTTTAAGCGGCATTTGGATGGGTACATGGATGGGTGCTTAATCTAGGATAGAAGTTCGGCACAACATCGTGCGCCGAAGGGCCTGTTCTGTGCAGTATTGTTCAATGTTCTATGTTCTATATATCAGGATTCAAACACAGCCGTTGTCGGAGATTTCTCTCCTTCCCATGATCATTAAACCTCCTTTCCGTCCCTCCCCCCATTTCTCTGAGGCAATGCCCAATCTATCACTCTCTTTCACATTCATACTGTTCTGTCTGTGCTGCTGCTGCGGTCACTGTTGTTGGGTGAACGTGCCCCAATCTCACCATCGGGACCTTCAAACAGATCGATCCATTTGGATCCCGCGTTTGTGAAATCAATCCCCATGTAGCAGCTTTTACTGACATAGGCCAGAGACAATTGGAGCGTCAGGCTCATGGAAAATCCCCAGGGCAGTTTTGGTGAAAACACATTTTATCGGAAAACATCAGCTTTGTGACTTTCTGCGTTGGTCTTGTGATAATTTCATCGGACTGATAATCCAGAGACCGAGGTAATAGTCTCAGTACTCGAGCTTGAATCCCACCGTACCATAATCGTCAAATTTGGATTCAAAAAATAACTGCAATGAAGAATCTAATGACTACTATATATCCATTGACAATTGTAGAAAAAAAATCTGTTTCACTGATGTCATTTCGGAATGGAATTTGCTATCCTTACTTGGTCTGGGCTGCATGTGACTTCAGACTCATAGCAATATGGTTGAGTCTCAACTGCGTTCTGGGCAATTAGGAATGGGTAATAAATTCTGCTTAGCCAGAATCGCACTCATACTAATACAGAAATTTTAAAACAACTGCTAATAAAGATCACACAAGAGTGTTGTTGTGCAGTTTTGCAACTTACATTATAGCAGGGATGTGATCACACTGAGAAAATTGCAGGAGATATTAACCGGGATATTGTTTGGGCTGAGGAGTTTCAGTTAGGAAGAAAGACAGGACAGAGTTGAGCGTTTACCGCAGTGCAAAGGAGATGTAGACAAGACATGACTGAATTAGGGTATAGACAGGGTTGACTGAACGAGTTTCCCATTGATGGAGGGATCGATCAGCAGGGGCCAGAGATTTAAGGAGAAAGGCTGAGTAGTTTGAGAAGATGTGCGGAAAATCTTTATCAGCCAGCGCGGGGGGAGGGGGGGTGGTGGGTGGTTGGAATTTGGAATAGGTTGTCTGTATTGTTCAGTAAGGCAGAAACCCTAATGACCTGAATAAATATTCAGATGTGAATGTGTGATGCCAAAACATATAAGGCTTTGGGATAAACATAGTGAAATTGGATTCAGTTCATTAAGCAGTTGTTTTTGACTAGTGTGGCCACAAATAGCTGAAGGGCCTTCTTTGACACTCTTGCCCTTGGTAGTATAATGGTTTGTGTTCCCGCCTGTCACAGGGCTCAGTTCTCCGCTGGGGACAGTGGAAATATTTTAAAACTGTCACTCCATTTCCATGTGCGGGTATCGATACCTGTCCTTCTATTCTCGATGGGGCATGTCACAGGTAGGACACTGCTGCCTGATTCATGGTGGGGAAGGGCTACAGCTCTCAGGGAGGCAGAGTGTCAGTGAATGTACAAACATGTGACTTTTGCAAGCTGCATCTTGTGACTGTGATGGAATGAAAACCATTTGACAGACTTGTTCTGGATTGAAATGTTTACCGGAAGCACGAAGGTGAGGAATAAACAGGATAAAAGCATTCAACTACAAGTGCAGAAACACTTCCCGCAGCACGAATTAAATTGTAGAGTAGAGGGTAGTGTTTCGATACATTGAATTTGGGTTGATTTGCATTGATGAAGCTGAGTTACCAGGGTATAAAGCTAATAAAAATGATCCACCATTTCCTCACTATGATGGAACATTGACTCAGTAATTCGCACTGCTGTTCGGTCGGATGGTTAGGTTGATTGGCAAAATTAAATTTCCCTCTCGTGTCCAGGGATTGAATAAAGCATGTTAAGAGTGAATTAACCATGGGTTACGCGGGGACATGGTCAAAAGTCACAGAACGCCAGGTTATAGTCCAACAGGTTTATTTGAAATCGTAAGGGAGACGGCTGCCCCTTCTTCAGGTGAAATACACGGGAATAGGGAAGAGAACTAGGTCTGGGTGAGATACTCTTCAGGGTGTGGACACCGGCTCGATTGACTTAAATGCCCTTTCTGCACTGTAGGTTTCTGTGATGCTATCGGAGTGGGTAATGACGGTAAATAATGGGGTGTAACACCATGACAGACGATGCAGACGGGGTGTACTGAGGATGACATTTTATTCACTTGTTGCCTTGGAAAATTTACAAAACTTATCCCTGTACTAAGGGAGACTTAATGGGGCTTATGAAATATTTGGACAGAGTAGATCGGGGGAAAATCCCTTTTCAAGTAAGTAAACATCTCGACGTCAGGCATTCAAAGCCTTTGATAAAACCTTTGAAGGACAAAGAAATGATGAGAGCAGAATCGCTGTCACTCTGATAATCTGTTTTTCAAAATATTTGGAAAGGCACATTTGGTGAAACACAAGGAATGAATTTCACAAGGAGAGAGAGAAGCGGGTGGCTAGAGAAAGGTGTTGGGGTGGGATTTAGTTGGTCAGAAGTTGTGGGGAAAAAATACCTAAGTTGGTTGACTTTAAATATAAAGACATTTCGTGAACGCGTGCAGCTGAATAAGATTCGGTTCCAAAAACTCTGGATTTTGAAAGATTTGGCATAATATTCCACCTAAACCATTGTAAATGGAACTGGTTGGATTTTCTTATTGTGAAGGGAAAATATTACATAATGAAAAGGAAGTGATCAGTTGCTTGGAGATATACCTCCAGCTTTAATCAAATGCGTTAAGGATGTGAGGTCAAACACCATGATGTTTGGTCTATTTAATACTCGGTGAAATCTGCCAAAGCAACGAGCAATAAAACTACTGGGTTTTCTTTTGCACTTTAACCCGCTGTTTTTCTATGCAGTATTTTCCTTAAGCCGAAATAAAGTCGGAGCAAATTTGAATACACCATTTATCATTCCAATGAGATAAGTCTAATTCACTTCCGATTATTACAATGAACATTGTGAGGTTGCAGCAAAAATAAAATGAAATGAACAAAACAGTGTTTCTTGCGATTTAATCCAATTCAGGTTCAGCCATATGAGAAAGGCCATTGAGCCACAACATCGCCTGTATTTCCCTCTCCATGGCTGCTTCTTCACGTGAGAGAGAAAGTGACTGAAGAAATTACGAGTCAAACGTAGGCGTGAAGATGACGGCAAATTCTTGTTCTATGTTTCACTCTGACATAGTTCTGACTCAGAATGTATCAATGACAGCTATTCATTCTGCGAACATGGGTATTTATTGATATTGTTGTTATTATTATAATTCTGGTGAAAGCAGAAACACCATGGTGTGGATTCGATTCCACTCTGGAAATTTCCATGACTTTCACCACATGTAACCTGATGAGGTTAAAAGTCACACCTCTACAAATCGTGCTGAGGAGACTGAGCGATTTTGGTGGTGGGTTGTTATCCCACTGTGCTCCACATTCATGGGTTAGAGTCACACTCTGGTCGCTAACTTCACAAACCGGTCCAGCAGTTTTTCTTTGCACCTCTCGTATACACTGGTTCGAGGATCTTGTTCTTGTTGTTCACTGCACAGATGATTCACGAATAATTGACACCAGATTAAAGTCGCAATTATGAGTGAGAGCAGTCATTCCATTCAATTTTCGATTAAATTGGTGTAATGAGATTGAACGCATTTTTCTTTCTGCCCCACATTCCATCTTGTCTTTCTATGAATTTTCGTCGAAAGAAAGAGAAACAAATAACAAGAGACCGGAGCGCAAGTTTATCCAGTGGGATCGTTCATGAGTATTTTAAACTAACACTTCACACAATGATATGATCAGTTCTTCAAACAGTCACTCGGCATTGGAACCGCAGAAAACCTCTCCAATGAGATGAACTTTTAATTCTTTCACAAATTTCTGCTGTGTGTGAATCATACAATGATCCATCATCCAGCGTGATCACTGACTTGCCAACTGAATAAGGTCTACCAACTTTCTTCAGCAATCACCGCTTCAGTACACAACCACGTGTGCTGGGCCCAGTGTCATTTGTTGCCCCCAGGTTATAGCACATTTCTTCCTCCTGAGCTTATGAGCGTTGTTCCTGATCTGTCTGATCTGTTCATTAAACCTTTTCTATCACTTCATCCCATTCCCACACAATTCTGAATTTATGAATAAAATAAGGCGTTAGAGCAAATGTTAGGCAAGTGGAAGTTTGCCATTCAGCCCATGGAGTCTGCCACACCATTCAAAGAAATCATGGTTGATCTGATAATCTTTAATTACTTTCTGCTCACTTACCTCGACAAAGTTTTATCATCTTTCTGATTAACTATCTGGCACAGTTTGAAAATGCCCACCAACACAGTCTCAACAGCCATTGCTGAAAAATCCCACAGATTATTTGGTCCCTGTGAAATTACTCCTCGTTTCTGAATTAAATAGGCAAAATCTAATTCTGAGATTATGTCCTCTGGTGCTCTCCTCACAGCTTAGGGAAAACCACATGCCCGTTTCTCCCCAGTCAAGATTCCACGAATATTGAACGTTTATAATTCTCCCCTCCACCTCCTTTGTTTCGAGGAGAAAAAGCTCAGCCTAACCAATCCGTTCACGAACTCCATTTGATACAGAGTTGGCAACATACTTGTAAATATCTGCTGTCCCCTGCAGCGTCCTTACATTTATTAAGAAAGCTGAAGAAATGTCGGCGAGGAAACGGGTTGAAATTTCAGGCGCAGACGGAATTGGAACTTGAAATCAGAAAGTGATTGGAATTGGATTGATGTATAGAAGGAGCAAATACAGCAATGATTACTCTGACCAATGTGAATCTTATCATATTCGATTGGCCTTTAATGGGTTCATTGTAGCTGAATTCCTCCGTGTAATCGTCCTGGGAGCTAGTATTTAGGAGAAATGGAACCTGATCGCCCATATAAAGAAGTTGACTCCAAAATAATGTCCGTCGGTCGACTTTGTTTGATTATTAATTCAACTCTTCTCACCGTAAAGGCTACATCGTCTGCAACGCACAAATTAGATGTGTAACAGAACCCTCTCCATTTTCCGAGGTCGGTGTCGCTTCAATACTATTGAAGGAACTGGACACACTCCACGACAATACAGTCACATAAGTGTACATTGTTCAACACCGGGATATTTATTTCCTGAACTGCTAAGGCGCAATTGCAGCAGAGAGCACTTTCTAGAAGATTCCCTGAAGTAAGACATCCAGGTTTTGTTGACACAACCGTCAAAGCTCAAAAACTGTACCGACTATAACGACAAGGTTGAAGATGCACTGAAACGTCACCATTTACAAATTACCCTCCAAGGCACATACCAGCATGACTTGGCGAGGAATCAGTGGTAAATTCATTGAGTGATGAAGCGGTCTTGATGGGCAAAGACTTATACTTCAGCCATCCACCTTTTATTTTACAATTTTTAAAAATGTTGAATATTGCATGGACCAGACTTGTGCCCATTCCTTAAGTTGTTCCCTAAACTGGCGGTTGATAAAGATTGAATATCATCCTGAGCCTGTGGTCACCAATGGAAAATATCCAAAAAGCCTCACAAACATCTGATCTCCCTGTCCAACAATCTTCAGAGATCTCTGAATGTTTACTCCAAGATCTCTTTTTTCCTGTACACCACTCAGAATCCTCACTGCTATTGTTTCAACTCCCCAACTCACCAAGTGTCTGTTCCTTGGCTGTGAATTTTCTCTGTGTTCTTTGTTCTTCTTTGTTAATACTCTGCCAACTTCATGTTACATTGCTGCATCTCAGAGAATGACATTGTCAATTCTAATTATCACAGAGGGAATGAGAACATAATATGTGGCTGTGTCGGAATGTAAGTGATGTACGCTGGATTGGAGTGTTTACTGGGAGCAAGTGGCTGATGTGGAGACGATGTGATCAAAAACAGGTCTTACTGTCAAAGTAACAAAACAGCGCATTGTTAAGAAAAATTTCAGAGAATGCTTTCAATTAATTTACCTCTTGCTCAAGGCTCCAGCACGCTTCAGCTGAGCTACTCTGCAGTGCGGTTAATGCTGCTGTTGTATTTTAATAATCTAATAAACGGAGACAAATATGATCTTCCTCCCCGCCTTTGACCAGGAGCAGTCCCAGCTTTGGTATTTCTTGCGCCTCTGTGCCGTCATAGAAGAAACACGTGTCCGTGTTCAAATCAGTCAATCGATTTCGATACAATGTTTGTGACATCAATTCACATGTAACAGCTTTTTCCACATAGACCAGAGATTATTGGAACATCAGGCTCTGGAAAAGGACACAGGGCAGCACTGAGGAAAAGAAACTTTATTCGAAACTACCTCTTTCTGTGGACTTCTACGTCATTTATTTCACTTGCTCATTTAGCTCTATTTTGTCTATTGTGTGCAGTTCTGCAATTCGCATGATAGCACGGATATTATAGCACTGCAAATGATGCAGCAGAGATTTACCAGAATATTGTCTTTTAGAAGAGTTTCAGTTATGAAGAGAAATTGTATAAACTGGAGGCGTTTTTCTTAGAGCAGAAGAAATTGAGAGGAAACATGATTGAGATGTACAAAATTTTAAGGATATGGTCGGCGTCGATTGAAATAAACGTTTCTCGTTGATTGTGAGATCGATCACGGGGGGAGGGGTTGGGTGGCATAGATATAAAAATAGAAGAGGAAAAAATTGAGTGATAGTGCAGACAAATGTTTTGAAACAGCCGTTGAATAAAATCTGGAACTCAGTGCATGCAAAGGTTGCAGAGGCAGAAATGCTCATAACTTTCAGAAGTAGTCAGATGTGAATTTGTGTTGCCAAGACATACAAGGCTATAGGCCAAGTCATTTTAAAAAAGAGTTCGGATAGTTAAGCGAATGTTAATTTCCTGTATTAAAAAATAGGCTTCTTTTTACACAGAATTCCTGGGTAGTGCCACCGCCTGTCACTGCGTGAGGTCGGGTTCAATTCGCTTCCAGGATGTGCGCTGGTATATTGGGAGGGCTCAGTGAGTGAAACTGTACCATTCAGCGTCAGAAACCCGGCTTCATTCAAGTCTTGTGTGACTTACCGTGTGGAATTTGCACACTTCTGCTCTCTCTCTCCCGTGTGAGTTTCCTCTGGCTGCTCCGATTCCTTCCCACAGTGCAAAGATGTGCAATTCAGGTACATGGCAAACAAAATCTGAATGGAGTGTAAGTGCTGTAAATAAGAGACAAAAGACAGAATTGCAGCTCGGGGAACACAGAATGACCATTTCGGGACAACAGACCCTTCCTCGGAACTGTTTTGAATTCTCAATGTTAACTCTAATTTCTCTACACTGATGCTGCCTGACTCGCTAAGCTTTTGGAGTAATTTCTATTTTTGTAGGGGGATCACAAATGCGGGTTTAGAAAGATAGAGTGGGGGAGTGTGAATCTCTTCCACGGCACAGTGCAGATTCAAGTGGCCAAATGGTTTCTGTCTGCACTGTGTCGACTTCCATAAACTCTGAATCTATATGCTTTTCTCGTTTTTTTTTCAGTCCTTGGTTTTCACATCTCTCCTGTCATGTGAATTGCAGAGCAGGACAATCGACGGTTCGGGCATAAGCCACCATCAAACCGTTACCACCTGACGCCTCGAAGATGAACGCTTCATGGTCTGCCTTGGGACCCTGCAACCACACGGGATAAATGTAGATTTCAGCGGCTTCCACATTTCCCCTCCCTCGACATTATCACTGTCTGAAGCATTCAAACTCAGAACCACCCTCCGGACCCATTCATCTCCCCCCCGCCCTCTGACTGATCACCTTCTCCCCGCCTCCATCCACCATTCGCTTTTCCAGCTATCTTCCACCCAACCCCCACCCCCTCTCATTTACCTCTCAGTCCCCACCCACAAGACTCATTTCTGATGAAAGACTTATGCCAGGAAACGTCGATTCTCCCGCTCCTCGGAGACTGCCTGACTTGCTATACTTTTCCAGCACGACACTATCGCCATGGCGAATACAGACGAGCTCAGCTCAGGCGCCTTCTCTGAGAGCGGGGAGGGCTGAGTGAGGAAGTGATTAAGGTGCACATTAAAGGGATAGATATGTGGGATAGGAATAAACTTCTTATGGGAAGAGTTAACAACCAGGGATCTCCATCAAACCCCAGTAAGAGAATGTTCAGAGGAGAGATAGGAAGAACGTTTTCACTCTGAGAGTGTTGTTTATTTGGAATTCACTGTTTGAACGTGTGGTAAAGCTATGCGTCAGGAGTATTTAGCCGAATACTTGAGAAGTTAGAGCACACATGGATAAGGACCAGGTACTAGAAAGTGGGGTGAAGATAAATAGAAGTCTGATGAAAAATCCAAACACTGTACAGAAAATACAGAGCATGAAAACATGGAAAGGGTAAAGACATGGAAACTACTGACGATCTGTTACCAGGGGTCTGCGGAATGCTACACGCGTCAAAAGGTCACTGGGGCAGGATGGGGCCAATGTGGCAGGATGGGATAAGAATAGTGGAATGCTGCTACACCAATTAGCAGAGTCAGACTGGGCTGAAAGGTTACTATGGCAGGCTGTGATAATAACAATTAATAACGTCAGACTCGCCTACTAAATATCATCATGGCAGGCTGGGACAAGTCGTGACAATAAATACTTAGGACATGACTTTAAATAATAAATCGATAGTAGAGTCAGTCTGCTTGAGACGCTTGTGGCAGGACATGACATTAAATATCTAATCAGTAGTTTGTCGAGTCAGCTTGGGACAGGATAACATTGTGGTAGATAGGGTAGCTAAATATCTAATCATGACAGGTTAGTCTGGGATGGAAGATCATTGCAGCACAGGTAGCAGTCGAATACCTAATAGTGGCATTAGAATAATATTAAGTAGAATTATGAAAAACCATAGTGGCAGAAGTAGAACGATAATGGGAACTAACACTATTGGTTTATTGTATAGTTGAAATGAGGTAATTCTGACTAACACAGCTGGCCATTTTGATAAGCTAAAAAAACATGATTCAAGAAAAGGGAAGAAGTGTTGGAGTTTAATTCAGATACATGCGAGGTGCTGCACTTTGGGAAAGCAAATCTTTGCAGGACTTATACACTTAATGGTAAGGTCCGAGGAAGTGTTGCTGAACAAAGAGACCTTGGAGAGCAGGTTCATAGCTCTTTGAAAGTTGAGTCCCAGGTAGATAAGATCGTGAAGAAGGCGTATGCTTTCCTTTTTTGGTCAGAGTGTTGAGTACAGGAGTTGGGAGGTCATGTTGCGGCTGTACAGGACATTGGTTAGGCCACTGTTGGAATATTGCGTGCAGTTCTGGTCTCCTTCCTACCGGAAAGACGTTGTGAAACTTGGAAGGGTTTAGTAAGATTTACAAGAATGTTTCCAGGGTTGGAGGATTTGAGCTAAAGGAAGAGGCTGAACAAGCTGGGGCTCTTTTCCCTGGAGCGTCGAAGGCTGAGGGGTGACCTTATAGAGGTTTACAAAATTATGGACATTATAAATAGACAAAGTCTTTTTCCTGGGTCGGGGATTCCAGAACTAGAGGGTATAGGTTTAGTTTGAGAAGGGAAAGATAAAACAGAGACCTAATGGGCAACTTGTTTTCACACAGTGGGTGGGACGTGTATGGAATGAGTTGCCAGATGATGTTGTGGAGGCTGGTACAATTTCAACGTTTAAGAGGCATGTGAATAGGAAGGGTTTAGAGGAATATGGGCCAGTTGCTGGCAGGTGTGATTAGATTGGGTTGGGATATCTGGTCGGCATGGACAAGTTGGACAGCAAGTTCTGTTTCCATGCTGCATATCTCAATGACTCTATGACTCTATGCCATGGACCCTGAGGTTCGGGGGGATTCAAGAATTTGTTTTATAGACAATAGACAATAGACAATAGACAATAGATGCAGGAGTAGGCCATTCTGCCCTTCGAGCCTGCACCGCCATTCAATATGATCATGGCTGATCATTCCTAATTAGTATCCTGTTCCAGTCTTATCTCCATACCCCTTGACTCCACTATCTTTAAGAGCTCTATCCAATTCTTTCTTAAAAGAATCCAGAGACTGGGCCTCCACTGCCCTCTGGGGCAGAGCATTCCACACAGCCACCACTCTCTGTGTGAAGTAGTTTCTCCTCATCTCTGTCCTAAATGGTCTACCCCGTATTTTTAAGTTGTGTCCTCTGGTTCGGCACTCCCCCATCAACGGAAATATGTTCCCTCCTGCCAGAGTGTCCAATCCTTTCATAAGCCTATACGTTTCAATCAGATCCCCTCTCAGTCTTCTAAACTCAAGGGTATACAAGCCCAGTCGCTTCAGTCTTTCCGTGTAAGGCAATCCTGCCATTCCAGGAATTGACCTCGTGAACCTACGCTGCACTCCCTCAATAGCCAGAATGTCTTTCCTCAAATTTGGAGACCAGAACTGTACACAGTACTCCAGGTGTGGTCTCACCAGGGCCCTGTACAGCTGCAGAAGCACCTCTTTGCTTCTATACTCAATCCCTCTTGTTATGAAGGCCAGCATGCTATTAGCCTTCTTCACGACCTGCTGTACCTGCATGCTTGCCTTCATTGACTGGTGGACAAGAACACCCAGATCTCTCTGAACAGCCCCTTTACCTAATTTGATACCATTGAGGTAGTAATCTGCCTTCCTGTTCTTGCCACCAAAGTGGATAACCAGACATTTATCCACATTAAACTGCATCTGCCATGCATCTGCCCACTCACCTAACTTGTCCAGGTCACCCTGTAATCCCCTAACATCCTCATCACATTTCACCCTACCACCTAGCTTTGTGTCATCAGCAAATTTGCTAATGTTATTGCTGATACCATCTTCTATATCATTTACATATATTGTAAAAAGCTGCGGTCCCAGCACGGATCCCTGCGGTACCCCACTGGTCACTGCCTGCCATTTCGAAATGGAGCCGTTAATCACTACCCTTTGTTTCCTATTAGCCAACCAATTCTCTATCCAATCTAGTACTTTGCCCCCAATCCCGTGCGCCCTAATTTTACTCACTAACCTCTTGTGTGGGACTTTATCAAAAGCTTTCTGAAAGTCCAGGTACACTACATCCACTGGATCTCCCTCGTCCATCTTCCGAGTTACATCCTCAAAAAATTCAAGAAGATTAGTCAAGCATGATTTCCCCTTCATAAATCCATGCTGACTCTGTCCTATCCTGTTACTATTATCCAGATGTGCCGTAATTTCATCCTTTATAATAGACTCTGGCATCTTTCCCACCACTGAGGTCAGACTAACTGGTCTATAATTTCCTGCTTTCTCCCGCCCACCCTTCTTAAAAAGTGGCACAACATTAGCCGCCCTCCAATCCTCAGGAACCAACCCCGATTCTATTGAACTCTGGAAAATAATCACCAGCGCATCCACGATTTCCCGAGCCACCTCCTTCAGTACCCTGGGATGCAGGCCATCAGGTCCCGGAGACTTATCAACCTTCAGACCTAACAGTCTCTCCAACACCAAATCCTGGCAAATAGAAATTCCCTTAAGTTCAGGTCCTTCAGCCACTGTTACCTCAGGGAGATTGCTTGTGTCTTCCCCAGTGAACACAGATCTGAAGTACCCATTTAATTCCTCTGCCATTTCTTCGTTCCCAGTAATATATTCCCCTGCTTCTGTCTTCAAGGGCCCAATTTTTGTCCTAACCATTTTTTTGCCTTGGACATACCTAAAAAAGCTTTTACTATCCTCCTTTATATTCTTGGCCAGTTTACCTTCGTACCTCATTTTTTCTCTGCGTATTTCCTTCTTACTAATCCTCTGTTGTTCTTTAAAAGCTTCCCAGTCCTCCGTTTTCCCGCTTATCTTCGCTAAGTTATACTTTTTCTCTTTTAACCTTATATGTTTCTTTACTTCCCTTGTCAGCCACGGCCGCCCATGTCTCCTCCTGGGATCTTTCTTCCTTTTAGGAATGAACTGATCCTGCATCTTCTGCATTATACACAGAAATATCTGCCATTGTTCCTCCACGGTCTTCCCTGTTAAGGTATTAAACCATTGAACTTTGGCCAGTTGCTCCCTCATAGCTCCATATTTCCCTTTATTCAACTGAAATATTGTCACTTCAGATTGTACCCACTCCCTCTCAAATTGCAGATTGAAGCTTATTGTATTATGGTCACTACTTCCCAATGGCTCCTTCACTTCGAGGTCACTGACCAATTCTGGTTCGTTACACAATACCAGATCCAGAATCGCCTTATCCCTGGTCGGCTCCAGCACCAGCTGCACTAAAAATCCATCTCTGAGGCACTCCACAAAGTCTCTTTCTTGAGGCCCGATACCATCCTGATTCTCCCAGTCTACCTGCATGTTAAAATCCCCCATAACAACTGTAGTAACATCTTTGCGACAAGCCAATTTCAGCTCCTGATTCAACTTACCTCCAACATCCAGACTACTGTTTGGGGGCCTGTAGATGACTCCCATGAGGGTCTTTTTACCCTTAGTGTTTCGAAGCTCTATCCACACTGACTCTACATCCTCTGACTCTAGGTCCGCCCGCGCAAGGGACTGAATATCCTCCCTTACCAACAAGGCCACCCCACCCCCTCTGCCCGTCAGTCTATCCTTACGATAACACATGTAGCCTTGAATATTCATTTCCCAGGCCCTGTCCCCATGAAGCCACGTCTCAGTTATCCCCACAATATCGTATCTGAGTGTCACGGTTTTTGCTTGCAAATAAAAGATCTTCTCCTTGAAAAACTCTCCGTAATCTCCTGGTAATTGTTGACATTTTCTCCACGACAACCACAACTTTGGGTGCAGTAAAATTGTGGCGACTGCAGCTCTGTGATGCAGTGAAAAGCGTGTTAGATTTCTACAAATTTGGTAACTTTACTATTCAAGGTTTGTGGGTTTGAACCACACCAGAATTGGAGTTTAGTTCAGTGAAGCATCAGGTTGCAGAAGTCACGTGTTTGCAGTTTCACTGACACTGTCTCGCCAGGAGCTGCAGTCCTTCCCCAGACTGATTCAGACAGCACTGTCCTTCCTGTGACATGTCCCATGGAGAATGGAAGGACAGGCATTAATGACCCGCACTTTAGATATTAGCGACAGTTTTAAAACATTTGCACTGCCCCATCGAGGAATTGATCTCCTATCTCCCGCATAACAGGTGGCGACACGAACCACTATACTACCGAGGACAACAGTTTCAAAGGAGACCCCTCAGCCCGTTGTGACTCCATTTGTCAAAAAACAACTGCTTAACGACTCGAATCGTTTAGCCCATAGCCTTATAGTTATTAGCAGAACATTTTCACATCTGAATATTTCTTCAGGTTCTCAGGTTTCCTGCCTCTCTGACACTTACAGACACAGTGCTGCAAATTCCAACACCCGCCGGCCTATACCGCTTTTCCACACATCGACTTAAACCTTTCTGTCTTTCTCATTAAATTTCTGCCCCCCTGTGATCGATCTCTCCGTCGATGGGAAACGTTACTTTCAGTATACCTTATCCATACCCCTCATTGTTTTGTACATCTGAACCATGCCTTCTCACAAATGCCTCTGCACCGTGACAAACAACCCCAGTCTGTCCTGTCTCTCTTCATGACCAAATCTCTTCAGCCTAGACACTATCCGAGTGAATCTCTCCTGCACCTTTCTCAGTGTGATCAAACCTATGTGAATTGCAGATAATTGTCGAGGAAGTGTCAAATTGAACCTTTTTTTACATTCTGTGCCAGCATGCAGTGTGGCTCAGCAGCATATATTGCCTAGCGGTCTGGAGTCACATGGAGGCCAGACCAGTTCTGGACGGCCGAATCCATCCCTCAAGGCCTTCAGTGAAACAGATGCGCTTTTCACACAACGGGTTTAGGGTATTCTTAATTGGAGGTATTTCTTGCATTTATATTCTACCACCGGCGTGGTGTGGTGAGAATCGAACCTGTCTCACCAGAATGTGACCGGGCCTTTTGTGTTAACAATCCAGCGATAATACCAGTAAGGCTATTGCAGAAAGCAGTCATGGCTGATCTTTTCCAATGGAGTCGCTTTTCCCCAATTATTCTCTGTGCTCATTTATTGAACATCATGCTCCAATAATCTCTGGTCCATGTCAGTAAAAGCTGCTAAAAGAGAATTGATCTCACAGCCACGATATCCAAACGGATCGAATGATTTGAAGGTGCCAATGAAGAGATTGGGGCATGGTCGCCCAGCAACAGTGAGTGCAATGGCATAGACTGGACGGTATCAACGTGAAAGTGTCTGTTAGATTGTGCAATGCTCAGCCAAATGGGACGAGGGACGGAAAAGAGAGTGAGGGCAAGTGGGAGGGAGAGACATCTTCGAGAACATTTGGGTTTAAATCCTGATACATGAAACGCTGAAATATCAGAGAACGACATTCGATGGAAAACAAATCATCACCTCGGAGAACATGATCATGGAAAAACGAGTTATTTCTTACCGTGTTTCATCAAAAGTTAAACTTTGAGAGAACTGACCGCTATGATGTGGATTCGATACGAAGTCGCAGCAATCCCAACGCAGAAAACGAAATACTAAATGGTTGCAGCACTCCACAGACCACACTTGCCAACTGCAGCCAGTATGGTAGCAGAGGAAATGTCAGGAAGAATGCACAATATCAGGACTTAGCGACAGGCATGTGGGATCTCAGAATGGGCTGAATCTTTAACTTTAACGTCCCCAGAGACTGTGGAGATTCCAAGAATAAGAGTACTGGAGAATGGGATTAATGAAACTCTCCAAACTCATGGGACAGTGCAGGATATGGTTGAAACGTATACTTCAAGACCATTATAGTTGAACATCGGCTACTCCATCACTTTGCCCACACAAGGCAGGACCAACTGCTGCACACAATCGCACTTAATTCCAGTCCCAGACCCGGAATCAGGGAAACTGTGTGAAGCAGCCAAGAATATCCAATTGGAAGTTGGGATGGAATGACGGGAGAGAGGCGCATGTATTTCTGAGATTGGGAATGCTCCTGGTCAAAAGCGGGGCGGAAGGGAATACTTGCCCCCATTTATTCTATTTTAGCCATAAGCAGTATATGTTGTTGATACAGCCAAATGGCGTATCTAAAGCGTGTTGGACCTTTAGATTTGGGGTGGTAATGTTCGAAATTTCATTTTCCTATTTGGATCATTGTTCCTGACATTGGCAGTAGCAGCTGTTTATGTTTGCATCAGCTCAGGATCAGCTTCTTGTTCCCAGTAAATGCTGGAACCTGGAGAAGGTGGTGTTGTGGTTATATAATAAACGAGTCAACTTTGGGGACTCAGACACAGAACTGGTAATGTTAACGTTCGACGAATAAAACCTGGAATGGAAGCCTGACCACAGGAACAGAGAACATGCCTTTAATTTCCTGCAATCCCATTCATACATGACCCTTATGCAGGGGATGCTACCATCTTGCCCCAATCCAGCCTACGTGTGACTCCAGGTGCAGAACAACATGGCTGACCCTGAGTCCAAGAATGCTGACACTGTGCGTAGGCTGGCCATTCGGCCCATTCAAGTCGACACCATCCCTCCAAAGCACATCCTATCCACCCACACTCCATACCTGTTCCATTCCCCTTCATTTCCCATGGCTGATCCCAGTAAACTTCACACCTTCAGACTCTGGGAGGAAACTCACACAAGCAAAGAGACAATGTGCAAACTGCACACAGTCACACGAGACTGGGATCGAATCCATGTCTTTCGTGCAGCGAGGCAGCAGCGAATCAGCAGCGAATGAACAACAAATGCTGTCCTGACCAGCGACATCCACACCCGTTTGGTATATCAGGAGGAATAAAAACATATTCACAACATGGACAACGGGACTTACGTCTGCGTGGACATGATTTGAACCAATCTGTCACCCTGTTAGAGAGACAAAGACACCGATATCACAGAGAAACCAGGGCAATGCAGAATTCAAATACCTGCTGCAGTGGAAACTCATTTACTCAGTCAAACTGGGAACAGACTGGTCAACAGTCCCGTGTGTGGGAAGGGCTCAATGGCCAATAAAAACTCCAGCGTAGCCAGCAAGATTACATATACCAAACGGAGGTCAATTAAACTGTCAGTGCTGCTGTTAATCCCAACCAGCTGCCGGTTTCATAGCGTCAAAGTCATAGACTCACGTCGCATGAAAACAGGCCTTTCACTCCTTCCAGCTCATAGTGTACATAATGCCAAACTAAACGAGTCGCATCTGACGGCTCCTGTAATTGCTAAGGGTTAATAATGCCCTTGTAATATTATTACTGCATTGTTAATATGGATATCCAGATATAATTCTGTGGACACGTGTTCAAATCCTGGCATGGCAGATGCTGGGATTTTATTTCAATAAATACCTAGAGTTGATGAGCCTAATGATGATATTGAATCAGTTGTTGTGGATCTGATTCACTAATGCCTGATAGGGAAGGAAACTGCCATACTTATCTGGTCTGGCTGGTATGTGACTTCAGATCCATAATATCGTGGTTGATTCTGAACTGCCCTCTGGACAATAAATAATGGACTAGGTATGAATGAATAGCTTTTTTCTAATCCCAAGGAAACTTTCCAATTCATTTATCGATCCAAATATCCTGTAAATATTGTAAATGTACTTTCATCCACCACTGCCTCAGGAAGTGAATTGTACATATCAACCATCCTCTGTTAAAAAAGCCTCTCATGTCTTAGATTAAATCTCTCTCTTTTCACCTAAAACATTTGCCCTCTCGTCTTGAAGTGCCCCTCCTTGGAGAAAAGACAGTTACCGTTAACTCGAGCCGAACTCTCAATAATTTATAAATTTCTATCAGGTCGCCTTTCAATCTCCAGTGCTCGAGTGAAACTATTCTCAGCCTATCCAACCTTTCGTTATAACTCAAACCTTCCCCACTAGCCATACGCTGGTATACCTGTTCTAAACCTACTCCAGCTGAATAATTTCCTTGCTATTACTGGGCGACAAGAACTGGATGCAGTCGTCCAGAAGAGGGCTCACCCAATGTCCTATTCAATTCAACATAACATCCCAACTCGTACGCTCAAAGGACTGTGCAACGCCGGCAGGATGACAATTTTTTTAACCATACTGTCTATATGTGAAGCAAACTCAAAATAAATATTTAGCTGTATCCCTGGCCTTCGTTTTCCACAACACTATGCAACGCCCGATCACTAATTGTATAAGCCTTACTCTTATTTGATGTAGCCAAATCCATTTATCCAGATTGAACTCCATGTGGATTTTTTCAGCCCAAAGACGCATTGGATTAAGATCCTTCTGGAAACTTCGATCACTTTCTTCACAGTCTCCAATTCTGGTGTCCTCTACAAGACTATGAACCATGGCTTCTATGAGTCCATTGTTTTCTCATATAGGTCAATGATTTATATTTATTTGTCGTGGCCATAATTTAGCAGCTTACAAATCAGGTAACAATTAGTTATGTCGTTAACCATGAGGAAGAAAGCTACAGACTGCAGGGAGATTGGAAACAATTGGCAAGAAAATGTGCTGAAAGGAATTCAATCCAGTGAAGTGGGTGATAATGAATTTGGGGAGGATCAATGATAAAAGTGTGAATACTGAGTGGTTTAAAGTAATAAAAGAGAAATTGGAGTAAACATTCACGAATCTTTGTAGTTGATTGGACAAGGGATCAAGTGGTCTCGAGGTGTTGGAGATACTTTCTGTTCTTGACCGCAGATGGGAATGTAAGAGCAGGGAAATGATGCTGGAACTTTAGCAACGGCCTATTCAAGATCAATGGACAGGGTAATCAGTTGGACGGAAGTGCGTACTGCAGGGGCTGGAAATCAGAATCAAGATTAGAGTGGTGCTGAAGAAGCACAGCAGGTCAGGCAGCATCCGAGTTGCAGAAAAAACGAACACTTTTGGCAAAAGCTCTTCATTAGGAATAAAGCTGGGAGCCTCGAGGGTGGAGAGATAAACGGGAGGACTGGGTCTGGGAAGAATTTAGCTGAGAGTGCAAGAGGTGAATGGAGATGGAGTTAAAGGTTATAGGTCGAAAAAGAGGGTGGAGCGGATAGGTAGGAAGGAAGTTCGACATGTGAGACAGGTCAATAGGATGGTGCCAAGCTAGAAAATTGGAACTCGGATAACGTGGGAGTGGGGAGATAAGGAAACTGATGCCCTAGGGTTGAAGGGTCCCGAGGTGGAAAATGAGGCGTCCGGTGGTGATGGAATGGCGGTGGAGGAGACCCAGGAACTGCAATTCCTCGGGAAAGTCGGGGTGGGAGTTGTTGATGTTTTTTGTCATGGGGCGTTGGGGTTGATTGTTGCGCGTCTCTTGGAAATGTTCTCAAAAGCGCTCTGCGAGAAGGTGTCTGTTGGCCCCAACGTAAAGGAGACCGCTTCAAGAGCAACAGATGTAATAAATGACTCGTGTGGAAGTGCACATGCACATTTGATGGATGTGGAAGACTCATTGGAGCCTTGGAAGGATGTGAGAGGGAAGATGTGGATGCAGGTTTTGCAATTCCTGTGGCGGCAGGGGAAGGTGCCGCAAGGGGAGAGTGGGACATTGGAGGGCGAGGACTTGACGAGGTAGTCTCGGAGGAAACAGTCTTTGTGAAAAGTGGATGGGGTGGGGAGAGAAATATATCCCACGAGGTCAGTGTTGCTGACACTTTTTGCAAACCCACTTATTCCCACAGCTATCTGGATTATACCTCCTCCCACCCCAATTCTTGCACAAATGTTGCCCTGTATTCCCAATTCCTCCACCTCAATCGCATCTGCTCCCAAAGGTCCAGTTCCACCCACAGAACACACCAGATGGCCTCCTTCTTTAAAGACCGCAACTTCCCCTCCTATGTGGTTGAAAATGCCCTCCAACGCCCCTCATCCAAGTCCTGTACCTCTGCCCACGAACCCCACACCTTCAACCACAACAAGGACAAAACCCCCTTTGTTCTCATCTTCTATCCCTCCAACCTCCACAAACATCACATCATCCTCCGACAGTTTCGCCACCTCTAAACGGATCCCACCACCAGGGATATGTTCCCCTCCCCACCCCTATCCACTTTCTGCCAAGACCGTTTGCTCTGTGACTACCTAGTCAAGTCCTCACCCTTCAATGACCCACCCTTCCCTCCGAACACCTTCCCCTGTCACTGCAGGAATTGCAAAACCTGCACCCACATCTCCCTCCTCACCTCTGTAAAAGGCTCTAATGGAGGCTTCCACATCCATCAAAATTTCTCCTGCACTTCCCCATATGTCATTTCTTGTATACATTCCTCCCGATGCGGTCTCCTCTAAATTGGAGAGAGTAGATGTGTTCTCATAGAGCACTTCACTGAATATCTCCAGGATACCCGCAAGAATCAACCCCAGTGCCCCATGGTCAAACATTTCAACTCCCCCTCCCACTCTCCCGAGAACATGTAGGTCATGGGCCTCCTGCATCGCCACTGCCTCATGACCCGATGCCTGGAGGCAGAAAGCCTCATAATCCGCCTCGGGACTCTTCAAACCCATGGCATCAATTTGGACTTCACCCGTTTCCTCATTTCCCCTCCCCCTACCTTACCCCAGTTCCCACCTTCCAGCTCAACACCGTCCTCCTGACCTGTCCCACCTGTGCATCTTCATTCCTACCTATCCACTCCACCTTCTTCTCTGACATTTCATGTTCACCCCCCACCTGCATCCACTTACAGCACTCTCAGCTACCTTCTCCCCAGTCCCACCCCCTTCCCATTTATCTCTCCTGCCCATATGCTGCAGTCTCATTCCTGATGAAGGGCTTTTGCCTGAAACGTCCATTTTTCCTGCTCCTCAGATGCTGCCGGACCTGCTGTGCTTCTCCAACACCACTCTGATCTGAAGGGGAGTCTGTTGATTGAGAGGGTGTTCGGATATTTTCTATTGTTGACCACAGGCTGTGGATGATAGCAGACCTTTAGCAACTACCAGTTTAGGAAACAGCTAAAGGACTGAGCACAAGTCTGGTCACCGCATAAACCAACATTGTTTTTAAATTGTAAGATAAAATATGGAAGGCTGAAGGATGGAACTTTGCCCATCAAGACCGTTTCGCCAATGGGTTTATCACTGATTCCTTTCCAAGTCAGGGTGCTATGGGCCTTGGAGAGTAACTTAAAAATGGTGGCGTTTTGTTGCATCTTCCTTATTATTTTTCGTTGTCCTTATAGTCAGTACAGCTGTTGAGTTTTGAAGGTTCTGTCAAAAATGCCCAAATGACTTACTCCTGTACATCTTGTAGTTGGTGCACTCTGCTGCAATTGTGCCTTAGCGGTGTGGGGAATGAATATTGCAGGTATTGAAGAGGGTACACTCAAGTGACTGCATTGTCGTGGACGGTGTCCAGTTCCTTAAGTGTTATTGAAGCTACACCCATCTCGGCAAATGGAGAGAGTTATGTTCCACGTCTCATTTGTGCCTTGCAAACGATGTAGGATTCACGGAACAATGTGTTGAGTTTATAATCAAAAAATGTCTCAAGAACATGTTGTTGTTGTCAAAGTGTTTATGTAGCCAGTTTCTATCCGTTTTTGCCCAAAATAATAGCTCTGTGGACGATTACACAGGGTAATTTGTTTACAGTAAAGCCATTGAATGTCAGTGGGATATGATTAGAGTCTCATTTCTCAGAGTTATCATTACTCGATTTGGTCCTTGTGTGGACTAATCTGATTCCAGTCGCTGTCTGATTTCAAGTTCCAATTCCCGTCTATGCTTGAAATTTCAACCGTTTATTCGCATAAATGTCTCCCCCTGCCTTAATAATATGTAAGGACGCTGCCGGGGGCGAACATGTTGTCAACACTGGAGAAAATGGAGCCTCGTGGAATGATTGGTTAGGCTGGGATTATTCTCCTTGAAACAAAGGAGGCCGAGTGGAGCTCTATAATCACACAATAACATAATAACATTCATAAACGTTCAATATTTATGGGACCTTGACAGGGTAGTTATGGGCAGGTGGTTTACCCTCTGGTATGAGGAGAGCACCAGAGGACATGAACTCAGAATTCGATATTGCCTATTTAATTCAGAAATGACGAGTAATTTCTTTGCTCAGGGGCCAGTGAATCGGTGGAACTACTTGCAGAAACTATTGTTGAGGCTGAGTTGTTGTGTATTTTCAAACTGTGCCAGACAGATATTTAATCAGAAAGACGATGAAGCTTTGTCGAGGCAATGCAGAAGAATTGAGTTGAGGATTATCAGATCAGCCATGAGTTCATTGAATGGTGGAGCAGACTCGATGGGCTGATTGGCCGACTTCCAATCCTACATCATTTGGTCTAACGCCTTATTTTATTGATAAATTTAGAGTTCTGAGGGGATGGGATGAAGGGATAGAAAAGGTTTCTCAAACTGATCAGACAGATCAGGAACTAGGCTCATAAGTTCATGAACAAGAAATGTGCTGTGGCCTGAAGACAACAAAAGGCACTGGGCATACCACAGATGGGTATGTGCAGAAGTTGTAATTACTAAGGGAACTTTGTGGATCTTATATTGTTACCAACTTGGTGATCATGCTGGATGATGGATCGCGGGATGTTTCATACAGCAAAAGGTTGTGAAAGAATGAAAGATTCGTTTCATTGGAAAAGTTTTCTGCGGTTTCAATTCAATTAACTGTTTGAAATAATGATCAGAACTTTGTGTGGAGTATTACATTAAAATTCACAATCCCACTGGATAAACTATTGCGCCCGATCTCTCCTTATTTATTTCACTTTCTATGGGTAAATTCATTGAAAGTCAAGATGGAATGAAAGGAGGAAAGAAATGTTTGCACTCCTTTTCATTATTCCAATTTAACTTACAACAGAAACAAATTGTTTCCATTCCTTTGATGAGGTATCGATTTATCACAAATCTCCGGTGCAATGAAGGGCATTAGCAAGATTCTCCATCCAGTGTATACTAAAGATGCGAGGCACAAAGGAAAACCACAGCTGCGTTTGGTAGAAGTAGCAGCGAGAGTAGGATTCACATCCACACATGCGCAATGGAAGAGCAACCCGCCGCCTTCACCTCTGGGCCACTTCAGCCCATGGCAAAGGGGCTCACATGTGACCACATCAAGATTACATACGGGGCACCGAGGGGATAAGAAATTCCCTGAGCGGAATCGAATCCACACCATTATGTTACTGTTTTCAGTGGAATAATAATACCAGCAAAATCCAAGGAATTGACCTCGTCCTTGGAAGGAATACCGTGTCCTTGATTTATTCCGAGTCGGAACTGTCTCACAATGAACCAGCAAAGATGAAATTCCCGTCACATTCACACACACATTTAGTCTTGACGCATACTTTCTTCAGACAGTTTCGCTGTCACGTGAAGAAGTATATATGGGGAGAGAAGTCAAGGTGATGGTTTAGCTCGATGGGCTTTCTCATATGGCTGAACGTAAGCTGGGTAAAATTCCCGTAAATACAGTTTTGTTCGTTTCATTTTATTAATTTTGCTGCACCTTCACTCTGTTCATTCCAATGATAAGAAGTGAATTGGATTTATATAATTGGAACGCCTAATGTTGTATTCAATTTTGCTCCGAATTTATTTCAGCTGAAAGAAAATACTGATGAGAAAAACAAAAGGTTAAACTACAAAACAAGATGCCAGTTTTGATTCTCAGTTACTTTGGCAGATTTCAGTGGGTATCAAATGAACTCAACATCATGGCGATCATCCTCCCATCTTTAAGGCATGGGATTAAAGCAGGAAATCGATCTCCAAGAGACGGGTCACTTCCTATTCATTATGGAATAGCTTTCCTTGACAATATACAAAATCTGCTCAGTTCCATTTATAATGCTTCATGTGAAATATTAATAGAAATCTTTTAAGACTCTGAGTTTTTTTTGCTGAATCTTACTCAGCTGCAGAGGTTTCCGATATTTCTTTTCATCTGAAGTCGTCCAAATTAGACATTGCGTCCTCGCACCTTCTACCCCCTACACCCCACTTTTACACTTTTACCTGGCCACAGGCTGTCTCTCTCCTGGTGAAACTCGCTTGTGTGTCTCTAAATGTGCCTTTCCAAATATTTTGGAAACGGATTGTCTGAGTGACAGAAATTCTGTTCCCATTATTTCTTTGTCCTACATCAATGGTTTTGAAATCTTGACTTTCAGAAATTTATGAACTTGAAAGAGTGAATTTACCACATATTTCCTCTCTCCAAACCTCAAATACTCCGGAAAACTTCCATTTGGTTTTCCTTGGTTTAGTTTCAAATTTTCCAAAACACAAATAAATAAAATTCCATCCCCACTAAACGCCGTCAGCATCGTCTCCAATGTTTTAGCAGCCCAGTAAACGCTGACTGTGTCCTCTGATAGAATCACAGATTCCCTATAATGCAGAAAGTACAATTCAGCCAATAGATTCTGTAGGGACACTCTGAACAGCATCTCAACCAGATTTAGCTCCTGTTTTTATCCCCG
The DNA here is from genome assembly GCF_047496795.1 of Chiloscyllium punctatum. Classification (NCBI taxonomy): domain Eukaryota; kingdom Metazoa; phylum Chordata; class Chondrichthyes; order Orectolobiformes; family Hemiscylliidae; genus Chiloscyllium; species Chiloscyllium punctatum. The sequence continues at coordinate 59,583,327 of NC_092769.1, forward strand.
CAGGCCTCTGGCTTGTGATTTCAAATAAACCTGCTGGAATAAAACCTGGCATCATGTGACTGCTGAGCTTATCACTGCGTTACCCATGGATAATTCACTTAACTTACTGAAGTCACTCCCTGGACACATCAGCGCAATTTAACATGGCCAATCTACCTAACCTACAGACTTAAGAGCAGTGCGAACCACTGTAGTGTACCATCACATTGAACACTATCTGTATCATGTGTAATGGCTTTTCACACTGGTAACTCATCCTAGTGAAAGCAAGCTGCGCCCACCAACCTGAATTCAATCCATCCAAACGCGGTTCTACGCTGTACAACCTCATTAGTGCTGCTAGAAATGTTTCTGCACTCAGATCTGAATGGGTTTACTTTGTTTTCTTCCTCAGATTCCTGCTTTAAATAAACACATCAGACAGGAACAACTGTATAAAATGGATTTCATTGCAACGCAAACACAATGTGCAGTTTGCTGAAGTTACGTGTTTGCACTGTCACTGACACTCTCTCTCCCCAGGAGCTGCAGTCCGTCTCCACGCTGATTCAGACAGCACTGTCCTTCCTGTGACATATCCAATCGAGAATGGAAGGCCAAGCATTAATAACTTTCAGTTGGGAACAAAACGACAGGTTTAAAACCTTTACGATGCCCCCAGCGGAGAGTTGAGTCCAGTGACAGGCGGGGACACTAAGTACGATACTGTGGAGGACAACGACATCGAAGGTGGCCCTTCAGCCTGTTGTGGCCACACTTGTCCAACACAACTGCTTTACGACCTGAATCAAGATTTCCACCGTTCAGCCCATAGTCTTATTTATTTTGGCATCACAAATTCACATCTCAATTTTTTTTAAAGGTTAGGACGATTTCCGCCTCTCTGACCCTTTCCGCAAATCTGCTCAAAACTTTCTGCCTTTTTCCGAAGTCTCTTGGCCCCAGTGTTCGAAATCTCCACCAATAACAAACGCTTCTTTCAGTCTATCCTATCCATATTCCTCATTATTTTGTACATCTCAGTCATGTCTTCTCCAATCTCCTCTGCTTGGCGACAAACAACCCCAGTGAACTCCTCACAACTGAAACTCATCAGCCCAGACAATATCCCAGTGAATCTTTTGCAACGTTCCCAGTGTGATCACATCCATGCAGTACTCTGAATTGCAGAACTGCCCAAAGTAATCTAGATAGAGCCGAATGAACGTTTTTTTTTCTATTCCATTACAGTATGAGGGCGTCGCTGGTTCGGCAGTATTTATTGCCATCCCTAATTGCACAGCGGGTTGTTGAGACTCAACCATATTGTAGTGAGTCTGGAGTCACATGGAGGCCCAAGCAGGTAAGAATGGCAGTTTCATTCCTTAAATGACGTCAGATTTTTTTTCAACAATTGAACATGGATATATAGGAGTTTTTAGATCCGTAATTCCAGATATTTATTGAATCCCAATTCGACCTCCAGCAAGGTCTGAGTCAAACCCGAGTCCATGGTGTCTGAATAAACAGTCCAGTGTTCAGTGGTAATAGCGCTCACCCATTGCAGAAAAGCAGTGAAACTGAACATATCCAATGAAGTCACTTTTCTCCGATACTGTTCTGTGCCATTTTCCTGAGCTTGACCCCGCCTCAATAATATCTGGTCCATGTCGGTAAAAGCTGCTACATGAGTATTGAACTCACAATAGTGGTAACCAAATGGATCAAACCAATAGGCCCCGGTGGTAGGTTTGTGGTACTTTCACCCAGCAACAGTGACCGCAGCCACACGCACTGATTGGCATCAACGTGAGAGTCAGTGTTAGATTCTGCAGTGCCTTAATGAAATAGGAAATGACTCCACAAACACATGATGAAAGAGCAGCGCTCCGAAAGCTAGTGCTTCAATTATAACTGTGAGACCATAACCTGGTGTTGGGTGGTTTTTAACTTTGTACTCCATAGTCCAACAGCGGCATCCCCAAATTAATGAAATGGGGGTATGGGATGAAAAGTTCGGTTAGTGATCGTAGGAGGGAAGAAATCTCTGAGAACGGGTGGATTTGAATTCTGACATATGAAACCACAGAGATGTGAGCGAGCAGAGCTTGAAGGAAAACAAAATCACCTTGGAGAAAATCAAAACGTTAAAATAACTGATTCCTTTGTGTTTCACAAAAGGCTGGGACAAATAGAGCAATTACTGCCGTGACTCGGATTCGAACCGAGGTTGCTGCGGTCACAACGCAAAGTACTAACCACTATACGACCACGGCAGCCCACAGACAAACGCTCTTAACGTGCACCATAAGTACAGTATCATAAGAAATGTTAGGCAGAGCACCAAATGCACAATATGAGTGCTTAGTGAACAGTGGCAGATCTGTGGGAACTCAGAATAGGCTGACCGTTTAACATCGGTGCCCACAGAGGCTGTGGTGATTCCATCGTTAATGTACTGAAGGCTGAGATAAATAGATTTCTCCAAAACATCAAAGACTCTGTGGACAGTGCAGCTTTTCTTACCTGCACATAAAATAATATCATTTATTGTATCTGTTGCTCCCGGTGCGGTCTCCTGTACATTGGGGAGACTGGATGCCTCCTCGCAGAGCGCTTTAGGGAACATCTCTGGGACAACCGCACCAATCAACCACACTGCACTGTGGCCCAAAATTTCAACTCTCCCTCCCACTCTGCCGAGGACATGGAGGTCCTGGGTCTCGTTCATCGCCGCTCCCTCACCACCAGACGCCTGGAGGAAGAACGCCTCATCTTCCACCTCGGAACACTTCAACCCCAGGGCATCAATGTGGACTTCAACAGTTTCCTCATTTCCGCTTCACCCACCTCACCCTAGTTCTAAACTTCCAACTCAGTAACTGTCCCCATGACGTGTCCTGACTTGTCCTACCTGCTTATCTTCTTTTCCACCTATCCACTCCGCCCTCCCCCCCGGATCTATCACCTTCATTCCCTCCCCCACTCAACTATTGTACTCTATGCTACTTTCTCCCCGCCCCCCACTCCTCTCACTTATCTCTCCACCCTTCAGGCTCTCTGCCTGTATTCCTGATGAAGAGCTTTGCCCGAAACGTCGATTTTACTGCTCCTCGGATGCTGCCTGAACTGCTGTGCTCTTCCAGCACCACGAATCCAGAATCTGGTTTCCAGCATCTGCAGTCATTGTTTTTACCAAGCATTTGTAGAAATGTATACTTCAATAGCAATGCAGTTTAACATTGGTTACTTCCCGAGTTTCCCCACACAAGGCAGTAACCACTGCTGACACATAGTCCCAATTCCAAGCCCCTGAATCAGAGGAACTGAGTGACGCAGTCGCGAAGAACCAACTTGAAATCGGGATGGGAATGAGGTCGCACAGATACTCGATGGCTCCAGTGACACAACGGGAGAATGCACGGTATTTCTATGATGGTTTAGAGGCGCAAGCAATTCCGAGGTTGGGTGTGCTTCTGGTCAAAGGCGGGGCAGAAGGGAAAATTTGTTCCCGTTTATAAAAACAGCAATCTCCAGTGCATCTTGCTGAGACAGCTGAGTGCCTCAACTGGAGCGTGGACAGCTGGTTTGAAGTTTAATTTTGCTTCATTATCACCAACTTCCCTGCAATGAATTGCTTTCACCATTTTTATTTCCAATTGTTTAATATCTCCCTGTAGTCTACGGCTTTCTTTCTCATGGTTAATTGCATGACTGTATGACCTGCACACTGCTAAATCACGGCCACGACAAGTAAATAGGAATCATTGATCTATATGTGAAAACAGTGGACCTCACTGCAGGCGTGCTGCGTAGGTTTATAGGCGACGTCAGAATTGTAGACAGTGAGGAAGATTATCTAAGTTTCAAAAGGATCTTCATCCAATGAGTCGTTGGACTGAAAAATGTAACATGGAGTTCAATCCGGATAAATGGAAGGTATTGCATTTTGGTACAACAAAAAGAGTATGGCTATGCATATGTTGGAGAACACGGAAACTCGGGATGCAGGTACATAATTCCTTGTCATTTGCATTACCTACAGACAAGTTGGTTTAAAGGCATTTAACAAACTTCTCCTCATTGCTCAGTCCTTTGGGTAGAGGAGTCGCGACGTTATGTTGAAGCTTTGCAGGACATTGATGAGGCCTCTTCTGGAATATTCTGTCCAGTTCTGGTCGCCCAGTTGTTGGAATGATATTATTCAGCTGGAGTAGGTTCAGAAAAGGTATACACGCATGTTGCCTGTGGAAGGTTTGAGTTCTAATGAAACGCTGGATAGGCTGAGACTATTTTCAGATTCGAGATCGGGGTGCTGAAAAACCACATCAGGTAAGGCAGAATCCGAGGAGCAGGAGAATCATTTTATTTCGCGCAAGTGTCGTTCACCAGGCTCTTCCCCGAAACGTCGATTCTCCTGCTCGTCAGATGCTGCCTGACCTGCTGTGCTTTCCCAGCACAACACTCTCGACTCTGATCTCTCATCTGCAGTTCTCATTTTCTTAGTTGAGACTGTTTTCACTCTAGATTAGGGGGTTTGAGCGGCGATCTGACAGAAGTTTATGAATTATTGAGAGGCAAGTTTAGATTTAATGATAGCGGCCTTTTCCCAGGAGGGGGATTTCAAGGCGAGAGGGCATATGTTTAAGATGAAAAGAGAGATTCTTTTTTTTTAAAAAAAGGCACATGAGGCATTTTTTTAGGGAAGGTGTTTTACGTGTGCAATTAACTTGCTGAGGAAGTGATGGATGAGGGTACGTTTGCAACATTTAATGGACAATTGATTCCAAACATGAATGGGAAAGTGGGATTTTTAAAATAAATTTATTCATGCCTAGTACGTCAGTTATTTCCCAGAGGACATTTAAGAGTCAACCACGATATTATCTATCTGGAGTCTCCTGTGGGACAGAGCAGATGACTATGGTAGGTTGCTGCCCGAACTCCATGAATGAATAAGATGGGATTTTCTACACAACTGTTTCAGGTCATCACGAGACTCTTCAATTCCAGGTGCTTATTGAATTCAAACTCCACCACCTGTCATGCCAGGACCGGAACCCTTTGTTCCCAAAATATTACCTGGGTTTTTGGATTAACACCACAGTAATAACACTTCAAGGGCATTATAACCACTCAGCGGGTACAGCAGGAGGCAGATGGGACTAGATTAGTTTGGCAGTGTGTTCAGCATGGATTGGTTGGACTAGAATGGGGAACCTTATCAAACGCCTTGCTAAAATTCTTATTCACCACATTTACTGGACGACTTTCATCGACGTGTTTTTTCACATCTTCAAAGAATTCAATCAGGTGTGTGAGGGATGACCTGCTCCACACAAAGCCATGCTGACTCTCTCTAATCAAACTATGGTTTTCTATGTAATCGTAAATCTTGTCTCTGAGAACCGACTCCAATACTTTGCCCACCACTGGTGTAAGACTGACTGTTCTATCATGCCCAGGGTTATCCCTATTCCCTTTCCAGAATAAGCGAATAACATTTGCCACCTTCCAATCATCTGGCACTATTCCAGTGGACAGTGAGGATGCAAAGATCATCGCCAATGCCACATCAATCTCTTCCGTCACAGACCCAGGGGGTTTATTTATACTTATGTTTGTCCATCAATCAGTCTTTACCATCAAATTGTCTACACACTGTCCAAACAACTGATTGACTGCTTTCCATTTCAGTGTCATATACAGTGCTGCCTTCCTGAGCAAATCCGGTTCCTGTGAACCATGGAATAAAAAAAAAATGGAATGCACCAATGCCGTCCTCATGAATGGCCTATGCCGGAAATATCGACTCCACAGATTCTGCTTGAACTTCTGTGCTTTACCAGCGCCACGTTTTCGTCTCTGATCTCTATCAACTGCAGTCCTCAGTTTCTCCAATACTGAGGGCTGTCCCCTCTGCACACTGACAGGGAATTAACCATCAGAAACTCATTGTATGTGGAGCTGACTGCTCTGGAAAGTTGCACTTGATGACTACACATTGTTTAAAAAAACAAATTACAATTCAACAAATATTCATTCATTCCAGGAGTTATTATTTTGATTCATGGTTTGGGCAGTCTGATAATAAACAGTGAATGTTTGAAGAACTCCGATGTACAAAGTATTTTAGGTGTTATATTCCAGCTTACGTTAATGCTAGGAGCATTATCAGACAGACATGTGGAGGAGTGATATCTTTGCCATCACAGAGACGTGTTTGAGGGAGGTCAGGGCGAACAACTCAATATTCTGTTCTACCGGAACTATCGGCAGGACAGGACAGGGTGTCAAAGAGGAAGTGGTGTTGCAATATTTATGAAGGAGTCAGGTATTGTTGAAAGGATGGATGATATCTTGGAAATGTCTTCAAATGAGGCTTTTTGGGTTGAGGTTAGGATCAAAATGATGGGAACACATCGTTGGGGATATTTTATAGACCCCAGAAAAATGAAAGTACAGGAGGAGATATATAACCAATTCACTGAGGCGTGTAAGAACAATAATAGGATCATTGCATTCAGGCAGTTCAGTTCCCAACATTCATTGGGGCAGTGATAACTTTTTAAGAGGGAGAGAGATGGCCTGATTTTTTTTCCAGGAACTCCTTATATTGACATGTAGAAGATGCAACAAGGACCGGTGAAAATCTGCGTCCTCATTCTGAGGAATGAAGTCAGTCAGGTGTTTCAGGCAGGACTGTGAGACCATTTTAGGACCAGTGACCATGACATCATATATTTTAAGTTTGTTGAGGAAAAGGTTAATAAATTAAAGTTTTTTGGATTGGGGACGCAAATTTTATTCAAACAAGACAGCATCTGGCCGAAGTACCGTTTCTTCTGGTTAAAACTGTAGCAGAACAACTTGGGGCTGGGGCTTGGAGTCGGGGGGTGGGGAATGTCACATACTCAAAATGAAATTGATGACAATGTCAACACACCAAAGATGAATATGAGAAAAAACAAGCCCAGAGAACTTTGTATGTCTACAATTATTCCGAAGAGAGAAAGAAAAACCTAATGGAGATATAAAGTGAACAGGTCAATGAAGATGCTAAAGGAGCATAGAAAGTGTAGGGCTCACCTTAAGAAAGTAAGAAGAGCAAAAAGTGGCGTGGTAAAACATCAGCAGGCAAGTTTAACAAGACTCACAAGATTTTCTCTCGGTTTATTAAGAAGAAGAGGTTGACATGGGAAAGAATGGGTAGTATTAGGGACTGAGGAGGCAATCTTTGAACGGAGCCACATAATATGGTAGTCATGTATTTCATATCAGTCTTCAGTGTCGAGAAGCAGTTACCGGATTCAGGGAGAGTGACCATGTGATCCTTGAGCAGTTTGACCGGGAGGCTGAGGAAGAATTGGAAGTTCATGTGGAGTAGAGTGTGGGCAAATCCCTAATCTGGATGAGCTGATATCTTAGGCTGGTGATGAGGGAAGAAATGACAGACTCTGAAACGCTCCTTATTTTATCATTTCCTCTGACTGGAGATGAGGCGTAAAAGGAACAAGACAACATCTAATGTAGGTTAAACTTTCACACAGTGTGCTAGAAATAAGACAAGGGATTGCGACCACCAAATCTCCCATCAGTGGCAGGGAAACAATTCATAGAATCCCTCCAGCATGGGAACTGGCCCATCAGCACTCCAAGTCCACACGGGCCCTTCAAAGAATACCCTACCCAAATCCGTTATGCAACATTTACCCTTAACCTAAACATCCATGAACGCAGTGGGGCTATTTAGCATGGCCAATTCACCGAACCTGCACATATTTGGATTGTGGGGGGGAAACCGGATACCCACGCAGACACAGGCAGAAGGTGCAAACTCCACAGAGTCAGTCGCCCTACACTGTAATCAAACTAGGATCTCTGGAGCTGTGAGGCCGGAATGCTAACCTTTGAGCCACCATGCTGTAGAAAATTGTGAAGGCTGTTGAGATTGGATAATTAAATATCTTCAAGGTTGAGAGAGACTTTTTTTAAACAAGGGTTACCGGGAAAAAGCAGGAAAGTTGAATGAAGGATTATAAGTTTAAACACAACCAAATTGAAAGGAAAAGCAGATTCAGTGAATGGATGGGAATCTGTTGCTCCAATGTCTGATGGTAGTTTTTTTTTCCAATAGCCCTGTACTCACTGGAACATTACCATCTCTCCCTCTGGAGTGAGATCCAGTTTGGAATGCAATTGATGGATGCAAGTAAATCACACGTGCAGTTCTAATAGACAGAGAGTTCCAGCAGAGAGCTACAACAACGTGGATGCGCTGTTTGGGTGAAAACTTTCATCGGCACAGTCACCACTACCAGAAGGAAACCCTCAGCAAGATACCCTCCAAGGCCAGGCAGTGACCTGCAGCTGAAGCACAGGTCGTTATGGATTGGTAGAATGGCGTGCTTCAGGCCTACTGCCATACTAGTCTGAAAATGTCTGTTTCTGAAAGGTAAGCAAACTCAGGCCTGGTTAGTACTTGGACGGGTGACTGCCTGGGAATGTCAGGTGCAGGAGGCTTGATGCCCACACACTGCATCCCTGTAGTGTCGCCATCCAGCTAGAACCAGAACTATATGCAGAGGAGTATATAGAGGCGTGATGGTAAAATTGCAGAGTAAGCAGTAAGTCTTAGGCTTGAGAGGCTTCAGTGAACAACAGGTTAGCTCAGTTAACGTCTATTAACTTTCTTCTTTAGTCTGACAGTGGTTAAGATGGTAGGGCCATCGCCTGTTCCTCCTGCTGGACGTGTGAGCTCAGGAAGACTTCCATTTTCCCTGATGACTACATGCGTGTTGGAAATGCGCCCAGCTGCAGCTCCTGGAAGACCCTGTTATGGAGCTGGAGTTGGAACTGAATGCACTCAGGGTCATCTAAGATGCTGAGCGCATCAGAGATAAGAGTTTTCGTGAGGTAGTCACACCTAAGGTGTAGGCAGAGAGTTGAGGATGGCCATCAGGAAAGGCAAAGAGTGTAGGTTCGCCTGTGTCCATTCCCACCGAAAACAGCTATAACAATTTGGATTGTGTTGGGGGTATGACTGTTCGGGGAAATCAACAGTAGTCAGGTTGGTGGCACTACAACTGTCTCTGGGGCACAGCGGGAAATGGTAAAGATAAAGAGGGCTTTTGTGGTGGGAGAGTCGATAGTTAGGGTTTGAGGGCAGGCAGAGATTCTGTGACCGAAAATGGGAACGCAGGAGAGTGTGTAACATCCCAGGTGTCAGGATCCAGCGTGTCACAGATGTGTGCAGAAATAAGTGGGAGGGGGAACAGCACGTTGGCGGAAATGACATAGGTAGAAATAGGGATGAGGTCCTGCGGTGTGATTATAGAGAGCGAGGAAAAATGTTAAACGCCAGGACTTGTTGGTGACAATCTCTGGATGATTTCCAGTGCCATGTGCTAGTGAGGGTAAGAACAGCAGTATATAGCAGATGAATGTGTAGCTAAAAAAATTGTGAGGCCGGAATTCAGATTTTTGGATTGTTAGGATCTTTACTGAGGGAGAGATGACCTGTTCAAGATGGCTGAGTTGCAATGGAACTGGAGGGGGACCAATATCCTGGCAGGCAGGTTTGCTTGTGCTCCAATGGAGGGTTCAAACGAGATTGGCACAGTTTGGTATCCTCAAGAGCAGGGAGGCAAGTGCGAGGCTGAAAAGAGATACAGTAATCAGAAACAGTAAAGTGAAGAGGCAGGTCAGGCTGGAACATGACAGGGAGCAAGGAATGCCTGTTGGTTAAATTGTATCTATTTCACTACAAAAGGGTTGACAGGTAAGGCCAATAAACTCAGGGCGTGGATAGGTACGTGGGACTGGGATATTATAGCCATTACAGAAACATGGCTAACGGAGGAACTGGACTGGCAGCTTAACATGCAAGGGTGCAGGTGCTTTAGGCGGGACAGCGGTGGTGGAAGGAGGGGAGGGGGAGTTGCATTTTTGATTAAGGCAAGTATCACGGCAATAATCAGAGATAAAATAACTGAAGGATCATCCAGTCATGTTTTGTGGGTGGAGCTAAGAAATAAGAAGGGATCGCGATATTATTTGGGTTGTACTCTAGGCCCCTAAAAGGAATAAAAATGTTGGGAAAGTGAGGAGGCTTGCAGATGGAAACGGATTGTCATAATAGGCGATCTTAATTTTCCTAACATAGACTGGGACTGCCAGAGGGATAAGGGCTTTGATGTGGAGGAATTGGTTAAGTGGGCGGCACAGTGGTTAGCACTGCTCCCTCGCAGCGGCAGAGACCTGGGGTCAATTCCAGCCTCAGGCGACCCTCCGTTTGCACATTCTCCCTGTGTCTGCGTGGGTTTCCTCCCACAATCCAAAAATGTGCATGTTAGGTGAATTGGCCATGTAGTGTTAGGTGTAGGGGAATGGGTCTGGGTGGGTTGTGCTTCGGCGGGTCGGTGTGAACTTGTTGGGCTGAAGGGTCTGTTTCCACACTGTAAGTAATCTAAAAAAAAGTGCATCAGGAAAGTATCATCAAGCAGTATGGAGAGGGCACTAGGCAGAAAGGGCAAACCTTGACCGACTCTTGTGGAATAGGGCAGGACAGGAGACAGTGGGGGGTGCACTTTGGGACCAGTGACAACAGTTCTCTTAATTTTAAAATAGTTATGAAGAAGGACAAACCTGGTCCACAGATTCAAGTTCTAAATTGGAATAAGGTGAATTTTAATGGAATTAAACAGGAGCCTGCAAGGGTTGGTTGGACCAGTTTGTTTGCAGGTGAAGAGACCTCTGGCAAATGGGAGGACTTTAAAAATTAGACAGTGAGAGTTCAATGTCTAGATGTACCTGCGAGGGTGAAATGACAGGAAGAGGGAAGCCTTGATGACAAGAGATATTGAGGTTTTGAGCAGAAAAGAAAGGCGGAGGAACGGCTCAGTTAACGGCAGCTGGGAACAAGGCAGGCCCTGGAGGTATACAGGGGATACAGGAGTTTACTGAAGAAGGAAATCAGTAGGGACAAAAAGGAGCATGAAACAGCTTTGGCTGAGATGACTAGGGTGAATCCAAAGGGGTATTTTTAAAAGTATATTGAAAAAAACAATAACGAGGGAGATAATTGAACCCCTCAAGGACCAAAGTGGACATGTATACATAGAACCACAGGCAATGGGCGAGGTCTTCAATGGATATTTCTCCTCTGGGTTTACCATGAAGAAAGGCATAAAATCTTGGGGAAGTTAGTGGTCATATCTGGGGAACAGTCTATATCACAGTAGAGGTGCTGTTGCACCTATTAGAATGTATGAAGGTGGATACTTCTCCTGGTCCTTATCAGATATATCCAGGGACGCATCAGATATATCCCTCCACATTGAACAACATTTGGTGGAAGCGCTGAGACAGTGTCAAAGCTGCAGAATATATACTGGGTGGGCGATTTCAAAACCACCACTTAGAAGCAGCATTGCTGATAGAGATGGTCAGATCCAAAACGACATAGCTGTGAGACTGGGTCTGCACCGGGTGAGGAGGGAATGACTGAGAGATAGAAACAGACTGGACCTCATCATCGCCAACCTACAAGCTGCAGAAACATTGATCGATGACTCTATTGTGAACGGTGACTACCGCACACAGTATTTCTGGAGACAAAGTCACACTTTACATTATGAATATCCTCTGTATCATCCTGCTAAACAGGAAATCTATAGTAACTGAGTACTGGGCTGTGCTACGTGAATCATAAAAATCATAAAGTCCTTACAATGTGGAAACATGCACTTCGGTCAACAAGTCCACACCAAACCTACAAAGAGTATCCTATTCAGATACACCCCAACATTACCAACAGCAGTAGAATTTTATTCCAGCACAATTTTCACTGTCACTGTTGCCATATGCTCCACTTTGCCCTGACCATCATGCCAGGGGATAACCCTTGTTCAATTGAGAATGCAGGAGGGCCTCCCACGAGCAGCACCAGCTACACCTCAAAATGAGGTGAGCTAACCAAATTAGGCCACTTCCTCACCAGATAGCAAAAGATTCAAATGACAGACTGATCGAACCAACAAATCAGAGCTAATCTCTGCAATCCTGTCAAATGCAGTCAGGGTGAATAGCCGTGGTCAATCGACCAACTCAAAGGAGGAGGAGGATCCACAAATACGAACTTCCTCAATGATGGAAGGGCCCAGCACAACAATAGAAATGCTAAGGTTGAAACATTCACAGCAATGTTCAAACAGAAGTATCGAAGGGATAATCTATTTCAGTCTCCTCCAGATGGCAGTCTTAAGCGAATCCAAAACATTTCATATGGTATCTGCAAGTGGCTGGCGAGATTGGAGATTGCAACAGCTGTGGGCCCTTATAACATTCCATTCAAGTTGTTCCTGTTGGGATACAGCACTGACAGCTACCTGACAATGTGGGAAACTATCCTGTGTCCTGTACATACACAGACAAACCACCAGACAATTAATGACGGCCCCATTGCTCTAATCCCCATCATTAATAAAGTGATGGAAGATGTCATCTACAGTGGTATGAAGTAACACGTCCTCAGCACCAACCTGCTCACTGATGCTCAATTTGTGCTCATTGAAGCCTTGTTTTAAAAATGGACAACAAGAAAATACACAGCGGAACTCTAGAGCGGAGGCCAGAGTGACTGCATTTAACACAATTATAATTGGATTTGAGGGTGTCAGTGTGATGGTGATGGAGTGTGTGTGAGGGGGTCAGTGTGATGGTGATGGATTGAGAATGAGGTGTTCAGGGTTACATTGATGGACTGAGTGTGAGGGGGTCGGGGTGACAGTGATGGTGTGTGTGTGAGCAGGTCAGGGTGAAGATGATGGAGTGAGTGTGAGGCGGTCAGGGTAACGGTGATGGAGTGAGTGTGAGGGTGTCAGGGTGAGGGTGACTGAATGAGTGTGAAGGAATGAGTGTGACGGTGATGGAGTGAGTGTGAGGGGGTCCGGGTGATGGTGATGGAGTGAGTGTGAGGGGGTCAGGGTGACGGTGATGGAGTGAGTGTGAGGGGGTCAGGGTGAGGGTGACTGAATGAGTGTGAAGGGATGAGTGTGACGGTGATGGAGTGACTGTAGGGGGTGAGTGTGACATTGATGGAGTGAGTGTGAGGAGGTCAGGGTGACTGTAATGGTGTGAGTGTGAGGGGGTCAGGGTGACAGTGATGGAATCAGTGCATGTAATGGGGAGAGTGAGAGTATGTGCTTGTCCAGGCAAAAACATAGACAGATCCAGCAAATCTCTTTCCCCACACACACTCACTCCGTGGTTTCAGAGCTTCCCTTCTCTGCAGCCTCTGCTCCATTTGTTGTTCACGTTACAGACCTAGAAGCTGTAACTACAGTCCTCATACTCCATCCAGAGTTGGGTCAGCAAATCCTCAGGTCTCCCTGAATGTCTGAGGCAGCTCACAGCACAACCTCCAGCAAACCATCCCCAGCCCCTCCACTAACTTTTCAATAGCAGGAGTCAGTCAGAAACCCCTCAGCTACAAGTTAGATGCCTGTTCCTTTACAATTATACTCCTGGATTTTCCTCGTGTTACTGACCGCACATCAACTGAGAGAGACAGGCGCATACCAATTTTCAAACATAAGAGTCAAATCTGTTGGAACACCTGTCCATGGAGAACCACATGGGACACATCGGGAAGTGAACAACAGCCTGACATCCACCATTTCACTGTTTCTGAGATTCACAATGCCAGCACTCGATGCACGAGGGATTCAAAACCAAAGGCCAGGGAAAGATACGGAAAAAAAATAATTGGTAACTTGCTGAAAATATGGATAAGGAGATGGGGGGATCGGAATAACGGGATAAGGGAGACAATGTTAAGAATGCAAACATTGAATGGAGACATTGCCCGATCGGCTAGAATGGTCCATTGCCTCAAATTCTGAACTGGGGTAAGGTAATGGCTAAGATGGAGAGTTGAGCAGGCCGTGATAGTGGATTACTACATAAACTGGACTGTCTGCACAGCAGGGGGAGCATTGCAACCTTTGCCGGGATATTGCAACCCTCCACCACCACCCTCTGTCTCCGACCTTTGAGCCAGTTTTTTAACCAAATGGCTTTCATATGAACCAACCTTGTTAAACAGATGACCATGTACAATGTTATTCAATGCCTTAATGAATTCCATATCGACAATGTACACCACTCTATCTCAATTAATCTTCTTAGTCGCTTCTTCAAAGAAATCTCAGTCAAGTCAGTGAGACACAATATTGCTTGAACAAAGTCATGTTGATTATCCCTCATCAGTCGTTACCTTACAAAATGCTTGAAAATCATATGCCTCATAATCCCCGCCAACAACTTACCTACCACTAACGTCAGGCTCACTGGCTTTTCCGTATTACCCTTAATAAATCCTTTAAGCAGTGGCACTACGTTAGCCAACGTCCAGTCTTCCAGCACTTTATCTGTGGCTATTGATGATAGCAAGGGGCCCAGCAATTACTTCCCTTGCATCCCTCAGAATTCAAGCATGCATCCAATAAAATCCAGGACATTTTCCTTCGCATGTTTTAAGACCTCCAGGCGCTAGATTAGATTAGAGTGTAGAAACAGGCCGTTCGGCCCAACAAGCCCACACCACCCGCCGAAGCACAACCCACCCATACCCCTACGTTTACCCCTTACCTAACGCTACAGGCAATTTAGCATGGCCAATTCACCTGACCTGCACATCTTTGGACTGTGGGAGGAAACCGGAGCACACCCACACAGACACGGGGAAAACGTGCAAACTTCACACAGAGAGTCACCTGAGGCGGGAACTGAACCCAGATCTCTGGCGCTGTGAGGCAACAGTGCTAACCACTGTGCCACTGTGCCACCGTGCCGCTCCTCTGTAATGCAGCCACTTTCCAAGATGTCAATACTTATTTCCCAAGTTCTCCAGCCTCCATATCCTCCTGCACAGTAGATACTGATACAAAATAGTCGTTCAGTACCTCCCCCATTCCCTGTGGTTCTGCACATGGGCAGATTTGCTGATATTTAAGGATGCCCTATTCTCTCTATAGTTACTCTTTTGTCCTTGATGTATTTGTAGAATTCTATTGGATTCTCCTTAACTCTATTTGCCAAAGCTATCACATGTCCCCTTTTTATGCTCCCAATTTCCCTCTGAACCATACTCTTGTTGCCTTCAGACTCTTCTAGTGATTCACGTTAAATCAAGAATTAAGAGGCTAATGATGATCATTCCGATTGTCAGAAAAATCCATCCGGCTCACTGACACCCTTTAAGGAAACAAACTGACATCTATTGCAGGTCTGGCCTACAAGTGACTCCAGACCCAGAACAATGTGGTTGACTATTGACTGCCTTCTGGGCAATTATGGATGGGTAATAGATGCTTGTCTTGTCAGGGACTCCCTCATCCCGTGAATGAATTAAGGAAAAAAAACCCCTCAATTCCTGCTGTATATACCTGACACACGCTTCCCTTTTATCCATGACCAGAACCTCAACTTCTCCAATCCTACAGAATTCCTTACACGTACCAGCCTTACCCTTCACCCTAACAGGGACATAATGTCTCTGTCCTCCTGATGTGTCATTTTTGAAGGCTTCCCGCTTCTCCCCTTCTCTGCGAATATCTGTCCCAATCGACTTTGGAAAATTATTGATTAATATCATCAAAATTGGCTTTTCAACAATTTAGAACTTTAAGTTTTGGACATGGTTCATGCTTTTCCATCTCTAGTTTGAAACTATGGCATAATAATGACTTGCCATAATGTGCTCCCCCACTGATACCTCAACCACCCCCTACCCACTGCCTTAATTCCCAAGGGTAAGGTGACGTTTAGCTCCTTCTCTGTGATGGAGAGCATTGGTCAAACAGCTGCAGCGTTGTAAATGGGATTGGGGTCAGCGGAGTCTTTGACTCATTGGGTTGAAACCAACAATAATTTGCTTCAGTGACATTTTCATTGAGTGAGACAGAGGGATTGTCTGTACGAGGCTGAGCTAGTTTCCTGGTGCTATCTTATGGAATTCACCTCATTAACTACCTACCCCACCCCATGGTATCCCTCTCATTCAATACCAGCCCGATTCTCCAACCCATCATGGCTGGACGTACTCACCATCGCCCAGATGCCCCTGGATATTCCATGATCCCTGACACTAGTACCATCTTTAAAAGACCAATGGGCACACGGTTGAGATTTCTCTGTTCGAAGATAACCTGCACAGTTTATCCCAAGCATGGCAGCTGAGGGGCAATTAAACCACGGTTTGTCGACAGGGGCACGGAGGTCCTGGTGAATGGGCGAGTACAGAGGGGGACTATTCTCTTCCCAGAGGGGCCACACCACCAGACCCACCGAGCAGGTTTGACCTCACCACCCATCTCAGTGCAGTATCTGCGGTCTGAGGAAATGTCCAGCAACACAGGACAAGCTTCAATAACCTTCCCCACTCTGTCAGGATAAGGGTCACCATATTCTCCCTGCTCCCTCACACTCACTGTACATCTGTTATAGCACCGACCCCCGAACAAGGCTCATGCTCCACCCCTCTCACTGCTGCAAGCAGCAACTTCCTTCTCGCTCTCTTTCCCCTCCACTATATCTTTCTCTTTAAGAACACTGTTTGGATACAACACTATGGACTGACTCCCACTGGACACATCACCATCTCCACCCTCCCCCCGACACCCATACCAGCACGAAAAGCAGGGACCCCCACTCCCACCTTCACTCCCTCCCTCCATTTCTTGCATTCCAAGAGAAACAGCCTGGAATAGGACGGAAAGGGACAAGCCGGGTGGTGGAGTGCCCGATATCCATCTCTCCCCACCACCACCCGTACCTGTGTGTCTGTATTTGACTCTGTGAGTATCGAAATATAAGTGCAGGTCTGGCCATCTCTGTAGTGCTTAAAATGAACCAATCTCTCCCTCAGCTGGCCTCCCCACCCGACTGCAGTGACAGCGGCAGAGAGTGACAAACCTCGAGGATTCAGTCTGGGAGGGAGAGACAGTGAGAGAGCTCATAGCATGATCCAAACTGACAGCACCATGAATACATACACACACGCAAACACGAGCAGGCTCGCACACAAAATGCTGGTAGCTGGAAGGTTGCAAATATACTTGGGCCTGTCAGAATGGAAATGCTCATCTCTGAGTGAACCACTTTGTCAGGAGATGACATGAATTGATTTCTCATTCTGTGACTTGCACTGTTTAAAACATATGGGAGAAAGTATTGAAAAGTCCTGAAAAAGGCCCAGTAGTGTTGCTAGTGATGCAGGAATAACATTGCTCAGTGTCGGACAAAATAGCTCTATGCTTCCAAAGATATTATTGGAAAAATCAAACGACCGTGCAATTTGAGAGTTTCACAGTAAAGGATTTGTTATCTTCTGAGAGAGTTAAAAACTCTGCCATTGATGCAGTGGGGTAGGGAGGCCAGCAGAGGGTAGTATTGTATGTATCTAATCACTAAACTCAGAGGCGAGCACAGCTGCCTCACAGCAAAAGGTACCCGGGCTCGATTCCACCCTCGGGCGATTGTCTGTGTGGAGTTTCACATTCTCTCCGTGTCTGCATGGGTTTCCGCCAGATTCTCCTGTTTCCACGCACAGTCCAAATGTGTGGATGTTAGGTGAATAGGCCATGCTAAATTGTGGATTGGAAAAGTAGATTCCAAGGCAAGAGCGTATGTGGTATGTGGAACTTGTTCAAGGAGCAACTATTGAGTGTCCTTGATAAGTACGTACCTATCAGGCAGGGAGGAAAGGGTCGTGTGAGGGAGCCGTGGTTTAATAAGGAATTGGAATCCCTTGTTAAATGGATGAGGGCGGCCTTTGTAAAGATGAGACGTGAAGGTTCAATAGGGGCGATTGAGAGTTATAAGGTAGCCCGGAAGGACCTGAAGAGAGAGCTAAGAGCAGCAAGGAGGGGACATGAAAGGTCCTTAGTTGGTAGGATTAGGGAAAACCCTAAGGCTTTCTACAGGTATGTTAGGAATAAAAGAATGACTAGGGTAGGAATAGGTCCAATCAAGGATAGTAATGGGAAGTTGCGTGTGGAGGCTGAAGAGATTGGGGAGGCACTGAATGAATACTTTTCTTCAGTATTCACTCAGGAACAGGCCATTGTTGTCG
This sequence comes from Chiloscyllium punctatum, assembly GCF_047496795.1. Taxonomy (NCBI): domain Eukaryota; kingdom Metazoa; phylum Chordata; class Chondrichthyes; order Orectolobiformes; family Hemiscylliidae; genus Chiloscyllium; species Chiloscyllium punctatum. The sequence goes on from NC_092769.1 coordinate 59,601,442, forward strand.
ATATGAATACTGAGGCACGAATAAGTAGAATGGAGGGCTTTGAGATATGTAGAGAAGAGGTGTTGGAAATTCTGGCAAAGGTGAAAATAGATATGTCCCCTGGGCCTGAAGGCATTTATCCTAGGATTCTCTGGGAAGCAAGGGAGGAGATTGCAGAGCCATTGGCCTTGATTTTTGTGTCCTCTTTGTCTTCAGGAGTAGTGCCAGAGGGCTAGAGGCTAGCAAACGTGGTTCCCTTGTTCAAGAAGGGGAGTAGGGATAATCCTAGTAACTATAGGCCAGTGAGTCTCACTTCTGTTGTGGGCAAAGTCTTAGAGAGAATTGTAAGGGATAGGATTTATGCACATCTGGATAAGAATAATGTGATCAAGGATAGTCAGCATGGTTTTGTGAAGGGCAGGTCGTGCCTCACAAACCTTATTGAATTCTTTGAGAAGGTGACTAAGGAGGTAGATGAGGGGAAAGCGGTAGATGTGGTATATATGGATTTTAGTAAGGCGTTTGATAAGGTCCCCCATGGTAGGCTACTGCAGAAAATACAGAGATATGGCATTGAGGGTGAGTTGGAGGTTTGGATTAGGAATTGGCTGGCTGGAAGAAGACAGAGGGTAGTAGTTGATGGCAAAGGTTCATCTTGGAGTGCCGTCACTAGCGGTGTTCCGCAAGGATCTGTTTTGGGACCATTGCTGTTTGTCATTTTTATAAATGACCTGGAGGAAGGGTTAGAAGGTTGGGTGAGCAAGTTTGCGGATGATACGAAAGTCGGAGGAGTTGTAGACAGTGAGGAAGGATGTGGCAGGTTACAGCAGGATATAGAGAAGCTGCAGAGCTGGGCAGAAAGGTGGCAAATGGAGTTCAATGTCGCTAAGTGTGAGGTGATTCACTTTGGTAAGAGTAACAAAAAGATGGGGTACTGTGCTAATGGTCGGATACTTGGTAGTGTGGAAGAGCAGAGGGATCTTGGTGTCCATGTACACAGATCTCTGAAAGTTGCCACCCAGGTAAATAGTGCAGTGAAGAAGGCATATGGCGTACTGGCTTTTATTGGTAGAGGAATTGAGTTCCGGAGTCCTGAGGTCATGCTGCAGTTGTATAAGACTCTGGTGCGGCCGCATCTGGAATATTGTGTGCAGTTTTGGTCGCCATACTATAGGAAGGATGTGGAGGCACTGGAACGGCTGCAGAGGAAGTTTACCGGGATGTTGCCTGGTATGGTAGGAAGATCCTATGAGGAAAGGCTGAGGCACTTGGGGCTGTTTTCATTGGAGAAATGAAGGTTTAGGGGTGACTTGATAGAGGTGTACAAGATGATTGGGGGTTAGATAGGGTTGGCAGTGAGAAACTTTTTCCATGTATGGAGTCAGCTAACACAAGGGGGCATAGCTTTAAATTAAGGGGGAGTAGATATAGGACTGATGTTAGGGGTAGGTTCTTCACTCAGCGAGTCGTAAGTTCATGGGAAGCGGGCATTGGATAGGTATATGGAGGATAATGGGTTAGTGTAGGTTAGGTGGGCTTTGATCGGCGCAACATCGAGGGCCAAAGGGCCTGTACTGCGCTGTATTCTTCTATGTAAATTGTCCATAGTGCCCAGGGATGTATAGGTTAGGGCCATTCGTGGTGAGTAAACATAGGAGAGTAATTAAACGTGTCTGGGTGGGTGACTCTTCGAAGGGTCAGTGTGGATGTTTTGGGTCGAAGGGTCTGTTTCCACACTTTAGGAATTCTATGAACTCTGCAAACAACAGGGACAGACAGAGACAGTGGAGGAGGGAGACTTTGATTCCAATTTCATTATATTTACTTCAAAAACAACTTTGCACAGAGATGCAGACAGAGGTACACACAAACTGAGATACTGACACTAACATACATAACGTATGCACACAGAGGTACGCACACAGAAATGGACGTTTAACCACAAACACACGAACATACCCCCACATACAGGCACACACTGTCTTTAATACAGAGATATATACGTTTTATTAGTAAGTTATCAATGGTCAGTTGGAGAAGGCAGGAGAATGGGGTTGAGAAATATTTTTGCCGTGATCAAATGTCATGGCAGACAAAAATGGGCTGAATAGCCTAATTCTGCTCCAGGGTTCATTGCTCATATGATCATGTGGTGCCTGGAATCGTCTTTCCACAACGTCAGTGGAGGCTGCATTTGGTAAGTATGTGATTTAGGAGAGTTAATGAGAAAGTGGACAGATTTGAGGAGCTTAGTGATCAATATCTGTTTCTAATTGTTGTCTCCTTTTATATCAAAAGCGTTGTGATTAGTTTGAAGGGGACATATTTTGAGAATAAGGACATTCCCATTTCAGACTGAGACAGGGGTGTTCCTTTCTGTTTAGGGTTGTGTAATCTGTGGTGTTCTCATGCCGAAGTAGCAAGATTCAGTTCCTTAGATCTTTGATGTAATAGAGAATCCATGTTTATTGGGTACAGACAGGAAAGGGATGTTTAGTAACAATCACATCAACAATGCACATTCTGAATGGTGCAGCAGGTGCAAGGGGCTCAATGGCCAGCAGCTGCCCCAACCGATATGTTGTTTTCTCAACAACTCAATAATGTTACAGAGGTAAAGAAAGATCCCATTTAGCCAGTCAGCATCGTGAAAATGAGACAGACGGAGACCATTCTGCCCTCTAAGGATTCACATAGGAATAGATTGAGGTTATTGAGCCGGCTAAGTACATTACACAGTGTAGGATGAGGCAAACTTACCTTTCTAGCCTGCTGACCAGCATCAGGGGAAACCTGGTAAACTATCAGGGAATAAATATTCAGCATAAATGTTTATATTCAGGTTGCAAAGTTGTAACTTGTTGGAATGCCTCAGGAATCAGTGTGACATTACCAACAATTTACAATCTATACCAATGTCTTGGATGAGGTGACTGATTGGATTGGAGTTCAATTAGCTCATTTACCAAGACAGTCATTTAACAGGATATGGAGCGTCTGCAATGGGATACCGACAGGGGAAGTTAGTGAGTAAATTTGGCAGAAAACAGTATAACAAGGGGTAAGGGAAGTCAGTGCTCTGTAAAACAGATAAAATAACAGTAACCTACTTAAATGGAGAGAACATCGCGGAACGCATTGGTCCGGAGGGATGTGTGTGTCTCGGTACATGAGCCATATAAACCTAGTCAGCAGATTCAGCAAGGGATTAGGGAAGTGTATTGAATGATGTTGTTTCATGCAAAAGCTATCGGGTATAATCACCAGGATATTTTACTGTATCTGTACATGACAATGCTGAGACTACATCGAATGTATTGTATGTAGTAATGAACCTTGAAATTGAAAGAGAAAAAATATGCAATTGTTTTGGAAGCTTTTCACAGATGCTTCACTTTACTCCTTGTTAGAATGAAGGCCTGATAGAACCATAGTGTCATACAGGATGGAAACAGACCCTTCAGTCCAGCTCATTTGCACCGACCAGCTATTCCAATCTGATGTAAAACCATTTACCAACATTAGACCCATCAACTCTCAAAACCCTTCTTATTCATATACCCAAGCACTGCCTCTTAAATGTTGTAATTGTACCAGCCTCCACCACTTTCACTGCCAGCTCGCTCCATTCACGCACTACCCTCTATGTGATAAAGATACCACTCAGGTATCTTTTTAATTTTCCCCTCTCACTTTAAGTCTTTGCCCTCTGGTTTGGACTCCTCCAGCCTCGGAAAATAACCTTGGCTGGTCCCGCATCCATGGCCCTCATGGCCTCTACAAGGTCAGAGTACTTCAGACCTGAGAATGAGACCCTTCCAAGTGCTCGCCTAGTTTCCTTGAAATACATCTAAACTATTGATTCAACTATTCCGTCTGGTCACATATTCCACATTCTCATCATTCTTTCAGTGAAGAGGTTTCTTCTGAATTCCCTTTTGGATTTCTTGAGGTACCGCCTTATATTGACAGCCTCTAGTTATGTTATATCCCAAAGTGAAATGTTTTCTCTGTACCTTCTCCTTCAAAACCATTCATAATTTTAGAACTGTCAGCCTTCTTTTCAAGAGAGAAGTGAACAGCACAACAATTCTTCCTTGATATGCACAGCCAGAAACTTGTGTAGCATTTTTATAAATCTTCTCTTCACTCTTTCTCATACATTCTATAATATGTCAACTGGAACTGCAGGCAATACTCTTAATTATAGTCAACCAAATTTTTATAGGGACCCTACTTTCAAATCTATCCCTTTCGAGATAAAGCTTAGAGCTTTGTTTGCATTTTTATGGCCTTTGGAACCTGTGGTGAAATTGTTAGTGACTGATGTAATTGTCTGAAATCCCTTTGTTTGTCTCCCTCACTTAGACGTGCATCTTTGAATAAATGACCTGCACATTATTCCTACCAAGGTGTAACACCTTACGTTTATCTGTGTGGATCTTCATTTGCTAATTATTTGAACATACCGTAATTTAATTAATAATTGCTTGCAACCTCTTGTAGTCTTCAGAATTGGCGACATTTCAACATTCCTTTCCAATTTGGTGTCATTGAATTGCTAACTTTTTTTGTCGTAATTAGATACAATATTTAATTTGCAGTTTTACTTTATTTTGTTTTGAATATTTAAAGAGGTGCAGTAATCCACACGGTAACTATAACAACTAAATGCAGAATGACAGATAGATGAAAATTATCACAAGCACAAGGTTAATTAATAGACTCTATTAACTGCAAGGTCAAAACAGGGAATTATTTTTTACACGAATGATATGGTGAGATTATCCGTAGTGCAATAACTTTTTCTTCATTTTTTTGTTGCAGTTTCTTTCCTCAGGTCTTTCTGTGCTACTGGTATGAAATTGAAAAGGCACCCATCCTCCATTTTAAGCTAAATGATAATTTAAAAAAAACAGCATTTATATAAAATGTAACATGATTTATGAAGCCATCCCTCTAGGCTTATACATATTCACAGCCATGTAGAGTTATATAGGGAGAGGCTGAATAGGCTGGGGCTGATTTCTCTGGAGCGTTGGAGACTGAGGTGTGACTTTATAAAGGTTTATAAAATCATCAGAGACATGGATATGGTGAATAGACAAGGTTTTTTCCCTGAGGTGGGTGGAGTCTCACCTAAACCTATACTCGTGAGTATAGGTTTAGAGTGAGAGGGGAAAAAGTTGAAAGTACCTAAGGAGTAACATGTTCATGCAGAGGATGGTGTGTATAGAATGAACTGCCAGAGGAAGCGGTGGAGGCTGGTGCAATTTCAACATATAAAAGGCATCTGAGTGTGTATACGAATAGGAAGGGTTTAGAGGGAAATGGGCCAAGTACTAGCAAATGGGACTAGATTAGTTTAGAAGATCTGGTCAGCATGGGCAAGTGAGACTTAAAGATCTGTTTCCAAGTTGTAAATCTCTATGACTCTATGATCTACCCCTTTGCTCTTAATGTACTAGTCGAATCTCTTTGGATTATCTTGAACATTATCTCCCAAGGCTATCTCATTTTCCTTTCTTGCCCTCCTCATTTCCCTCTTTGGAATGTCCCTGCACCTCTTGGACTCTTCGAGATTCACTTGATCTCATTTATCTATATCTAATATATGATTCATTCTTAATCTGACCCAGTGCCTCAATATCTTTATTCCTCCAGTGTTCCCTCCTCTTACCAGCCTTATCTTCACACTAACAGGAAAATCACGCCTCTGAACTCTCGTTATCTCACTTCTGAAAGCTTCACTCTTGCCGGCCGTCCCTTGAGCTGCAAACAGTCTACTCCAATCAACCCTTGAAAATTTTGGCTCATACTATCAAAATTTGCCCTAGTCCAATTAAGAACTTTAACTTATATATAATACCAATCCTTTCCATAGATATTTTACAACTAATCGAATTATGACCCCGGCCCCAAAAAGCTCCCCTACTAACCATTCAGTCACTTGCCCTGTGCTGTATCACAAGAGTAGGTCAGGTTTGCTCCTTCTGTGATAGTGACGTCTGCATATTAATGAAGAAAATTGACTTTAGCACTTACTAAATTCCTCACCATCCAAGCTCTTAAGACCATGGTTGTCCCACTTTATGTTTGGAAGTTTAAAATTTGTGATTGTTACAATCCTATTATTCTTACATATTCATAAGATCTTTCAACATATTTGTTACTCAATTTCACTCTGACGACTGGGGGGACAATTACAATTGCATCAAAGTAATAATGCCCTTCTTATTTATGAGTTCCATCCACATAGCTTCACTGGACCATCCCTCAGAAATCCCTTGTGTTAGAACAGCACTTATATCTCACCACAAGAAAAATTGACTCCAATCTCCTTCTAGCTCTTCCTATTTCTGCCGTACCTTTGATGGTGGGAGGGGCTTTGAACATAAATTATTCAGTTTACTGGTGATGGTTCGTAGCTGAAAATAAAGATACCATGGATGATTTGGGTGATGGGAAATAAAAGGTTACATTGTGTGGAAGGAAAATTCTGGATATAAACAAGAATTTTACAAACCGATCTCCATTCTGTCTGCCCAGGTCTTGCCTACACCGCTGTACCTCCAGAGGACTTTCCTTTTATTTTGATGAGTTCAAGTTAATCTCAGCCGCTGTTTTGTACTTGTCAACTATTTGTTAACGGGGGTTTGCCGTTTCAGAATGTAGGTTACCTTATTGTGTACGTTCTCAGAGTTCAGTGTTTGGGGTCCTTGTTGGTTCACCCTGTGCTTTGGTATATAATGCAAAATTACAGAAAAATTTTCATAGCAATTTAAGGTAAAATGTTAGGATATTGGAAGAACAGCTGAGGGCATCAAGTTTGACAGAGGGTTGTGGGACAGGACATGGAAAGCATCAGGGTTTCCAAAACTTCTCATCTCTGCCTTCCCTGATCGAAATCAACCTGTGATTTATCATTTTTGAGGATTGTTATTCATTAACATCGGTGTGCCAGATAGATCTCAGTGTCAGGGAGGTGTGACGTGCTTCTTTGTTTTGTGATGAACTCAGAGGAACATACAATAGTAAGGGTGTAAACCCAAAGGGGCGAAGGAGCAGAGGATCCTCCGTGTGTATGTGCACAAATCAGGGAATGTACCATGGCACATGGACAGAAGAGCAAATAAACCCAACTTCATCAATAACGCTGTAGAGAACAAACACAAAGCAATTATATTAAACTCAAATAAAACAGTCTCTTGTCTCACCTGGAATGTTGCATCTTGTTTCCGGTGCCACGTTTTTGAAAAGATGCGAAGTTATGAGATTGAGTACGTGACTGATTCACAACACTATTCCCAGGATGATACACCTCACCAACTCTGAGAAATTGAGAATGTTCTCCTCTGCTGATAGTTTCCAGACTCTGTGAACAATTGCTCCGATTGGTTCTCAATTCCGTCTTGCGTCACATAGATCCCAATGGCTGAATATTTCAAGTACTCATGAGCTCTGCCTGATCAACATCGACCTCTGATTTATTATTTGTGAGGGTTGCTGTTCAGTAATATCCCTGTATCAGATAGATCTCAGTCTCATTCCCTAGGATTTGACAGGTGTGGTGTGTCAAATAGATGCCAGGAATTGTGCTCCATGAGATTTAGGTGTGAGAAAAACTCCAGTCCTGAGAATCCGCCCTTGTATTGTGCACGTGTTGTGTCTGAATACCTAACTGAAGGTTGACATTTTTGGCTGATGAATGTTTCGTTGGGCGCTTTAGGTGGCGATTTCTGCATTACTAACCCAGGCTGTCCCCACATTGGGAGTACTTTTAGTTTAGACAGTGTAGAGTAAAGTTTCAAACTCCTTTGCCTGCCTTTTATAGGCTTCGATAAAAAGCTCCTCATTTGTATCTTTAGATGACCCAAGGTCGTGACCCTTTGTGCATAAGAGGAAATGTTCTCTAATCATTCTGCCTCTGGAGTGTTCCATCAGGCATATCGTGTGATAGATGTATTTACATTAGTGGGCTGCATGGTAGCGCAGCATTAAACTAAATGACTGGATGAAACACAACCAAACAGAACAAGTGAAAGCATTTGGCTGGGAAAGGAGTAGGATGTGGGAAAATGTATTATTACTGACTGGTCTTGAAGAAAGAATTAAGTAAACTCAAGGTTAGTGCATATTCATTCGAGATTTATTAACAATTTCAGAAAGCATTTTTATCCAAAAAGTTGATGTAAAAGCTAACAGAAGTGAATATAATGGCTGGATGCCACATTGAGATGAGAACACATGCACTGTGAGCTGGGAGTTTTCTGTACATCAGTAACAGTCACAAGAAAGGGAGTACAAAGGCTCACCAGAAAGGGTTACATCAGTAACAGTCACAAGAAAGGGAGTACAAAGGCTCATCAGAAAGGGTTACATCAGTAACAGTCACAAGAAATGGAGTACAAAGGCTCATCAGAAAGGGTTACATCAGTAACAGTCATAAGAAAAGGAGTACAAAGGCCCATCAGAAAGGGTAGGCAACCATTCTGAGTAAGGAACTAATAAAAGCAAAACAAATGGGCTTCAAACAACTGGGAAGCTCCAAATTCTTCCAACCACAACTATCGCAAAGATATCAAAGTAAAAAGGAAAATCCATCAATAATTGTCTCAGTTACACGCTGATAAACTGAAGTAATCTCACTGTTAGAGTCAGCAACAGGACAGATTGTAGATTGGGAATTCAGAGACCTTGATAAGAAGATCAGGAAAATCAAGGGATTCCACAATTCATTCACTTAACCTGGAAAAGAGAGATAAAGCAATGTTTATTCAATGGCACACTTAGACATTTCACAAAACATATTGGGCTGCTTGGCGTGAGAAAGATGTGATTATTCTCACCTTCACCAGAGTGACGGCAGCGCTGTAGAAAATACTCAGGAAGAACAAGGTGATGAACGTGGAAGCAGTTGTCCAGATGTTGCTTTTATCATCCTCATAGTCTTCAATCCAAGTGCGATCTATTGAATCTATGAATATAAAACCGAGAAAACGCATTTAGATTGTTTATTGATCCAGATCGATCTATCTGCATCCAAGTCATGTAATTAGAGACCATTACATCTTCATAAAACAGTCAGATATTTCTCAAGGGCTCTTATCTGTATCTATTAGTGCATTATTGACTCTCAGCAAGAAATTACAAATACTAACTGCACACGTTCTTTCATCATTGTCCATGTCAGAACGTTTTAAATTATTTTTCTTTCAATCTATTATTTAAGGATATTATTATTTGAGGAATGCTTATTATGAATGATTATTTTAATTATATCATTATATTTTAAATATAGGCTGTGACAGCACTTTAGTTGAAAATTGTGGCCATCACTGAATAAAAGTTCAAATGTGATTCTCATCTTTATGTATTGGTGACCAATTGCTTGGCAAATCATGAATATAAGTGACATCACAGTCAGGACATTGCTTCATATTTTTGTTTGTAGGATCTGTACATTTAGGAATAAGTGTTTGTACGTGTGTCCCTTAATTTATTTGATCTACTGGTTGGTGTGTTTGATTTTCCTTTAATGTTTGTGTATGTGGTTATGAGAGTCTCTTACTTCACTCTTGCCCATGTTGGAGTCTGTGCATGAATAAACATATTCCTGTTCCTTTACTGCTGGTGTGCTCATGTGTTTGTGCACCGAGATTTTGGTCTTTTCACATTGTGTAAGCATCATCATGCTAATATTCCACTTCGTTGCTGCCTATGCTTATCTTGTAATGTCTTTGTGAGTGTTCACTTTTCATTAGTGCTATCTAAAATGTGTGCTTATGTGTCTGTTTCAGATCCTCCCGACAACTAGGTTATTTTCATGTTTATGCTTAATAATTGTTAGCATGCAACGTTATATTTTGTTGGATGTTTATATTTATATGATGATGTTTGCTTGTGTGGCAATCTTTCCCAAACCATCTCCTGAGAAGCTTGTTTGTGTTATTGTTTGTGGATGCTTGCTGATGCTTGTGCCCATTCTCCTTATTTAATAAACACCCCTCTATTTGTTGATCTATGCACTTGTGTGTCTGCATGTGAGACTCTGAATTTGTGTGTACGTGTGATATTGTATCCATGCTGATCAATGTGGTTTAAAAATAACTAATTAAGCTGCCTCTGTCATTGTATTTTTTGTGATTCTGAAAATGGGAAAGTTATGATATTAATATTTATCTCTGTGCACTTACGTCCTTGTGTGAGTTGACAAGTGGGAGGACATTTTTCGGAATTTGTATCGGTGTTCATGCGTGTATGTCTGTACCCATTGTACTATATGAATGTAAATGTATTTGTGTGTTACCGTGTGTCTATGTTTCTCATGGTTATGTGTGAGTACCCCTGTTCATTTGTGCAAATGATTTTCATTCGGTGTATGTGAGTTTTTGTATGAGCTTAGAGAGTGTTCAAGTGCCACTTGCATGTGTGGCTCTGTGTGAGTATGCATGTGTGACATCTTATCTATATGCACGTTTGAGTGTGCATATAAATATGTGTCTTTAGGTGAGAGCTTGTATATGTGTCATTACGAGTGTATTTGTGACCATCTCTCTGTATCTGTTCTTATACCAGACTGCAATTTTTATTATTCAAATTTATTGTTCTAATTTTAATGGATTGTCCATAATTAGATCTGACCTTGGTGTTGTAGGAAACATTTCCCATTGTCATGGAGAGATAAGTGTTTTATGAGCAACACTTCTGTTGCAGTGATAGAATTTCTGTCTCTGAGAGAAAAGTCTTGAGTTCAAATCCCCACTGCCCAAGAGATAACATTTCTGAATATGTTTATTAGAAAATGTCTACTTGTGTTCTGTATGTGAAACAAAATGATACCAGAATTGATCCCATGTGCTCCAGAAAACTGAGACAAACCTATGGAATACAAACCGGGACGATGCAAACACCAGTTTTGGATTATGGGAATCAATGTTAATCATTTGTTAACAGAGCCAAGCATGTCCAACATGCTTCAAAGGTATTATTTTGCAAGGAAATGTTAAATCTTTGGACAGTAAGCAAGTAGCTGACTGTTCCTGTTAGTAACTGGGTTACATTACAGAGGACATCTTCCATGAAAACTCTTCACAGGGAGCAAGAGGACAGACCATTCATCGTTCCCCTCCCCTCTGCTTCACGACAACTTATCTGTTGATTCTCTTTGGTGTGAAAGTGAAGATACATTCTGTCAACTCATGCGCTGGTGCAAGATCCCTGTCAGTTCCCCAGAAACAAAGGTTACATTCAAACTGTTCTGCACTATTTACGATTGGTATGTTCCAATCAAATTTAATTTTAACGTGTCTTAAATTTACATTTCCAATTGGTGCAATGTGGCAGTTTAAAACTGACATGAATTTTGGAAAAGTGTCCAATCGGGGGAATCAAGAACACCAAGTTCATAACTCGTGCTCTACCCTTGATATAAAATGGACATTGTCAGATTTTGTCACAGAGGGATTTAGGATGGATAAGGTATTTGGCGGAATCCTACAATGAGTGAGCTTTACTCTGTCTCTAACCCAGGGTGTATCTGAGCAGAGAACATTAACTGCACAAGACACTCGTCCTAGACCTGTTAATAATCCACTTTAACTACACAGATGGAATGGAAGTCAGGGTGGGAAACAATTAATTCAGTATTTAACTCACAACTGGAGGGAAAAAAAAAACACTTCTACTACTTCTGTTGAATTATTAAATGCAACTTTGAGATTTTTATTGACATGAATTAACAGTGTCCATCAGTGCAAGCGAAATGTTTACAAAACTCGGTTTACCGCTGGATTTATCGACTGTTCTGTTGATGATCTTCAGTGGAATCGCTTCATGTCCCACCACACAGGAGTAAGAAGCACCGCTGGCCCACTCCTCCGCTGTAATGGATAACAGGCTGTACATGAAGAAGGAGATGTTGTCACTCTCCGCCATCACCTCGGTGTTCTTGTAGTTACTGGGATTCACCGGCTTGTCATTATTTGTCCACTTGACGAAGATCTCTCGGGGGGAGAAACCTCTCACTAAACAGGTGAGGGAGAGAAACCTCTGAGCGGAGATTTCTTCTGTTGGTGGCAGAAGGACTGACACTGATGGCTCCAGCGGATTAATCACTGCAGAATATTTGAGACAAATATAAATCAACCAAAAAATCCTGAACCATTATCATAATTTCACTAAATATTAAAATATGCCATGTTTAAATTGGGATTTATTCACTTCCGTTTACTAAAGGAGCAGAATGGTACACATTCTGTCCAGTAAAAAAAGTCGAGTTTAATGTGAAAGTTGCCTCCATGTTTCCAGCCCACAACAAGGACATTCTGTCCACTGTCATTGCTGATGGTGACGTCACAACCCAGGCTTCTTCCCACTTTATCTGACTGAATCAGAATACAATATCCTTTGGTCTATCTTTTTCTTAATCAGCTACCTAGCTATCCTGCCTTCAGATGCATCATTAATCCTCCCAATGGTGTTTGTTCATTACCAATCAAAGCCTGACATTGATGTAACTGGATCTGGATTACACATGGGATCCTTTGTGCTTTAATCTCATTGCTCACCTTTCTCCTTGTGGATGGAGTCTCTCAGCGGAGTCGGTAGATTCTGATGGTACACCACACATTCAAAAGTAATGCCACTCAGCCAGGCTTCAGTAGAAATGTCTAATTTGCTGATAACGCTGTCGGGATTCTGTCCAGGCTGGTCAGCAATCTCTGTTTTCAGAGGCTTCTTTTCTTGTTTCCAGGTCACGTTGACTCCAGAAGGAAAATTGGACACAACGCAGGTTAGCGTCACTGTCGCCTCCAGTAAGACTTGTTCTACTGGCGGTGGGAGGATTTTAACGGTGTTAGGGTGGCACTCGGTATCTTCTATGAAACAAAAATCAAAGTCAATGAAAAATGCCCCTTTATCATACAAACAGCCAATCTTCAGATTACTTCTTCACAGGGTGAAGACACCACCTTCAAAATGGCAACTCCAACTATTGCTGAAACGATGCTTACTGTTGTTGATGTATTTTGATTTGTGAAAGCATTTGTGATTACCTATAACATACCCTGTGTAATTACTCCTAAAGAACACTGGCTTTGTAACAAGTGAAACCTGAAAAAAAAAAAAATAATCGAAGATACCATCATGTAACCCATGGAATTACCTTTCTTTCAGAGTCTGTCTCTCACTTAACACCATCTATTGATACTTGTGACAAGAGTACTCTCAATATAATGAGTTCATTTCTATGTTCATAACCCTTTGTTGCAAATGCTGCTGGTCATGCTGACTGCCAAATCACATCCTACATTTTAGACAAATTATAATAAATAATAATTATTCTCTTTGCAGTGTTCTAAAGTGTTACAGGAGCGGTGAACAGCCATGGAAATTCTGTTCATTATATTTAACGTGATCAAAAATACTTTGTGTTATTGGTGTGATGTCATTCTCTAATTTATGTCATTGTTCCTTGTGAGCTGTGTTTGGAGTAGATCAGAAAACAAGACATTGAGTACAGCATTGGATATCGAGAAGGACACCCATCTCCTTAAGTCTTTCCCTCCATTCAGTTTGTTCGTAACTGGTCTGTACTTTCACTTTATTTACTAAGGTGCGTTTTTTAATTTCTTCATAGAGCAGGGGAGAAAAAAAAACAAACAAAAGCGTCTTAAATTAATCTACAAACGCGATGGAAATGTGCACTAATTTTATAGACATCCACGACTCACTGTGTAAACATCGCTACCCCAAACCAGGCTAAATCAGCCTGTCTCGAGTTCCTAGTTCATTCATCCCTATTGGACCGTTCTTACCAGAATTTATTCTCCTGCCTCATCCACTAATTACAGAGAGCACCTTAAAGAAGCTCAGTGAGATCACGTTTATCCCAGTTGATGTGATACCCACTTGGTCTGTGGCCTGAACCCATAAGTGAAGTTAAAGAGCTCAGTACCAGATAAAAATCAATGTCGTACAATGTCCAAGGCCAACAGGTCATTCCTGAGCAGGGAATGATGCACTGAACGCATTTTGATTTATTTCAAGTAAGGGTCACTGCATATTTTAACCACGTCTTTTTGAGACCACAACATCATAAGATAGAGGATCGGAATAAGGCTGTACGGCCAATCCAGAGTTTAGATCAGAATGATGCTGGAAAAGCACAGCAGGTCAGGCAGCATCCAACGAGCAGGAAAATCGACGTTTCGGGCTACAGCCATTCTACTGTCTTCTCTAAACAAGAGCCGATCTATCTCTGGCTTGAATACACACAATGGCCTGGCCTCCACAGCCCTCTGCAGCAACAAGTTCCACAGCCTCATCACCCTCTGGCTGAAGACATTTCTCCCCACATCTCAGTTCGAAACGGTGCCCCTTTGACCCTGAGACTGTGCCCTTGGGTCCTAGTCTGACCTACCAGTCAAAACATCTATTCCACGTTCACTCGACCTCAGTCTCTCAGTATTTTCTATGTTTCAATCAGATATCTCTCCAATATCCCCCCTCCACCCCCAAACTTATCCTTGAAGCGGCCCTCTGAACGCCTCTCCCAGCATGGTCAGGCAATAAACTATTTAACAAAGCTCACTGTCTATATATCTATCTTCAACAGAGAGGAAACATGCTTTTCTGACTTGCCAAAATGTTGAGTCATGAGCAATGCTAATGTAACACTCAAACTGAAATGCGATATGTGGCATGTTGGGAAACGAGAAGCTGTACTGTCCTGTTTACTACGCCTGATAAATGAGCGTGTTTGATTCACATCAGAGTTCAGAATGATTTGTAGCTCTCTCAGTGTGTGTCTCTTACCCTGGAGTGCGGTGATGTTTTTACTTTGAATGTTCTCTCCATGAGTGACCTGGCAGGTATAGACTGCGCTGTTGAACCATTCACCATAAGGGACCATCAGCCGACTCGTCACCGAGAAGTTCCCGTTTGCCTCACACACGGGAGACGTGAAGAAGCCAGAATCCAAGGGTCGGCCATTTTTCAACCAACTCACGGAGATTGACTTCGGATGGAAATCGATGATTGAACAGACGACGGTTGCAAACTTGCTGCTTGCGATTTCTTCACTGGAGCTCACGGTTAGGAGAAGAGTTGGTGAGAGAATACCTAGATCATTAGGAAACACATCGCATAAATTATCTGACGAATTTCAGAACAAGTACAATCGGTTCTCATATATCAAGGTTTCTTGTGGTTAATGGATACAAGAATCATAATTGTGCAGAGTGCTGGAGAAGCTGGGATCCACACAGAAAGATCAGCAGGGCAATGTGAAAAGCTAAAATTATAGGACACAGTAAGGGAGTCAAGGAGGCATAGAAACTATAGGCCGGTAACATCAAAAGGGAGATAGCAATGTTGGATGGTATTCGTTTTAATGACAGAGTCTGATGAACAAGGCAGACGAATTACTGGCATAAATGAGGAAATGATGTGGTTGCTATCACAGAGACATATTGAGAGCCAGGCAGGAGTGGCTATTCAACATTCCAGGATTTAGTGCCTTCAGGTGAGACAGGGAAAGATGGAAAAGGATGAGGGCTGGGGGTGTGCAGTGCAGAATGTTGCTTCTGTCGCAATTCTGACAAGAGTATTTTAGGCTTTAAAGAGAAATGAAGCCATGGATACCTCCTCGAACAAAGGCAAATGGACAGTACTTCAAAACCAAAATACAGCAAACATAACTACTGGGAGAGCAGGATAGACCTTACTATAGGTCCAAAAGAGCAAGTGAACATACATGGGCAAATTTCAGAGAAATGTAAATTAAATAGGGGAATGAGAAAAGAGGTTTTTAACTTCCTCAGCATAGGCTTGGATATTCATTTTGTCAAAAATTTAGAGGGAGCAGAATTCTGAAAATGCCCCAGGAGAATATTTTAACAAAATATGTGTTTAATACTGAGAATTGTAATCCAGAACTTGCAAGAGAAGGGTGAATCTGGACTTAACTTTAGGGAATGAAGTCGACCCAGTGGGTAAAACCTCAATGGTGGAGCACTTTGCAGACAGTGATCGTAAATCAGTTGGATTTCAGATTGTACTGCAAAGGAATAGAAATTGGCCCAAAGTTCTGAAAAAGGGAAGGACAATTTTAGTAAGATCAGGTAATGACTTGACCAGAGTGGACTGGAAGCTGACACTTATTGGTAAATCTGAGTCAGAGCAGTGTGACACATTTAAGAGAGAGATAAGAAAATCACAGGGAGGACATTTCCCAGGAAGCCACTGAGTGGGACCAAGAATGCAGTGGGCTCTGGACACCAAAGGGCATGGAGGGGGAGATAAAGAGAAACAAGGGAGGCTTCCGGTCTATACTGAAATCTCAAAACAATAGGAATTAGTATGGAGTACAGAACGTGCAAGGGGGAGTTTGAAAGACAGAGGAATTAGAAGAGCAAAAGGGACCATGAGAAAATAATAGCAGTCAAAATAAAGGAAAATATTTTTAAAAGTTACGTGCTCATTCATAATAAAAGAATTATTCAGGAAACAGTAATGCTCATTAAGTGTATTATTGGAGTGGAGCCGGAGGATTAGCTTGTGGTCAAAACGAACGTGTTGTGTCAGTGTTCACTAGTGAGAGGGACAATGTGGGAACAGAAAACATGGAGGGGTGTTGTGATGTAGTTTTCAGAAATTAGGACACATGACGTGATGTTCTGTGTTGTCTTGCTGAATGAAAAGTGGTTATATTTCCAGGGCAGATGAAAAGTATATACCGAGCTGTTGAGCGATGCAAAGGATGAAATAGTTGGGTCGCTGACAATAATTTAGAATTCCTGTCTGGCCACAACAGTTGTGCCAAGTGAGTGTAGATCAGCCAACATTGCACTGTCATGCAGGACGAAGGAAGGTATAAATAATGAAAACACAGATCTGTCAAGCTCATCTCAGTGGGAGGGAAACTATTGAGAAGTGAAATTAGTCTTCATTTGAAAGATAAATCAACAATTTTCAGCACGGTTTTATTGAGAGGAAGTCATGTGTAAGAAATTGATAGTAGTTTTCAGAGAGATAACTCGATGTCCAGATGATAGAAATAATCAGAGCCAATGGGATCGGAGTTAATTTGACAGATTGGATCTAGAACTGGCTGAGTGGTGGGAGCAGGGGATAATAGTCATCGGGTGTCTGCGTGACTGGAAATCTATGTCTCCTGGTGCTCTGTAGGGATTGGTTTTATTTCCTTGTTATTTCTCTTACATACTAATGATTAAGACTCAAATTTAGGAGGATTAACCAGTGAATTCACAGATAAAATGAAAACTGTCATGTTGGTAAGTCATGAGCATAATGGCTTTAGATTGCAGGAGGATATAAAAGGGTTGGTTGTATGTGAAGTGAAGTTGCAAATGGAAATTATTCTGCATAAATGTGAGGTGATGTAATTCGGCAGAAGAATCTGTGAGGTATGACGTTTTGAATGGTGGAACCCTGGAAAGGCCTGAGGATCTTTGGTGCATGTACCCACCGATCCCCTATAGTACTGTGGCGTCTGGATAAAGAGGCTAAGAAGGTGAGAGGATATTTGCTTTTATGAGCCGAGACATTGACAATGAAGAGTAGGGAGATGATACTGGAACTTAATAGAACACTGGTTAGGCCATACTGAAGCGTTGTATGCATGTTATCGAAGGAATGTGATTACACTGAAGGCAGTATTGATGAGATTTGCCAGGATCTTGCCTGGGTTGGAGGGTTTTAGTTATGAAACTAGTTTAGATAGACAGGGGTATTCCTTGGAGCAGAGGAGAATTAGGGAGAAGATTATCATGATGTCTAGAATTATTTTAGGCATAGACAGGGTAAACTGGATGAAACCTTTCCCCTTGATGGATTGATCAATGCCTCAGGGGCACAGGGTGAAGGTAAGGCCAGGAGCTCCCAAGTGGATCTCAGGGGAAAACAAAATCAAACAGAGGGTGGTGTTAGCCTGGACCTCAGCACCTATAAGTCATGTAGAGACTGAGCCCCTCATAATAGGTATGAAGTATTGCGATGCATCCTTGCAAGGGCAAGTCAGACAAGGCAATGGATCAGGTGCTGGCACATGAGACTGGAATAGTTAGGTGGCTGTTATTGATAGGCGTGAACTGGATGGATCAAAGGGCCTTTTTCCTGTGCTGTATCAGGTGATTCTGTGAAAACGGTTATAAATAATGCCTTCTTCATATTAATCCCAGATGCTCTGTTTATCTCAGTTCCCACAACACATACCTGGACATGGCATTTCTTTGCTCTTGTGTGACCCGCTGTGTTGAACCTCACAGTAGATTTTGCAATCTGCCGCTGACCCGGGCAGGGTTAACTGGCTGCTCAGGGTGTAGGTTCCCTTCTTGTTTCTCACTGATGGGTAAGTCTTAAATCCAGTCGTGATTAACTCCCCACCTTTCTTCCAGGTTACCTTGGTGATGTCAGGGGAATAGTCCATCGCCAAACAACCAAAGGTCGCAGAACCGGTGTCGTGCTCCTGACAGGAGGAGACCAGGCCATAAAGCGTGGGGGGAGATGGTGTCTCTACAATAGAATGACCAATTGAGCAAGTTAGTTTCTGTTCATTTGACCTTATCAGTTACTCAAATGTATCCTCAGCTGTAAACGTTTGCCAGTATGCTCCCACTGAGTCTACAGCATAACTGGAGTTTATTTTTGTTTCCTACCAGTTGCTGATCATGATCATTTGTTCCTTCTTTAGAAACATGCCCTCGACCTTGACCATTGCCATATAATTTAGGAAGAAGAACATCCTGATCCCACCCCAGTAACTTTGAAGATCTCACCAACTGACACTTTCACTGGATTGCTGTGAAGAGCAAAGAAGTTTCACAAAATACAAACCAAGGAAATGCAGATTCATCAAAATTCTACACTGTGTGCAAACAGGCCATTTGGCCCAACAAGTCCACACCCACCCTCTGAAAAGTAACCCATCCAGACCTATTCCCCTACCCTATTATGCTCCAGTTAACCCTGACTAATGCACCTAACCTCCCAATCACTGAACACAACATTTGCAATTCCCCCAGCTTGCATATCTTTGGACTGTGGGATGAAACGCACACAGACATGGGGAGAAAGTGCCAACTCCACACAAACAGTCACCCGAGGTTGGAATGGAACCCGAGTCCCGAGCACTGTGAGGCAGCAGCGCTAACCACGGAACCAGCGTGCTGTCCCACTAGGTACTGTGCTGCTGGAAATACCCAACCGCTGGCAGTACCCCCGGAGAGAAATCAGAGTGAATCATAGAACTTAGAACATTACAGTGCAATACAGGCCCTTCGGCCCTCGATGTTGCGCCACCCTGTCATACTAATCTGAAGCCCATCCCACCTACGTCTGTATGCCGAGATAAAAACAATGACTACAGATGCTGGAAATCCGATTCTGGATTAGTGGTGCTGGAAGAGCACAGCAGTTCAGGCAGCATCCAAGCCTGTTCAATGATGACTTAATCTTGGCGAATCTACTACCGTTGCAGGCAAAGCATTCCATTCCCTTACTACTGAATGAGTAAAGAAACTACCTCTGACATCTGTCTTATACATATCTCCCCTCACTTTAAAGTTGTGTCCCCTCGTGTTTGCTGTCCCCATACTTGGAAATCAGGTCCAGTGAGCCTTCCTCACTTATCAATGCAAGGCAGAATGTTCTCTCTGGGAGGAAGGTCACTGCAGCAGCAGCACAGGCAGGAGCTGAGCACTGGGACAGGGAGGAGGGCTGTCACGGCTGAACTCATGCCAATTGTCTGGAAGTTGAAACATCTAATTTAAAATTATCTGAATTCTGGAGGCCTCTGAAAAATGGAGGACCATTAAGGTTCAGAGACTTTGGAGTGTTACAGCTGAGTATTTACGTAAATATGATTTGAGAAATGAACTGGTAATCTTTAACTTTAATAACTATCAAATTGACACGCAGTTCACCACCAAACCTCATCTTTCAGACTAACCACTGCACTTACTCTGTCTCGACCTAAATTTCCACTCACATTGACAAACCCTACCCATTCATGCCCGGAACACACAACCCCTATCACACAAAACACATCCAAGGCAATCCATATTGGTAGTATAGCTGAGAAGAGAGATCTCGGTGTCCATGTACATAGATCCCTAAAAGTTGCCAGCCAGTTTGATAAGAGCTATTTAGAAGGCATACTTTGTGTTGGCTTTCATCAATAGAGGGACTGAGTTTCAGAACCACGAGGTTAGGCTGCAGCTGTACAAAATTCTGGTGTGGCCGCACTTGGGAGTATTGTGTACTGTTCTGGTCACCACATTATAGAGAGAATGTGGAAGCTTTGGAAGAGATCAGAGGAGGATTACCATGATGTACCTTGTCTGGTATGGAGGGAAGGTTTAATGAGGAAAGGATGAGGGTCTTGAGGCTGTTTTTGTTTGAGAGAAGCAGGTTGAGAGGTGACTTAATTGAGACATAAAAGATAAACAGAGGGTGGACAGTGAAAGTCTTTTTCCTTGAATAGTGATGGCTAGCAGGAGAGGACATAGATGATAGATGTCAGAGGTTGTTTCTTTACTCAGAGAGGAGGAGGGGCATGGAGCGCACTGCCTGCAACAATAGTACACTCGCCAACTTTAAGGGCATTTAAAAGGTCATTGGATAAATTTATGGATGAAAATGGAATAGTGTAGGACAGATAGGCTTCAGATTGGTTCCACAGGTCAGCACAACATTGAGGGCTGAAGAGCCTGTTCTGCACTGTAATGTTCTATATTCTATATTCTAGATGGACATATGATCTCAATTCCTTTCACTCATTTACACTCCTGCCGCCCTGCACCTGGCCCATGTTGAATCTGGCCCTGACTGGACCTGGCACCATCATTTTCACAACCTCTGACAAAAGCCCACTACCCAAGACATGACCTCAGCCCTTGATCACTGACCTAACATCTTACCCAAGTCAACCTGTGCACATTGCATCCTCGCTCCTTTCACATCTGTGCTTTACAACCTACCATTTTGCCAGACTCCGAGCTTTGCATTTTGACAACACGTCCACCTGTCACTTCATTACAGTGACCTTCCACCCTGAAACATCCTGGCACTCTGCCCACCGCTACACTAACCAGCCTGGCATCCTGCCCACCTCTCCATAAACCTGTCTGGGAAAGACAGACCTCCTGCATTTCAGCTCAAACTACCCCTCACCTACCAAGCACAATTCGAACAAATTATCCTGTGACCATTACCATTCACCTTGATGCCACCTTGCCAGACAGAGTGCGTGCAAGCTTACCCAGCAGCCAGCCAACACCTCACAGCCTACCAGCCCAAACTCTCCCACATGCCCAATCTAACCCCTCACTTGCTCACCACCTTCCAACTTTGAGCCTACTCCAATATAAAGTCAGTGAGTCATAAAGTCGTTCAGCACAGAAACAGTTCCTTTGGTCCAGCTCATCCATGCTGACCAGAGTTCCCAAATTAAACTAATTCCACTTGCCTGCCTTTGGCCCATATCCATCCAGACCTATCCTGTTCCTGTTGCTGTTCAAATGTCTTCTAAATGTTGGACCTATCTCTGCATTTACCACTTCCTCTGGCAGTTCATTCCAATGTTTTGGACAGTTACAACATGAAGCCCTAACTCCTGCACTCAGTGCTCTGACCAATGAAGGTACATGTGCAAAACACCTTCAACACACTAGGTACTTGAGACAATGCTTTCAAGAATCTATGAGTCTGAACCCTCAGGTTCCTCAGTGTTCAACATCACTATCCAGTGCCCTACCATTAACTCTATAAGACTCTATGAGTCTGGACCCTCAAGGCCCTGTGTTTAAACATCACTATCCAATGCCCTACCATTAAC
This sequence comes from Chiloscyllium punctatum, assembly GCF_047496795.1. Taxonomy (NCBI): domain Eukaryota; kingdom Metazoa; phylum Chordata; class Chondrichthyes; order Orectolobiformes; family Hemiscylliidae; genus Chiloscyllium; species Chiloscyllium punctatum. The sequence goes on from NC_092769.1 coordinate 59,623,280, forward strand.
TCTGTAAATTGTGACCTGATTTATCTTCTCAAAAAGCAACATGTCATGTTCATTTAAATTAAACTCCATCTGCCACTCCTCAGCCCATTGGCCCAGCTGATCAAGATCTCATTGTACGTTTAGATAACTTTCATTGCCAATTATACAACCAGTGTTGGCATTACATGCAAACTTACAAACCTACAAACCATGTCCCATTCAATGTTTTCATGGCATTCAACCAATATTGTAGCCTGTTTCCCTTTCTCCCACATATCTGTAGCATTTTTTTAAGGATTGAAGGAATCTATCTCCTTATTGAAATCATTTAATGTTTTGTCCTCAATCAATTTCTGTGGTGGAGAATTCCAAAGGTTCACCATTCTTTTGCTGAATAGTAAACAATCAGGTTCAAGGTTATCGAGTGTTGGGAAGATTGGTGAGCAGCAAGATTAATGATGATCCCATGAATGGAATAGCCTTCTAGAGGGGCCAAAGTGCCTTCTTCAGCTTCCATTTTGCATGCTGTCATGTCCCTTCGGCAGCATGTTCCAAAATTGTGACCCTTGAGGATAAGGGCGCACATGTATGTAAATGCTTCTCCTGAAAGCTTTCCTCCAAATCAGACTTCAACTTGACTCTCAACTATTTCCCTGCCCGTTTCCTCTTCCTCAATCACAGCCATGGGACTCACTTCCTACCAGCGCTCTGAATGTGCTAATACCACACCAACTTCAGCAATTCAAATAGACTGATGACAACTGGTTTCTCAAGGCAATATAAAAAGTCTGACACTTCCACACCGGTCTAGAGATTCAAACAACCACTGGAAGAATTGTAAATTATTTGAGGCACTTGTGTGTCTACACAAGATGACATGGTTTCCATTTGTGTGATTTGACTGTGTTTTCACTGAAGGAACAGAGCTATTTCTTAATCATACAGCTGAGTGCCCTCCTCTTGCTCCTACCTTCCTATCATTGTGTCATTCATTAAGCTAGCTCTGGCGGTGAACACTTTTTATTAAAATATTTCAACAAATTAATTGTTTCACACATGCTTTAAAAAATTCTGTTGATTATTTGGAATGAGATCATTGACATTCTCTATTTGAGTGATCAAAATAACTTCCACCCAATTACAGCAGCCACTGCACTCTGGAGTGGGTTGTTCCTTCATAATAGTTTCTTGTGAAACTCCAGCTCGAGATCAGGGCGCTCAAATTCAATGATTCTCTGATATTTAATATCTCTGACCATTCGCAATTTGTTCAAATGCATCTTTTCTCTGAAGAACGTGTTTAATCGAACAGAACTTTTTTCAATGAAACAACAAACTTTAAATGCTAGAAAACCAAAATAAAAGACAGAAATTTCTGAAGAAACTCAGCAGGTCTAGCAGCTCCTGTGGAGAGAAGGCAAGGTTAACCTTTCGCATCCAGAGACCCCCTCTTCACCAAATTGTTTTCATGTTTTTGGCACAAGAGCTCACACCTGTTGAGATAAACAGTGATTACGTTGGCTTGACTCCTGTTGGAAAAAGGATTCTTAGCAGAGGTACTGGATGGTCAGAGATAGCAATTGAAGACCAATTGAAAAGCTATCTCCTTCTGCTGCAAGTGTTGGATTCAGCGGAACCCCCACCGGACTGAACAATCAAATTCAGCTACAGCACTGGTTTAATATAAAGGTGAGCACTTTCTCCATTAACACCGTCTAGCGATGCCCAAACGCTTGTGAACAAATATTGATCTGGAAAAAGCTGCTAACTGCCAAAATTCTGTCTAATATCTAAGAGACACAAGTCAGGACAGCGATTGAATAGATTTCACTGGCCTCTGTGAGTGGAATTCCAACAAACACCCAAACATCTCAATCTGCTTTCTTGCACTGAAGTAACCTGATAAGAGATGGTATTATATATCTCTCTAACAGGTTGTAAGTGAACACAGGCCTCCTGGCACTGAATCAGGGACACTACCACAACATCACAACAGACCTGAACACAATGAGCTCGACACTATCACAGAGAACACAGCCCACCTGTTTTGACAGTACATAAACCATGTTAGTTATTAACACCTTCCAACAATTGTTCCAGAATGTTTGTACAATGAAAGTAACATTTCAACATTTATCCAAGAATACTTTGATAGCAGCTCCGAATTGTTCAAACTCTATGGGAACTACAGAGGAATAAAACTAGGAATTGTATTGCCATCAATTCACTGTCACTGGATTCCAACCTCGAACTCCCTTCCTCTTTCCCCTGTGAATGTTGCTGCACCAGACGGTCTACTTAGTCTGAAAAAGATTAAAATGTTTTGTAGTGTAATATCACCGTTGCCAGTGACATTAAAAGCTGATAATAGGTTTTCAAATAATAAGATGCAAAAACATTCTGATTCTACATTGTGCCACGAAACATGTCCTGCATAACTGAGGCACAAAGAAAGTATACAGCATATTTCCATCTGCCTCACTCAATCAAATATCTCTTGTTGCCAACAACCAATTTCAAAACTCTTGCTATCTGCCTTTTGTTCCTGAAACGTTCGTTTTGATTGGAACAACTTAGTCAGGGCTCTCAATTCTGAGGTACCTTATCGAATATTGTATTTCTGGCCGATAAAAATGGTTTTGAAGCGCGAGATGAAATTGAACTGTCTGAGATTCAGGGATCCGAATTGGACAATTTACAAATGGTCAGGACCGTTGACAAGTTAGTCAGAGATAGCACTGAAACAAACTGTACAACAGACTTAATCCTAGAGGATACATTGCTCAACTCCTCACGTCAAATATATTCACTGTACTTGAACATTCATCAGAGGAACTAACCAGTGGATTAATGTGAACGAGAATGTGTTCACAATGAACATAAATAACCACTGAGTTAATAAACTTAATAAGTCATTTATTTAATAAAATGTTTGAGGTGGGAAATATCGCCAATTAAAGCACAGATCCGGAGGCAATGGATTATTCTCTAAATTATTTTTACATATTCTTAAAACGTTCCTTGAACTGGGGAGATTTTGTATGCACTGCATAAAGTCAACACTGCATTCCAGTGTGGAAAGTATTTCTGTTGAAGGAATCAGGGCAAGGTCATTTTCTTGTTTACTGCTTTTCATGAACGAAAATGTTTAAAAAGGTATGAATTGAAAACATGCTTCTGTCTGGACTTTCCCGCTTTAACAGATGTCTAAGTAAATGTGGGGACTTCTGCCTCACAGATCCAGGTACCCAGGCTCGGTTCCAGCCTTGGGTGACTGCCTATGTGGAGTTTACGCAATCTCCCCTGTGTCTGTGTGGATTTCCTCCCACAATCCAAAGATGTGCATGTCAAGTGAACTGGTCATGCTATATTGTCCATAGTGTTAGGTGCATTAGTCAGGGGTAAATATAGGGTAGGGGAATGGGTCTGGGTGGGTTACTCTTCAGACAGTCGGTGTGGACTTGTTGGGCCAAATGGCCCGATACATACTGCAGGAAATCTAATCTAAACGATTGTCACACTTAACAAATGTGAGCACATTCCTTCGGATCGCTACATTGCAATAAATCGGTCAAGTATATTAATTAAAATAAATATTAATCTATTTTCAGTGTCTGAATAAACAATGTGCTCCGTTATCCTCTAGTTCATGTCTTCTGCAAATTTGTGAACTCTGCACACGTCTGAACACATCGTTGTAAAATGAATTCTCTGCGATTGCAGCAAGGACTCCCATGGTTTTAAGAGTAGAGTTCCTACAGTATGGAAACAGGCCATTTGGCCCAACAATTCCACACTGACCCTCTGAACAGTAAGTAGCCCAACCAGACCCATTCCCCATAATTTATATTTAACCCTGACTAATGCACTATAACCTAGACATCCCTGAACACTATGGCTGTGCTAAATTGCACAAATCACCTGACCTGCGCATCTTTTGGACTGTGGTAGGAAACCAGAGCGCCAGAAGGAAACCCACGCAGACACAGGGAGAATGTGCAAACTCTACACAGGCAGTCACCAGAGGGTGGAATCGAATTTGGGATCCTGGCGCTGTGAGGCAGCAGTGCCAACCACTGAGCCACCATGCTGCCCTGCGAGTTCATGGGTGGATTATTTTAATTAATTCAAAATTTGTCCTTGGTCACATAATTCACTATGGCAGTTGTTTCCGAAAGAATGACTCTTCAGTTGATTTTTTTTGTAAAATGTAACTATTTAATTAAAATGCACAGATTGGGAACACATAAAGCACTGTGCAGATTAAATAATTCAGTTAATGTTTTATTTTTATCCTGCAAATCCAGTTTAATCAGGGACATAACAATGAATTAACTCAAGTTACGTATGAAACTGATCAAAGCAGTGAAACTGATCTGTTCTTCATAGAATTGTGCAGAATTTCCAAATGGTCTTTGTCAATGATCTTTTCCAGTCAGAAAAATATGTATGTAGTGTACAGCGGAATTGAAAGGTGTTTCTTGATCAATTATAACACTGTCATGGCATTTTTGCTCAAGAGCAAGAACTATTAGAACATTAGACTTTTGAAATGCTATTTATATTTCTCTATGACTTGTAAACTGTTTAAAGACAGACCTTGTGATTGAACTAGATAGTGGAGTTCTGAATTTGGATTGGAAAGCATGGATTAGATTAATCCTTAATTATTACTTTTAAGTAAAAATGGCGCCCGAAGGTATCTGTTTTCCCTTCATTTCTAAAACCTTTGCGATTTGCCTTTCACTAAATAATAGGCTTTATGAAATTTCAACTCGCATGCTGATTGCATTGAATGAGGAACCTGGAGCGGTTCACTGTCACCAACCGTGTTAACATTGCAAAACAATGTAGAAACCCGAAACGGTTTCCCAAGTATAACACATTTAATGTTACCCAAGCACAGTCATTCCTCAACAGATGAACGATCACCAGATCACAACGTGGTGTGTTTGAAGCAGAACTGGCTCTGCAAACATTTTCAACAGAACGAAGAACATGATGTAACCTCACACAAAAAAAACAAATTGAAGTCTAACAAAGCTGCTCAGAATCAAGCAAACTAATGATTAAATTGAATAGAAATAACAAGTCATAACAGCAACCTTGTTTGTGAGGGGACTTAACACTTAAAGCTTTAACGTTTCTGGCAACAGTTCAATTTATTTCCAACCTGCACACCCTTCTTGATCATGACAATCCTGTGCAGCACACAGTAGAGCGGTTGAATGTATATATTGATTAATCACTTCATGGTCAAAACAAAATTACTGAATGGACAAATATTACCACATTATAATTTTAAGTTAGTTTCAATTACATAATCTGTTCAATTCTGCAGTTTCAGATTTTAGTCCCAAATTTTATTTTGAATGAGGCTACTCAAAACAAAATTCAGCTAGTTTACAATTAGAACTGAGTTCTTTTTTTAAAAATTCAATGCATTAAAAACTTATCTTTTTCATTTCTCACACTTCTGGGTTTCTGCCTTAAGTTGGTTTTCATACCATTACAAATGGATGTAATGTTTTCAATCAAGCAGGGAAAAATGTGTCATATAAGTTGAACAAATGCAGAAATGATTCATGAAAAACAATAGAACTTCACAAATATTGGTAATGAACAGTAATCCAGAGAGACAATCTCCTCACCAGAAAGAAAACACCAATTACAGAAAGTATGAAAACGCTGATCAATTCCACAAATTGAATAAGAATTCAATCAACTCAATTCAACAGAATTAAGGAAAATAAAATCAGAATCCAATCAACTCAAAACAACAGATTTGAATGAAACATAATCAGAATCCAACCAATTCACTTCAACAGAATCAAATAAAACAATTTCAAAAACCAATCAACACACTTCAACAAAACCAAGTAAAAACAAAGCCAAAATCCAATCAACTCAATTCAACAGAATCAAGTAAAACAACTCAGAATCTAATCAACAAATTGCAATATAGCACCGCAAGAAAATGTTATGACAGTTTCTAACCTGCTTGTCACCAACAAAATAAATGAGAAAATATAATCATGGTAAGAACATATATTCAATAAATGAATAATGATATTTTAGCATATTTTAATCATGTTTGGTAATATCTCAAACATCTTTGAATTCTTAGCGTTTGTTGTTGACAATAAAACTCACAGTCAGGGTGTCACTGACATTAAACATTATTTATAGCTGACTGTTTAAGAGACATTAGTGTTTCAAGTAACCCAGCCACACAGAATGCCCATCTGATCAAAACAAAAGAGATACACGGAGCAACTGACGCCATCATCACCATTTTAGCTATTTGCTGAGCCTTAACTGAAGTCTATAATCAGTCTGAACAAAAATCAATCCAAACCAAACCAAACTCAGCACAGAATCTGAGTTTCATTTAATTCAGAAATTAGTCACATGAATAGAAAGTTTTTAAAAAGTTACTAAGAAAGTTCATAGTTCTTACCTGAAGTCACTGTCACCATGGTCCCTTGGCCCCAGTAATCAAGACCATCACAGTGTTACATTCGCTGGACTGGGTCACACAATAACCAGCTCTGCATAAAACAAATCAAAAATCTACTATCATTTTAAATTTTCAGAACCACAGGCAAAATAAAGTCACAATAAATCTTCATCACATAATTGCGCGAGTGAATTCCGATCATTCTTGATAAATTTTAATAATGTTTTATACTTCACAGAGTAACACATGAGCTGATTCTCAAAATCCCCAAATGGTGTATCGATAATTACCCAACACTTTTACAAATTAAATAATGATACTGGCATTAAACCCCACAGAATTAATACTGCACTGCAAGTTAAGAAGGTTTGTAGAAGTAATCACTGACTCGTTTCAAACAATCGAGGCTGAATAGGTTTTTGTATTGATCATAATTGCAGTGTCACCCCAGTTATATCACTGTGAGACATGTTGTGTCAAATACTATGACAGACTGTAAACTGTAAAATGCAGATAATTTCTTCACTTCCTGGAAAGCAGTGATTCAGACTCCTCTAAGAATGATTTGGTGCATTATTTCAGCTTTTACGCTTCATTGTATTTTGAAAGCTTGGAATACTTTTCCAGGTTTGGTCTGCATTTAACTTGACAATCAACACGAAGAAGGTAAAAAAAATATATACATCTGTACAAACTAGCACGACTGGATTGTGTTTAAATAGCATCTCACATTATTTCTCGCTCCTGCCATGGTAGAAATCACCAATTTGAGATAATCACTTGTCAGTGGTTATTGTATGAGAATGTCGTTGTGCACAACACTGTGACCCACTGTAGTATTTTGCACAGTAATAGATGGCGGTGTCTTCGATCTTCAGGTTCCCCATGTCCAACGCGAAAATGTTGTTTGAATTGTCTTTAGACGCAGTAAATCGATTCTTAATCGCTGGTGCATAGTTACTGTCGGATGAACTATAGTAGTACAGCAGACACTCCAGACCCTGTCCGGGAACCTGTCGGACCCAGTACATGTAGTAGCTGCTAAGATCGAAGCCGCTGGTTTTACAGGTCAGTTTCAGGCTGCCTCCGGGACGGCCAGTCTCTGCCTCTGGCTGGGTCAAAACAATCTCCGACTGGACACCTTTAAAAAAGAAAACAAATAAACCATGAGCATTAATGCAGATTAAATGATGGCTGAGTCTTTTACATTCCTGCGGTAGACTAACATTGAGACAGTGACAAAGACAGACTTGAACAAAAAACACTCACATGATAAGAAAGTTAGGAATAAACTGAGAAAAATTGTCGACACAATCATTCTGATAACTTGTGGGAAGCGGTTCTGTCAAGATCTTTCTAAACAGAGCCGACCCAGGAGTGTTGAATTACGGTCTAGTGCCCAGGATTTATATGGCCATCGGAAAGGGCAGGTTTACAGCTTCCGCCTGTTGGTTTCCTGCTGGAGGCTCAGACTGGATCCTGGTCTCAGCTTGTACAGCCCGAACACATGGGATCATGTATTTACGAGGTTACGCTTAAACATGGACATATACATATCTTGGGATATTTATTTTGCTGAATAGCTTCTTTGGGAGTGTTTTTATTTAAATGGTGGAAGTAAAATTGAGTAGCTTCAGGTCTGTTTCACATGATAGTTGCAAGTATTTTGTTTTTAAAAAAAACAAATTCATTCGGATGTTAGCTCCCTTTATTTCTACATTATTCACAAGCAGATAAAACTAAAATCAAAGTTAAAACATATTACCAGCTAGTGAAACAATTGAGCTTGTTTTCCCAGGACACTGCCAGTCCCTGTCCCACTACAAAATAACATGTAATTCGTACTAAACATTTCAAAATTCAATTTAGACAACTGAACACAGAGCGTGTCCAAAGTGATTATATTTAGAATATTCAATTCGAAGTTAACTCCCTTTAATTCTACATTCCACCACAAGCAGATAAAGCTAAAAAGAACTTCAATAATAGTATTAACTAACAAAATTAGTGACTTTATTTTTGCTGTCACTCAAAGTCTCTCTCTCTCTCACACTTTACAAAATAAGATACCATTTCTAATCTGCGTTTCTAAATTCAGTTTAGGCAACCTAATATGGAGCAGGTCTAAAGTGATTATGTTCAGAAGGTGAGTGTGTGTCACTAAACAGTTTGGACTCGGAGATTAGAAGCACCTCCTTACATTGCAGAATGTCTCTCCCTGCATCTTTTTTTTTCAAATTGCTCCGACCCTAAAATGCATAGTAAAGGAAAGCTGTGTGCCTGAGAAACAAAAACTGAGTTGGCAGGGATACATAACACCTAGGTAAACTTTTGAAAGAGCATCTAATGAACTAGAACAGGACAGTCCATACATACATATCTAACAGTCTGGGTACATCAGGAATGTTTGGTTAAATTAGAGAGTATTAAAATAATCATTACCACGGATGTAGGTTATAAACAGGACATGTCTCTTCTCACTGATAGCTCTGACAGGAGCAGATAACTCATAAAAATCAGTAAAAATTCGCTGTTACACTCAGTTTTAATGAGATGCATGAATCAGAGAATGGTGTAACAAGTGATGTGAGTTTGAACCAATTCAAGTTTGTTAATTTACTTTGGGATGATAACAAATGTGACTGCAATGTGGGATTTTGGATCCATTAACTTCATATTCAGGAGCTTTAAAGATACTCAGTAAACAGGCTGAACTAACCAGAACGTCATTGCATTCAATGTCCTGTTTTCTGACAGTCACACAGTGAATGCTGTATTTAGTGACTTTCCTTTTTAAAGAAGAAATGCCAAGTGAAATGTATCCATTGTGAGTAAATGGGAAAATATCGTTTGTCTGTTAGGATTTTACTTTAGTTTATTAATTTTCCCTTTAATAGGCCAGATACAATAGTTGGCAGCAATTAAGCTGACTGCAGAAAAGGTCCTTGAGTTCCCAGTTTCATTTACTGGAAGCAGGTGGAGTTTCTGCAGTGGATCAAAGATATTTTATCTCACTGTTGACCAGTTGGTGGAAAGCAAACTGCAAACCATAACCACCGCCTCCTCAGAAACAAATGGACTCAGCAACAATGCTGGAGAAAAGTTTATTTTTCAGTTATGTAACTTGGAGAACTAGTCACACCTCTCATTGAAGGAAATATTCGCAGAGTCTCAGACACAACCTTAACATCAACAGTTCATTCGAGGATCACTACAGCACTGTTTAATATTGAGAAAAATTGATAAATAGTCAGAGAGTCATGTAGTGATACAGCATGGTTACAGACCCTTCGGTCCAACCAGTCCATGCCAGTCATAATCACAAACTAAACTAATCCCACCTGTGTGTACTTGGCCCATATCCTTCCAAACATTTGATATTCATTTACTTATCCAAATGTCTTCTAAAGGTTGTAAGATCATCCCACACAAAAACCATTCTCTGTGTAAAAAGTTGTCTCTGATATGTTTTTTTTCTCCTCTCATTGTAAAAACATGTTCCCTATATTTGAAATCCCCCACCATAGGGAAAATTCGCCAATGTCTTCGTCAAAAATTGAAAACAATCCCAGCTCCAAACATTTACAAAATATCACTATGGATCTTCCTCGAGTCCAAAAAAGATTGTCCCCTTTGATCAATGATTTGTAAAATTTACTCGTGTATCTACTGTGATAGACGTTTTCAAATAACTTCTTAAATGCAAATGGTTCACATCAATCGGATTAAAGTAACATTTCGTGCACTACCCCACACACAAAAAAAGAACTAGTTTGTGAACATGATTTGCTCTGAGGAAGTCTACGATGGATTCTTTTATCAAACAAAATCATTTCCACTGTTGTGAGCGCTCGTCTGTCTTCTGTGCAATGGTCTGAATTTTAAGTTGTGTCTGACTGCAGATGAAACTGACTGATCTGGGTAAAAGTACAGTTTGTGCCTTTCACATTGTTGATGTATATTGCTGACTTTAGTTGAATAAAGAGGTGTTGTCCCAGGCATCGTCTGGCACCATTAATTAGACCATTAATTTCCACATCACTAGCCAGATTATCAGGTGGAGTTTATTGATATGTGATATTTTTGAAACGAAAGCTTCGTACATTTCCAGTAAGAATCATGTCAATTAGAGCCATTCACCTTTCCACTCATGGCTTGATAAACTTATATGAGGTTGCCCCCCCCCCCCCCCCGCCCCGCACTCTCACCCTCCAGTGATAAAGGTTCCAGTCTATCTGGATTTCCAACGGTGGTTCTGTTCCCTCACATTCTGCTGTTTAAGATCCTCCTGCCACCCCAGGTCCACAGACAGTGTCCCTTGATACCATTTCAAAGAAATGAAAGGAACTTGTCCCACCATATTTTTCAATTTTCTTTGGCTTCAAACATCATCAAAAATAAATGTTTGTGTCATTGCTGATTTATGGGAGAATGCCGTGTACACAGTATCTGCTGAAATACCTGCCATACCATCCTGAATCTGGTTCGCAGGTTCATCTGTTGCTCACAAATGCAACCAGACATCAGGGAACAATGAACATCGCCCACACCCAACCCTCCACCATTTCCCTCTGTACTTTACACTTTGTGAAATCCGTGTTGTCGATAATCAGTTAAAAGAAAGGTTTTTTTTTAAACTTTCTTAATTCATGTTGCTGATCTTGGCTGAGTAAAGGTATGTTGCTGTCAGCATTTCTGGGGAACATGTCTGCATTTTTTTCATGTCAGTTTACAATGATATTAAGTCAAGAATTGTCAAAATGTCCTGAGAAACAACGTTTAGAAATGGGCCTATTAGCTCCTCAGGGCTGTACCAACTGTTTGAATATTGATACAGTTCTGCCCCTACTTTTTCCCCATAAGCCAGGATTTACAGCATTGGAGATCATATCTATGTTGATAATGGATTAGACCCTACACAATGTTCCCGAATGTTTAGAGTGCCATCACCTGCAGGGTTATGGACAACATGCTATAAATTGGGTGTTGGCTGGAAGGCTCTGTCTTCACGTGATACAGGTGCGATGGGCGAAGTGATCTCTCTGTCGTGAAAACTTTCTACTACTCTAAATTCATCTTTCCTACTTTGTCTCGTCCAGAGGCTCTTCATACCAGAAATATTCCAAGCATTCGTTTCAATGAGATCAATACACTCCACCTGATAGTCTGGCTCGTGATGTGGAAATTAATGGTCTAATTAATGATGCCAGACGATGCCTGGGACAACATCACTTTATTCAACTAAAGTCAGCAATATACATTAACAATGTGAAAGGCACAAACTGTACTTATACCCAGATCAGCCAGTGTCATCTGCAGTCAGACACAAAATTCAGACCATTGCACAGAAGATAGACAAGCCCTCACAACATTGGGAATGATTTTGTTTGATAAAACAGTCCATCAGAGACCTGCTTAGAGCAACTCGTGAATATTGCTTGATTTCTTTTTGTGTGGGGTAACACATGAAATGTTACTGTATTCCGACTGATGTGAACCATTTGCACTTCAAGTTATTTGAAAACGTCCTTCATAACAGATATGTGAGTAAATTTTAGAAATCATTGATCAAAGGAACAATTTTTTTTGGATTCAAGGAAGATCCATAGTGATATTTTGTAAATGTTTGGAGCTGTGATTGCTTATATTTTTAACTAAGACATTGGCATACAGTGCACAACTTCACAATTTGCTGTAACATGAAATTCGCAAACACTGTGAACCTGGAAGGTGATGGTTCAGAATTTAACAAGGACCTAACAAGGTTCGTGAATGGACCAACGAATGATTCATGAAATTTAACAAAGGCATTTCTGAAATGATTAATTTAGCTAGGATGAATGTAGAGACACAAATCCACATCTCTGTTTGCATTTCAATATACTATAAATCACTTTTCTATTATATCCTAAAGTACTTGCGTCTTCGTTCATATTTAATAAACTCTATCTTGTTCCGGTGTTAAGATAGTTTCTTTATTTACTTCACTCAAGACTGTATGCTGTATTCTTGCCTCAGTATTGACCAACCTCAGTTTGGTGCCAGCTTATATCACTTGAGCTGCTTTTTCAGGAAGTGAATCTCTCCACCTGTTATGTCAAAATAATCTATTCATGCTTAGTTCGAAATAAATCCTGTTAATATCATCCCAAATTCAGACTCGGTTATTTTGTATTTATTCATTGGAAATGAACAGAATATGACTGATCTGTTCTTGGTGGAGTGGGAGAGGGAGTTAAAGTGTTCAGCCACTGGGCCGTGGGGTTGGTTGGCATGGGTGTCCCAGAGATGTTCTCTGAAATGATCAGCAAGTTAGTGTCCTGTCTCCCTGATGTAGAGGAGACCACATCAGGTGGAACAGACACAGCAGATGACATTTGTGGAAGTATAGATAAATTTCTCTAGATCATTTAGGGCCTTTTCGGAGTTGAGGGGGAGGTGTGGGCGCAGAGTTTGCACTTCCTGTGGTGGCAAGGGAAGGTGATAGGGGTGGGGAGTGGGCTGGTGGAGGGGCATGGACCTGACGAGGGAGTCGCAGAGGGAATGGTGCCACCGGAATGCAGATAGGGGTAGGGAGTGAAATATACCCGAGTGATGGGGTCTGTTTACAGGCGTGGAAGCAGCGGAGGATGATATGATGTATGCAAGGTCGGTGCATTGGAAGTTGAGGACCAGGAGGGCTCCCTGTTGAGATTGGAGGAATGGGGTTCAAGGGCATCGTCGACCACGTGGGAGGGGAAATTGCAATTTTTGAAAAAAGAGGTTATCTGGGATGTTTTATGGTGGAACTGCTCCTCCTGGGAGCAGGTGCGGTGGAGGCAGAGGAATTGACAATAAAGGGATGGCATTTTTACAGGAGGCCGGGTGGGAGGAATGTAGTCCAGGTAGCTGTGGGAGTCAGAAAGCTTGTAGTAAATGTTTAGTTGGTCACTGGAGATAGAGGTGGAGAGGTCGAGGAAAGGGAGGGAGGTGTCCGAGATGGTCCCTCTGAAGTTTAGGTCAGGGTGGAAGGTCTTATTAAAGTTGATGAACTGTTCAACCTCCTAGTGGTAGCATGAGGTGGCATTGATACAGTCATCAATGTAGCGGTGGTAAAGGTGGGCAATGGTACCAGTGTAGCTGTGTAAGATTGACTGTTCCACATATCTGACGAAGAGGCAGGCATAGCTGGGGTCCATATAGGGGTCCATGGCTACCCCTTTGGTTTGGAGGAAGTGGGAGGATTGAAAGGAAACGTAGTTGAGGTTGAACATGTACTGCTTGGGTTGGCGTGACAGGAAGAAACGGAGATCTTCGAGGCCTACATCATGGCGTTTGGATGTATACACGGCCTGGACATTCTGTTCATTCTGGGGCTTATCAATTGTTTGCAGTTATTATGGAACTGCAATTGCAATGGCTGGGAACTCGGAGAAACCAATGATTAGGTCTTCTGCTTGAAGCAAATTTTGACCAGAACATTTAAATACCACAAAGCTCGCTGTAGGAAATGCCAGTGCTGCAACTTTTAATAATATTTGAAACTTTGTTAAAAATAGGGATTTTTAGTCATAGTTTCTGAAATAATCAAGAAAATAATTAACAGTTAGAACAAGCTCTTTCAAAGAGAGAGGATTTGCAAAATTTGAAACCATACAGTGCTGTCGTTTATTTGAATTCCATGTCGGTCAGTTAGATACAGGCAAGGTGATCTCTCCATATATTGATTCTGTTAATCTGACACACCGACATACCTGTCTGTACAAAACTGTATTATTTGTTTAGTTGATCAAAATTTAGGAAACAGATCAAACAGAATGTATTCGGCTGGGAAGGTGATGGATACAGAAGACAGAATCAAAAACTGGGAACATTAAATCTGAAGAGAGAGTAACAAGGAGTACAAGATCAAAGACATGACAAGGTGCATGTCGATATGTTCCAGACGTTAGTGAATCGAATGAGCTTGTTTGATGGTCGAGAGACTCGTCCAATGACGTCCTGGAATCAGACCATGAAACAGATATCGAAATGTTGATTTGCAAATGTCACTTCGATGTGATCGCTTCACACTCTGTGTCCTGATATAGGCCACATTGGCAGATGTTTCCGCCAGATTGCATCCCCTGGGTTTATTTTCTGATCAGAAGTGAGATGTGTGGCTTGCTGCTGGCACAAAGAAACAGGAAGTTGTGCGCCAGCTGAGAATGATCCATCAGGTGTTACTTTCCGTATTATCAGCACAGTCTTCCTACCTCTGAGGGTGAACACACACTGACAGGGTCAAGAACAAATGGACAGATTGCTGTAGGTCTCAACATTGTATTCAATTCCATTCCCATTTCCCAGAATGAAACAGAAGAGACACAAGATTATTTCAGCTAGAGTAAATTATCTCTCTGACAGAGAGATAAGAAGAGTTACCATCGGGTGAAAGGAGCTAAATGACAAGATGTAGTTTCGCTCATAAACCTGTGTTTAAAAGTAGAAAGCTTGAGAGAAGTTAATAAGTAAATCTAAGAGACAGCATTCATTAAAAGTTGGAAAAGCAAAGTTTAAGCAATAAAATTCAGCATGGTAACTCTTCTTATCTCTCTGACAGATAATTTACTCTAGCTGAAATAATCTTGTGTCTCTTCTGTTTCATTATGGAAAATGGGAATGGAAGTAAATACAATGTTGAGACCTACAGCAATCTGTCCGTTTGTTCTTGACACTGTGGAAGTGATATCATATCGGAAGTGGTTGATTCTGTTTTCCGGAGAGGCAATGAGATGTGACATCAGGTGTAAAAAGTGGATGTAATGCTTCTTGACTTCAATCAGGTTTTTGACCAGATCTTGCATCTTCAATAAGGTAAGGGTTCATGGGATCTGGTACAGTTTGGCAAATGCATCGAAGGTTTATTTGTTGGCAGAAGGTAATGGTCGAAGGTAGTCATTGTGAAGACATCTTGTGTCCAGTAGCTTACTATATGACTTGGTGCTGGATCCTTTGCTGTTTGCAGCATATATGAACGGTTTAGTCAAGAATGGAGCAAATGTGATTAGTAAGTTAAAAGATGAGGTGAAAAACGTTTGGTTTTGCAATTAGTGAGGAGGAAAGCGAGTGTGACATCAATGACCTTGCCTGTCGGAGAGAAGAATTGAAAACAGAACATTATATCCTAAAGTCTGTGAAGTAAAGCATTTTCGAGACTAACAATTTAAGCGAATATATGATGTATTGTTGGAATCTACAAAATACAAAGGATAAGCGATCTTCAGGAATCCTGAAGAAGGGCTCATGCCCGAAACGTCGATTCTCCTGCTCCTTGGATGCTGCCTGACCTGCTGCACTTTTCCAGCAACACATTTTCAGCTCTGATCTCCAGCATCTGCAGTCCTCACTTTCTCCTCGATATTGTGGCTAGACCATTAATTCAGGAAGCTGGGGTCTGAGCCCACAGTGCTGCCACATCAAGTCATGAATTAAGGTTGATAATTAAACAACTCATTGAAGGAATAAGCTCCACAGATATTCCCTTGCTCTGCTTTGGAAAGAACAACACATCAGCACAAAAGTTAAGGCTGAAGCATTCACAGCAACATTCAGCCAGATGTGCCAATTGTCTGATCCATCTCAGCATCTTCCATAGATCACCAATATTACAGATACCTGTCAGCAGAGAATTCGCTTCGCTCCACGTGAAATCAAGACACTGTTGGGCGAGTGGCAATGGTGACTGCAAATGCTATGGAGCCTGACAAAATTCTGGCAATAATACTGATGACTTGTGCTAGCCAAGCACTCCCGGTACAGCTACAACACTGGCATGGACAATGTGGAAAATAGGCCAGGCATGTCCTGGGCACAGAAAACAGGTCAAACCGACCTGGTGAATTACTGCCCCATCAGTCCATGCTCAATCATGAGTTAGGTGTAGGAAAGTGCTTTCCACAGTGCTATCAAGCAGCACTAGCTCAGCAATAACCTGCGTAAATGTGGGTCATGCAAGGCCTAATCAGCTCATGACTGAATTACAGACTTGATTTAAACATGGACAAAGAACTGAATTCCAGAAATGAGGGGAGAGTGACAGCCCTTCACATTAAGGTCACATTCGACAGAGTGTGATATTATGGAGTCCTAGCAAAACTAGATTCAACGGGTATCAGTTGACAACCTCCCTGCTGCCTGCAGTCAGACCTCCCACATTGGAAGATGGCTCTGCTTGTTAGAGGTCAGTCGTCTCAGCCAAAGCAAATCTCTGTTGGAGTTCCTAAAGAAAGTGTTCTTGGCCCAATCATGTTCCGCTGCTTCAGCAATGACCTTCCCTCCATCAGAAGGTCAGCAGTGAAATCTGCATTGATCTAGCACTTTTTCTGTGACTCCTCAGTCCACATTCAAACACAACAAAATCTGGACAATATCCAGACTTGAGCTGACAAGTGACAAATAGCATTCACACCACAAAACTGCGAGACGAAGACCATTGACAATAGGAGTGAATCTAACCAAAACCCCTTGACATTCAATAGTGTTACCATCACTGAATCCCTCACCATCGACATCCTGGGTTTTATTGTTCATTAGAAATTGAGCTGGAAACTCCATATAAATACAATGGTTGTAACAACAGGACAGAGGTGAGGAATACTGCAGCGAGTAACTCATCCTTCTGACTTGCAAAGTCAATTGACTATTTAAGAGGCAGAAGTCAGGAGAGTAATAGCACAGCTCACCCCTTGGCTGGATAGGAGCACCTTCAACTGCACTCAAGAAGTTAGGCATTGTCCAGGACAAAGCATCCCACTTGATCAGCAGCACATCCACAAGCGTCCATTGCCTCCATATCTGATGCTTAGTACCAGCCGTATGCTGAAAAATGAGTTGCTGGAAACGTGCAGCAGGTTAGGCAGCATCCAAGGAGCAGGAGAATCAACGTTTCGGGCATAAGCCCGTCTTCAGGCACACCTGCCATATGCACTATCTAAAATACTGCACTGCAGAAACTTAGCCACTTCCTTAGAACGTACCTTCCCACTACCACTTGCATCTCGATGGATAAGAACAGCAGATACATGGGAACAGCATCACTGTAAGCTCCTCTCTAAACCACTCCTGACATGGAAATATATCATCGATCCTTTACTGTAACTGGGTCAAAATCTGGAACTCCCTTCCTCAGGCCATTTTGGAACATGTTATTTCAGAAAGGCAGCTTAATGCCATCTTCTGAAGGACACCTACAGACAACTGAAAGCAACCACCGTGTTCCATGAGTCAATAAAAAAAAATCATTCAAGCTAACATGACAGTATGAGAAAGTGGTTGAGGAGGCACTATAGGTATGTAATAAGCAATCAAAAGGTTTGGAGCAAAGTTCCAGAATCAATCTCTACCATGGTAGCTTCAATTAATGAAAGAGTATGAAATGAAAATGCTGGGGTAATGAATGATAATCACAGACCTACCATAGTTTTGAAACATGTTACATGGTTCAGTATTGTCCTTCAGAGGACGATGTGTGACTTTCCTATCTGGCCTGCCTACCTGTTCAACAAAAAGGCGATGGTTCCTTTCCTGCGCCGAACCTGACTAAGAAAGTGAGGACTGCAGGTGCTGGAGATCAGAGTTGAGAGTGTAGTGCTGGAAAAGCACGGCAGGTCAGGCAGCATCCAAGGAGCAGGAGAATCAACGTTCCAGGCATAACAACTTCATCAGGTATCTTAATGAAGGCCTCATGCCTGAAACGCCGATTCTCCTGTTCCGGATGCTGCCTGACCTGCTGTACTTTTCCAGCACTACAGTCTCGACTGAGAAGCCATTTGGTTGTAATAAAGCTTAAGAAAGATCAACCATAATTAGCCGAGCAAGATGGCAGACCTTCAAATAGGTAGCTGATGACCACCTTCTTGGGATATGAGACTAACTTTTTCATAAGTCAGTGCAGAATTCAAAAATGCTAATTATGGTGAGTCAGGCTGTTCAGACAGAGTCCGGTACACATTTAAGATTGATGATTGGATGCAAAGTCTCCTGTGGTGTTGCTGTGAACAGCAAGAGAGTTCTTGCCAGTATTGCACTGCAACTTTTGTTCATGAAGTAAAGTGTCAGATTTATTGCATTTCTGTGCTTTCTGTGCATTTCCCACATTAGGATCACAGTGGTGATATCATGAGACCAGGATTCTCGAACTCCAGTTTGATGTTGAATGGCCAGGGTTTGGAATACCATCGTTTGCCCAGGGTGAAATTTGAATTTAAAGAAATCCTGAAATCGGAAAGAAAGCCAAATGGTGACCATGTAGCCCGAGTCAATGGAAAAATACAAAAACAGCTGCTGCACGAATGACAAGGCATCTGTCACCTTTCCATGGTCTGGCCGACATGAGATTCCAGACCCACTGGGAAGTAATTGACTGTGTTCTGAAGTGGTTTTAGCAAGTTATTAAATGGGCAATTGAGGATAGGGACTCATCGCTGACCCTAACCAGAAAGTAATACGTGTAGCAAAACCTCACAACAACTATATCAATTAAATGTAATTGTTGCGGCAGTTCCTGATGTCATTTCAAGTATTTCATGTGAATGTTCTAACACACACTTTGAGTGATGTTGCACCGTCTAAACGGACTACAATATAAATCATTGGTCATTCAGAGTAGATCAGTTCAACATTTAAGTTTAATTGCAGAATTTTCAGCACTGAATTTTTAACCTAAATAAAAGTTTTCAATCAATAAAATCTGTTGCAATTCGTCTTCATAAATTTGTATTCACTTCTACAAATGGTCAATATTCTTAAAACATACTTGTTTCGATTTGAATCTTACCAACAAATCACTTTGTTCATCTGGCTTTGCTGTCATCATCACTTCCTTGAAGCCAGTTAAGCATTTATGTAAATAAATACAGAAATAGAATTCTCAGATTAGATTACAGAACCACAAAACCCTAATTTATATTTCCCCACAAGCACAGCACACGAATTGTGGAAAAAATGCAAATAACTCAATGGATTCCAATACTAATTGATGTTAGGACTTTTTAATACATAAGTTGTATGATTGTTGAATGACAGAGGTATCAGTTGTCATGTTTAGTCAAAAGTCTATAATTCAGAGATACATTAGCACAGCTAATATTTCTGTCTCTATTTTTCTCTCTTCCCCTCCTGCCTTCTCCCCTTTTTTCTTTCTATCTGATGCCGTGTTTTGCCTCTCCACAATCGGACGATGTTTTCCTTAATAACCTGAAGCCAACACCTCACCAACATATCCTCTCAGCCACATTCATCCATTTCATTAGGGGGATTTGAGACAAGATTTTCTCAAAAATCTGTCTGAGTATTGAGTGATCTGGAAATGCTTGATAGGAATGAGGCTGCAAGACTGTGATAGCGTTTTCATTGTATCTCAGCAGTATTATTCTTGGCTGAGGAATGTTTAATGGTTCAGGGCAATGCTTATTTAGACTATAATTAACCTTTACTGCACATCTCATGGAATGTTTAATATTGTAGAGGTCGATTTATTCTGTATCGACTCTGTGTTGTACCTACTCTGGGAGGGTTTTTTTTAGGGAACCCTGGATGCAGCTCTACTCTATGTCTAAACCAAAATATAATTGACATGATTGCATTGGGCAGCACAATATAGAGGGAGATTTACACAGCACATTACATGAGCTGTACAATCACAGAAAACATTTGATGTAGCCGTGTAAAGGGGCTTGGACTCCTACCCACTGTCTTTCTGGTTTTGAAATGCTTGATACCAGAATAAAAAGGGAACAACACTATGCACCGAAAATTTGTTATACAAGCAGATTATCATCTACAGGCACATACGCAAATCATCTATGAACAACCCTTGCAGTGTTTAATGGATGAGTGCTGAGAGAGCTTTAATATGCAATACGTGTCTATTCCATGCAACATATGCCGACAGTGTGCTTGATATGGTAGTTTAAATGTAGTTTTGATTTGTCTTTAACCTTTTCTGTGACAGTCGTCGTTGTGTTTGACAAATATCTAACAGAACTGGAGGACTCTATGACTATAAATGCAGTCACTGCATTCGAGGCAGAATGCAATGCCATCAAACAGGGAGAAAGATGATCCCTGTCTTTTTTCATGATGAGGAGAGATTGAAGCAGCTGGGCTTCAAACATGAAATTTAAATGAGGCCTATATAATTCTGAAAAGAGTAACTTAGAGCAAAGGTCAATGATAGGGAACCAGAAGCAGCTTGTTCAGCCAATGGAGTTTGGTCTTCCAAACAATGACGTCATGGCTGAACTGATAATCCTCAGCTCCACTTTCCAGCGTTTTAAATGTAAGCATTGTTTCAATTACCAAATCAAATTCTGTTCATTTCAGCCTTCGGAATACTGAATGACCCAACCTCGACAGTCTTCTGTGGAAATGAATTCCACAGATTCACTACATTCTGGGAGACAAATTCTCTTCTGCCTGAAATTTGTGACCTCTAATTCAGAGATTCTACTCCCTGGTCCGAAACTCTCCCACAAGGGGAAACAACATTTCTGCATTTACACCATCATGTTTCCTGAAAATAATAGATGTTTCAGAATGTCAGTACTGAATCTTCTATGTTCCATTGAGTATCGGCCCAAATGACTCAATCTCTACTCTCAAGACAGTCCCTGCATCCTCAGGATCAGTCGACTAAACCTCGTGTGGATTGTCTCACATTCCAGTGTACCTTTTCTTTGTGATATGAGTCCAAAGAACAATTCACAGTATTCCAGCTGTGGTAAGAATAGAGGTTTTTTTCAGTTTTAACAAAGATTATAATCATACAGACATCCAGCAAAGAAACAGACCCTTCGGTCCAACTGCACTGACCAGTCATCCCAATCTGACTGAGTACCATTTGCCAAACATTTGGCCAATCTTCCTCTAAATGTTACCTGTTCATACACCCATCCAGCTGCCTTTTAAATGCAGTAATTGAACCTATCTCCACCACTACCACTGGCAGCTTTAACCATACATACACGTGAAAAGGTTACCCCTCAGGTTCTTTTCAAACGTTTCTCCTCTCACCTTAATCCGCTGTCCTCTAGTTTTGGACTCTCTCACTCGAGGAAAAAGGCCTTGGCTATTCACCATATCAATGCCCCCATGATTTTATAGGTCTTGTTCAGGCCACTCCTCAGCCTCCTTTCCTCTCACTGCAGGGAAAAGAAAAGCCCCAGCTTATTCAGCCTCACCTTATACCTTAAACACTCCAGTTCCAGCATCATTCTTGGAAATCTTTTCTACACCCTCTCAAGTTTCACAAAATCCTTCATAGGAATGGTCAGCCAGATTTGACTGGAATAATTCTAAATGTGGCCTCACAAATGTTCTGTATAGCTGAGACATGACATCTCGACTCCTCCACTTAATGTTATGACCGATGAAGGAAAGCATGCCAAACACCATCTTCCCCACCCTGTCTCCCTGCAACTCCACTTTCAAGGAATGATGCATCTGCACCCTTTGGTTTCTTTGCTCAGCAACACTCCCCAAGGCCCAGCCATTAATTGTGTAAGTCCTGCCTTGGTTTGCCTTACAAAAACGCAACACCTACATTTATTTAATGAAGCATGGGTTCATGAAAGGCAAGTCATCTTGAACTGATTTATTGGAATTCTTTAAGGTTATAACGAGCGTGGTAGACAATGGGGAACTGGTGAACGTGGTGGATCTGGATTTCCAAAAGGCATTCAGCAAGGTGCTGCACAAAAGGCTGCTGCATAAGATAAAGATGCATAGTGTTACGGGCAATGCATTAGAGTGGACAGAAGAATGGTTAACTAACAGAATGCAAATATTGGGGATCAATGGGTGTTTGTCTGGTTGACAATCAGTGACTAGTGATGTGTCTCAGGGATCAGTGTTGAGACAGCAATTATTTACAATTGTTGGGACTGCAATTGTTTACAATTCAGATAGATTGCTTCAAGTTAGAGACCCAAGTGTAGAGTGTTGTAATTCACAGAAGCCACTTAAATGAGTGATAGGGAAAAGTGTGCAGAAGGATATAGACAGGCTAAGTGAGTGGGCAAGGGTCTGGCAGATGGAGTACAATGTTAGTAAATGTGAGGTCATCCATTTTGGTAGGAACTATAACAAAGTGGACTACTTTAAAATGGTGAAAAATTACAGAATGCTGCTGTGCAGGGGGACCTGGGTGTTCTTGTGCATGAAACACAAAAGTATGGTTTGCGAGTACAGCAGCTAATTAGGAAGACAAATGGAATAATGTCCTTCATTGCCAGTGGATAGAGTTTAAAATTAGGAGCTGCAGCTGTATAGGGCGCTGGTGTGGCCACACCTGGAGTACTCTGTACACTCTTCATCGCCTTACATGAGATGGCACTGGGGGTGGGGTTTGCTGAGGAGGTTGACTGTGTTGATTCTGGATATGAGGGGGTGGGCTTACGAGGAATGATTGAGCAGACTGGGATTATACTCATTGGAATTCAGAAGAATGGGGGACCGGGTTTGTAAAATTATAAATGGGATAGATAAGACAGAAGCAGGGAGGCTCAAAGTTTGGGAGAAGATTTGAAGCTCGGGTGCTCGTTGTGGTTGTGTTTGCCGAGCTGTGAATTTGTGTTGAAAACGTTTCATCCCCTGTCTTGGTGACATCCTCAGTGCTTGGGAGCCTCCTGTGAAGCGCTTCTTTGACGTTTCCTCCGTTATTTATATTGATTGGTATCTGCCGCTTCCGGTGGTCAGTTCCAGCTGTTCGTTGCAGTGGTCGGTATATTGGGTCCAGGTCGATGTGTTTGTTGATAGAATCTGTGGATGAGTGCCATGCCTCTAGGAATTCCCTGGCTGTTCTCTGTTTAGCTTGTCCTATAATAGTAGTGTTGTCCCAGTCGAACTCATGTTGTTTGTCATCTGCATGTGTGGCTACTAAGGATAGCTGGTCAAGCCAAAGTCTTCACCCAAAAGGTTGTGAATCTCTGGAATCCCCTGCCTAGTGAAGCAGCTGAGGTTAACCTGTTGACTGTTTTAAAGGTGAAGATAGATTTGTGAACAGTAAAGAAATGAAGGGTTATAGTGAGGGGTGGGTAAGTGGAGTCTCAGTCCATTGAAAGATGATCCACGATATTATTGAAAAGCAGAGCTGACTGATGGAGTCAGATTGCCTCCTCCTGATTGTATTTCTTATGTTCGGATGTTGTTATGTTCTAACAGGCCTCCAATTCAAAAAGTAATGCTCTCTGACTACTAAATAAAAACTGAAAGAACTGAGGATGCTGTGTATCAGAAACAAAAGCAGAAACTGCTGGAAATGCTCAGAAGGTCTGGCAGCATCTCTGGGGTGAAAGGCTCACCAGTTTACGGTTCCCTGGCTTTTCCATACAACTTTCTTCAATAATGCTGCCCCATTAGTCACTCTCCAGTCTGCTGGCATCTCATCTATGATTATCAACGATACAAATATCTCAGCAAGGGGTCCAGGAATCTCTTCTCTAGCTTCCCACAAAGTTCTGGGAAATACCTAATCAGGTCACCAGGATTTACTTCCATTTTTCTACTTTAGACCTCCAACACCTCTTTTTCTGTAAAATGAACTCATTTTAAGATCACATTATTTATTTCCCAAGTTTCTTCGCTTCCATGCTCCTGTCTACTGTAAATATTGATGCAAAATATTTGCTTAGTGTCTCTGCCATCTCCTGTGGTTCCTTGCATGGAAAGCCATGTTGATCTTTAAGGGCTATATTCTCTCCTTAGTTATTCTTTTAACCTTAAAATAATTTTGGAATCTTTTCGGATTCTCCTTAATTCTATTTGCCATAGCAATTTTATGTCCTCTTTTTTCCCTCATGATTTCCTGTTTAAGTATACTCCGACTGCCCTTATACCCTTCTCAGGATTCACTCAATCCCAGCTGTCTATATCGGATGAATGCCCCCTTCTTTTTCTGGACTGGAGTTACAATTTCCCTCATCATTGAGCTTTTCCCATGCCTTGCCCTTCACACAAACAGAAACATACCATCACTGAACTCTCATTGTCTCATTCTTAAAGGCCTCCCACTTGTCAGCTGCCCCTTTACCTGTGAATAATCTCCCCCAACCAACTTCTCAAAGTCTAATACCATCAAAACTGGCCACACTCTAATTTGAAACTTTCATTTTTAAATCAATTCTATCCTTTCTCATCATTATTATTAAACCAATAGAATTATGATCACTTTCCCTGAAGTGTGCCCCTGTGGACACCTCAGTCACTTGCCCTGCCTTGGTTCCCAACAGAAGGTCAAGTATTGCAAACTGTCTTGTAGGTGCATCCACATATTGAATAACAACATTTTCTTGTGCACACTTAACCAATTTCTCCACATTCCAAGATCTTAACACTACCCTAAACTCTGTTTCGAAAGTTAAAATTCACTACCATTATCCGTTTTTTCTTACAGATAGCATAATCGCTTATAAATTTCCCATTAACTATTAGGAGGTCCATTTTACAATCCCAGCAAGGTCATCACCTCTTTCTTATTTTTATGTTTCATCCATATAACTTCACTGGGCAGTGTCCAAGAAATATCCTCTCTACATCCAGCTGTAATGTTCTTTCGAACCAAAAACACCACTCCATCTCCTCTCTTCCTCCTCTATCTATACATTCTATAGCATCTATATCCTGGAACATTAAACTGCCAGTCCTGTTCATCCCTGAGCCACATTTCTGTAATGGTAATGATATCCTTGTCCCACATTCCCATCTATGCCCTATGTTCATCTGTCTCACATGTCAGGCCTCTTGCATCAAAGTGAATGCAGTTTAGCAGCCTTCCCTCGCTCTTGCCAAACTGTTATCTGCCTTGACCCCTGGAACTGCTCACCATATCTCACCTCAAACATTTCTCTTTTCTCACGATCTTGTTAGTTCCCACCATCCCCCTTACTGGTTTAAAACCTTCAGCATACTGCTAGCAAATTTCCCCACAAGAATATCTGTCCCCTTCCAATTCAGATCCCTCTTATATAGGTCATTTCTATCCCTGAAGAGATCCCAATGATTGAAAAATGGGAATCCTAACACCTGCAGCAGCTCCTCAGCTACACCTTAGCTGCTCTATCTGACTGTTCCTAATCTCAATATTCCATTAGTTTTTAAACAAATCCCAACATGACATTTGCCATCTTTATTGACAGTTGAAATTATAAGCTAACTTTTTGTGGTTCGGAGATGCAGACTCCCTGTAGATTTCTGAATTCAATTTCTATCTTGCCTGTTAAAATGCATAACTTCACGGTTTATGTCTGTTCTCATTTATTTCATCCACATTACATTATTATGCAAAGCTCCTTGTTCACTCTCTTGTCCTATCTGTATCCCTCCACAAATTTCTTTTTGGGTCATATTCACCACTTGTCTCCGCTCCAATTTTTGAGTCATTCGCAAACTTGCCTACAATATATTCACTTTCCTCATCTAAGTCATCAAAATACTTTGTAATTTTTTTTCTCCCCAGAACAGACGTATGTGGTACTCCACAGATTCACATCCTGTAAAATAAAACCCTTAGTCAAACTTTTCTGATTGGGATTTCGAAACTCCTCTCTTCATGTTAATACAGTACCTCCAAAGCCAAGGCTCCTATCTTATTCAGTAATCTTATGCATGGGTGCTATCAAACACCTTCAGAAAATCAAAACATATTACAATCACGGTTTCCTCCATTTTCTCCAAGAATTCCGATAGTTTTATCAGGCAAGATTTCCATTTTGTAAAGCCATTCTCAGTTTTCTGCTGTAACATCCCTTTTTAAAGACTCCACCATTTGTTTTTCAATAAATAATGTTAAACTAAGTAGCCTCAGTCAATCTTTTGTGTGCCTCAACTTTTTATGAGTGAAGGTGTTGGGTGAAGGATCTACTATCAGCCCTCACTTCCAACTGCTGAAGAAGCACTGTCATTGCATCTACTGTGAAAATCTCAACAAAATGTATCTATGTTCATTTACTAAGAAAGCAATTCCACAAATGTTCTATCTCATCACCTTCTGCTGGCGGTCCCAGATTTTACGAAGCAACTCATTGAAAGTCGACAAGGCTGATTAGCATCAAACCAAGATCAATATTTGAGCAAAAATATCTCAATTCCTGGTCACGTATTTTTGTTCATCTCTTTTTAGGACATTAGCTTCGACAATGTGGAATCTGTGTGGGTGGAGCTGTGAAATACCAAGGGACAAAAAACATTCGTGGGTGTCATACAGAGACCCCCAGACTGCAGTGGTCATGTTGGAATAGTATTAAACAGGAAATTAGCCAAGCATATGATATGGAGACATCGGTGATCATTGGTGATTTTAACCTGTGTCTAGATTGGACAAATCAAATTAGCTACAATGTCTAAGAAGGGGAATTCCTGGAGTACATATGGGATGGTTTTCTTAACCAACATGTGGATGAACCAACTAGAAACAGGCCATCTTAGACTGGGTACTGTGTAATGAGAAGGGAATCATTGCCAATCCAGCTGCGTGAGACTCCTTGGGGATGAGTGACCATGACATGATACAACTTTTTTATCAAGATGGAAAGTGAGCCAGCTGATTTGGAGACTAGGGTGCTGAATTTTAATAAAGGAAACTATGAAGGTATATAAGGCATGAATTGGCGTTGATAGATTAGTGGAAGCCGCTTAAAGGTGTGACAGTGGATAGGCATTGGCAAATATTCAAGGAAATCATGGGGGAGCTGCAACAACTATTTATTCCTGTCTGGTACAAAAGCAAATTGATAACAGGGCCAATCCATGGCTTACAAAGGAAATTAGATAGTATCCATTTGAAGGAAGTAGCATAGAGATCGGCCAAGAAAAATAATAGATCTGATATTTGAGAGCAGTTTCGAATTCAGCAAAGAAGGACCAAGGGATTGATTAAGATGGGGAAAACACAGTACAAAAGAAAGTAAGCTTCCAGGGAACATGGAGACTGACACTACAAGGTTCTACAGTACGTGAAGAGAAAGAGATTGATGAAGACAAATGTAGGTCCCTACAGATGGAAATTGGGGAAATGTATAACAAAGGACAACGAAACAGCTGAACAATTGTATACATACTTTAGTTCTGTCTTCACAAAAAAAGACAGTTGTACAGGAGGTTGGTGAGGCTGCAGTTGGAGCATATGTTCTGTTTTGGTCATCTTGCTCGAGGAAGGAAGTTATTAAACTGGAAAGAGTGCAGAAGAAATTTATACGGATGTTGCTCGCACTCAGTGGTCTGAGTTATACTTATCTTGGCAGTCTAGGAGACTGAGAGGGGATCTTATAGAACTGTACAAAATTATGAGAGGCATACACTCAGTCTTTTTTGCCAGGGTTGGGGAATCGAGGATTAGATGGCATTAGTTTAAGGTTAGAGGGGAAAAGTACAAAAGGGAACCTGAGGGGCAATTTGATTACACAAAGGCTGGCACGCGTATGGAATGAGCTGCCAGGGGAAGTGGTTGAGGTGGGTACATTAACAACATTTAACGGCATTTTGACAAATACATGGATAGGAAAGGGTTAGAAGGGTGTGGACTAAATGCAGGGAAATGGGGCTAGCATGGGTGGACATTTTGGTCAGTATGGTCCAGTTGGGGCTAAACGACCTCTCTCTGTGCTGTAGGACTCTCTAACTCGAAGATACAAATCAAGTACCAGAAATCCTGGAGAATGCAAGATTTAGTGAGAGGGAAGAACTGAGG
This sequence comes from Chiloscyllium punctatum, assembly GCF_047496795.1. Lineage (NCBI taxonomy): Eukaryota > Metazoa > Chordata > Chondrichthyes > Orectolobiformes > Hemiscylliidae > Chiloscyllium > Chiloscyllium punctatum. Next base: position 59,651,422 of record NC_092769.1, read on the forward strand.
GAGGTCAATGTTAATAGAGAAATGCTGCTGGGAAATTGAGGGGAATCAACCCGATAAATCCTCAGGGCCTGATAAATCTACATCCCAGAGCACTTAAGGAAATGGTTCTAGAAATAGCGGATGCTTTGGTTGTCAGGATTCATTCGATTTTTGTACAGTCCCTGCAGATTGGAGGGCAGCTACTGCCACTCCAATACTCAGAAAGAGAGGTACAGAGAAACAAGGGAATTATAGACCAGTGAGCTTCAGCTCAGTAGTGGGGAAAATTATCAAATCCTTTATCAAGTACTTTATAGCAGAGCATTGAGAAAGCTGTGGCAAGATCAAACAGAGTCAGCATGGATATATGGAGGGGAAATCATGCTTGTCAAATCTATTGGAATTCTGTGAAGATGTAACTATCAGAGTCGACAAAGGGGCACTGGTCAATATGGTATATTTGGGCTTTAAGAAAGTTTTTGACAATGTCCCACTTAAGACATCACTGTACAGTATTAAAGCGCATGGGGTTGGGGTAGGTGAACTGAGATAGATAGAAAACAGATCAGTCGAGAGGAAACCGAGTAGGGCTTAAGGGGTCCGTTTCAAATTGGCAGCCAGTAGCTTGTGGGGTGCCACAGGGACCCCAACTATTAACAATTATTTTAATGATTTGGATGAAGGAATAAAATGTAATATCTCAAGGCTGCAGATTATACCAAGTTGGGTGGGAGGGTGAACTGTTACGAGGATGCAGAGACCCTATGGCATGGTCTGGACAGATTGGGTGAGCAGGCAAATCAATGGCAGATGCAGTTATTCTGGATAAATGTCAGGTTATTCACTTTGGAGACAAAAGTAAGGTGGTGGGTTACTACCTGACTGGCTGTAAATTGGGAGAGGAGAGTGTGCTACAGGGCCTACATGTCCTTGTGCACCAGTCGCTGAAGGTAAGTATGCGAGTGCAGCAGGCAGTAAAGAAGGCAAATGCTATATTGGCCTTCATTGTGAGATGCTTCAAGTACAGGAGCAGGGATGTGTTGTTACAGTTATACAGAGCCTTGGTGAGGCCACACCTCAAACACTGTGTGCAGTTTTGGTCTCATTTTCTGAGGAAGGGTGTTCTTGCTTGGAAATAAAATACGAGGATAGATTGTCCAGTTTAGGATTGTATTCGCTGGAATTTAAATGAATGGGAGGGGATCTCATTCCAACAGGACAAGGCAGGGTAGATACAGTGAGGATGCTCCTGATGGTGGGTGTGTCTAGAATCAGGGGACACAGACTGAAGATTTGGGCTGGATCATTTAGGACAGAGATGAGGAAGACATTTCTTCACCCAAAGAGTGATGAGCCTGTGGAATTCATTATCACAGGAATTAGTTGATGCCAAGACATTGAGTGTATTGAAGATTTGGCTCAATATAGCATTTAAGGCAAATAGGTTCAAAGGGGAGTAAACAGGATGAGATTGTTGAGTTGGACGATAAGCCATGATCATGATAATGTCAGAGCAGGCTCAAAGGGCTGAATGGCCTCCTCCTGCTCCTATCTTCTATGTTTAAGAGGATATTGCCCTGAGAAAACCATGGACAGTATTCGTGCTTCCCCATTTAACTCAAATTATCACTCATCATCCCACCCAAAAAATAATATGGAGACATAACCACTCAAATTTCAATGAAACATCACCTCCCAAGTGTCAAGATGTGATGATTGAAGTGCAGCTTTGCTCAGTCTTAACACAAGATGTCACTTTGTTCTTTGATTGTGTGTGTGTCTGCAATTCTGTGTGTGTGTGTGTGTGTGTGTGTGTCTGTGTGTGTCTGTGTATGTATGTGTCTGTCTCTGTGTGGTTGTATGTGTGTGTGTGAGTGTCTGTGTGTGTCTCTGTGTGGGGATGTGTGCATATCTGTGTCTGTTTGTGTCTCTGTGTAGGTGTATGTCTGTGTGTGTGGTATCTGTGTGTGTGCGTGTGCATGTGTGCATGTACATTTCTGTATCTGTGACCATGTGAAGCACATCATATTTCCTTGAAACTACTTTCTTTGTCAGAGGCCACCAGCATGCTCCAGTTGATGGAAGGTGCTCTGATGTATATCAGATTGTGTGCCTCCATGTAATGCAACTTGATCTGGGCGGCATGGTGGCACAGTGGTTAGCACTGCTGCTACATAGCGCTAGAGCCCCGGGTTCAATTCCCGCCTCAAGCGACTGACTGTGTGGAGTTTGCACGTTCTCCCTGTGGGTTTCCTCCGGGTGCTCCGGTTTCCTCCCACAGTCCAAAGATGTACAGGTTAGGTGAATTGGCCATTCTAAATTGCCCGTAGTGTAGGTTAGGGGTATGGGTGGGTTGCGCTTCGGCGGGGCAATGTGGACTTGTTGGGCCGAAGGGCCTGTTTCCACACTGTAAGTAATCTAATCTTTACTACTTGATGAAAAGACTGATTCATAAGAGACAGTTTCTATCACCAATTTCTCACTAACAATTACAGAGTATCATTATGAGTTATTGTCTTTAGTTTCAGCGTCTGAGGTCACTCTGACAGCTCATGTCAAACCAATGGAAATCTTCCCATTCATTTCTCTCAGCCAATAGGGACTCTCTCCATGTATAGTCAATGTTCAGGGTTGTCATACCATTCTTCAGTATTTGGTCCATCACTAGCTGCCTGGCTGTAGGAATCTCACCATGCAGGAAGTGAATTCACACGTCACATGCTTCTATTCTGTCAACATGCCCAAGATACACTTGTTGGATGATTTAGGAACTCTCCATTTGAGAGGACACAGAATTCAAGAATTTGTCATGTCACCTCCAAATCCCAGCATTCTAACTGGGATACCTTCACCCACATCCCAATTCAACCCAACAAACGCTGCATGTCTCCATACAACAGCCTTTTCACTCCTCCCTCTGTATGTTCCAGGACCACAAAACTCCTTGCAAGGGCATCCGTACCTCTCAGATTATTCCAGACCAGACAACCAAGGGAAAGGGAGTAAGAAAGGACTGCAGCTCAGAGTCAAAAAGCGTGGCGCTGAAAAAGCACAGCGGGTCAAACAGTATATCCAAGGAAAAAAGTCAACGTTTGGGGCATAAGCTTTTCATGGAGTGTCCTGCCCGAAACATTGACTTTTCGGTCATAAGTGAAGACTATTCTTGGGACAAGGTCTGCTGTTAGAATTGGGCAGTGAAAAGTTAGTTGTCACTCTAATAGAATGCCATAATACAACATTCTTTTGGATGGATTATCTCATGCTCCAAATAAAATACCATGAACATCATTGTTATGTGAATCATGAAAAAATTGGAGAACATTAACAGACTCATAACAAAGTCACAAAGCCACCAGTTGACACAGGAGAAGAAAACAAAGAGTACAGATAAGCAAGTTCAAGCAGAATTATCAGAGACCCTATTTGATTGAATGACTGAGACAAAACAAGAACAGATGACGAACAAATGGATATTTTCAGTTCAGAGAAATTAACTGAACTACAACGGAAAGATGAAACACTGAAGCAATATATTGAAAGGCATACACAGAAGTAGAATCTGAAAACATTCCCAAATGTGACTAACCTAAAAATGATGTCTTGATGAGGAAATGGAGGCGATCACATATTCAGGCAGATGGGAAAGTGGCACAAATTCATTACCAGGGGCTTTTCGAAAGGAGGTATGGCATGGAGCACCTGAGCTACCTGTAGGTCATTGTGGGAGTGATAAAACTCACCAAAATACAAGAACATTTTTACTGGTCGAGACTGCATTAAATGGAGTTTAAAGTTGATAGAAATGTCATACATGTCATGCACTTGGAAAACCTCAGGCAGGAATCAAACCAGCACCTTAATACCCATCCCTGCATTTGAGGAACCTTTTACAATTCTTTGAAGAGGTGACGAGTAGGTTAGACCAGGGAAACCCATGAATATGGTCTACCTAGACTTCCAAAAGGCCTTTGATAAGGTGCCACACGGGAGGCTGCTGAGCAAGGTGAGGGCCCATGGTGTTCGAGGTGAGCTACTGGTATGGATTGAGGATTGGCTGTCTGACAGAAGGCAGAGACTTGGGATTAAAGGTTCTTTTTTGGAATGGCAGCCAATGACAAGCGGTGTCCTGCAGGGTTTAGTGTTGGGGCTGCAGCTGTTCACATTATATATTAATGATCTGGATGAAGGGACTGGGGGCACTCTAGCGAAGTTTGACGATGATACAAAGTTAGGTGGACAGGCAGGTAGTACTGAGGAAGTGGGGAGGCTGCAGAAGGATCTAGACAGTTTGGAAGATTGGTCCAGGAAATGGCTGATGGAATTCAATGTGAACAAATGCGAGGTCTTGCACTTTGGAAAAAAGAATACAAGCATGGACTACTTTCTCAATGGTGAGAAAATTCGTAAAGCCAAAGTACAGAGGGATCTGGGTGTGCTAGTTGAGGATTCTCTAAAGGTAACCATGCAGGTTGAGTCCGTGATTAAGAAAGCGAATGCAATGTTGTCTCTTATCTCAAGAGGGTTGGAATATAAAAGCACCGTTGTGCTGCTGAGACTTTATAAGGCTCTGGTTAGGCCTCATTTGGAGTACTGTGTCCAGTTTTGGTACCCACACCTCAGGAAGGACATACTGGCACTGGAGCATGTCCAGCCGAGATTCACATGGATGATCCCTGGAATGGTAGGTCTAACATATGAGGAATGGCTGAGGATCCTGGGATTGTATTCATTGGAGTTTAGAAGATTAAGGGGAGATCTAATAGAAACTTACAAGATAATACATGGCTTGAAGAGGGTGGACGCTAGGAAATTGTTTCCGTTAGGCGAGGAGACCTGGACCCGTGGACACAGCCTTAGAATTAGAGGGGGTAAATTTAGAACAGAAATGCGGAGACATTTCTTCAGCCAGAGAATGGTGAGCCTGTGGATTTCATTGCCGTGGAGTGCAGTGGAGGCTGGGACGCTAAATGTCTTCAAGGCAGAAATTAATAAATTCTTGATGTCACAAGGAATTAAGGGCTACGGGGAGAATGCGGTTAAGTGGAGTTGAAATGCCCATCAGCCATGATTGAATGGCGGAATGGACTCGATGGGCCGAATGGCCTTACTTCCGCTCCTAGTTCTTATGGTCTTACGGTCTTATGGTCTTACAAGGGTCTTAATTGATTCAGTAGGTCCCCGACATAAAACAAAAAGTGGGAGTCAGCATTTGTTAACAATAATCGATGAGCCCATTAGATTTGCAGAGGCTATTCCATCTGTGCAATATCACTGCTAGAAGGATTGTAGAAGAGTTACCCCAGTGTTTAACTCAATAAATACGACCCACAGAGATACAACCAGATCAAAGATAACATTTTACATTAAATTAATGACAGGGAGTGTTAGAAAGGTGGCATCAAACTTCAAAGACCATTAACAAATTTAGGGAAGACCATATTGTGGGCTTATATTCAAGATAATCCAACCAACTGGATAAAGGAATTCCCTTTGCACATCTTGCCAATAGGGATGTACTAAATGAATCTGCCTCATTCAGTCCATTTGAATGAGTGTTGGGGCATGAGCTGAGAGGACCACTGAAATTAAATTAGGAGAAATTAGTGAGTCAGAGTTCACCTACATATTTGAACAGTGTATCAAATTTTAGGGAATGATTAAATTAAGCGGGGAGTTGGCTAGATGGCATTTAAAAGCAGCACAGCACGCGATGAAGCAGGAAGCAGACAAGAGATCGAAAATTTGCAACTTTTTGAACATGGATAAAGTGTTAGTGTTACTTCCAGTTGAACAAATAAAAGCAATATTTAGTGAAACTTATCAAAGTGAAAGAAAATTGAGTGAGGTGAATTATTTGATAAGGACTGCAGATAGAAAGCAATCTCAGAGTGTAATGTGAATCTGCTCAAATGATAATTTGATCCTGTGACAAAGCTGTTACTTTAACAAGGTTAGGTTGTCATTCGGTCTTTTTTCTTCTGGAGGTCATAAAAACACAGGTTCGGAAAAAGTCTGAGTTTGGAAGGGTTCCAGGGCCAATTTGACAATAGCTAACAGATACTGCCGCAGGCAGAATGCTTTCAAGTTTAAAAAACAAACGCTTGTATATTGAAAGGGAGTGGCCAGTTCTCCCAGCTCAGCTTTTCTCTGGTTTAGTTTATTTTAACAGTCGTGTGAAGAAAGACTGCTGGACCCAAAGAAGCAGGTCCAGGCTGGTAATCTCTCTCAGGTGTCTATCCTGTGATAACTTGTGTTTGATATGACCTTTTGTGCCAAGGGGTGCTTGTGGGGACGTTGCATGTACCTTGGAACAGATACACTGTTAGGTTTTAGGATAGGATAAGTTATTCGGTAATCTGTTTCTGTTCTTTGTGTTTCATTCAGTAATCTTTTAAATAAATCCTGTTTGGTTTACAATGAGTTGGTTTAACCAGCTGATTCTCTCCTTTAATATCCACTGTCCACCTTTTCAAAACAACTAGCAAAGTTAGGGTCTGGGCTACCTTCTTGAAATATTTTAAGGGGTTTGGTCTGGTCCATAACAATCGAGAAGGAAAGTAAAAGGAGAGCGTGTGACTGGAATCAACTCGCGTGATGAAGTGAGTTCACAGGATTCTGAATTGGACTTTCCTCAAATTAAAATGGACAATGAGGATGTTCTCAAAATTTGGTATAAATTATTGAGGTACCTTCCACCGGAAATCAAAGTGACCTGAAAGAGTTATTTCTATTGCATGGGTGAGATATGTGGGAATAAGCTGGGAAGTCCTAATTTAATTATGCATGATATAGATAGAGGAAATGTTGTTCCAATTAAGCAATATCCTTATAGATTTACGCTAAAGAAAGTTGGTATAGGTTCAAAGACAACTCGAATGGATGTTCCAAAACAACAGCATCAAAGTGAGTTGCAGGAATTGGAGCTCAGTCATAGTAATGGTACCACAACCAGATGATTGAGTGCAGCCTCTTGCAAAGTTAATGCACTTGCAGCGTCTGATTCATATCCGATTCGACATTGAGAAAACTGTATTGAAAAGGTAGAACAAGCAACTTATATTTGTAATTTGGACTTGCTCAGAGGATACTGACAGGTACCTTTATCCGAAGGAGTGAAGACAATTTCGGCTTTTGTAACAATGAATGGATGTTACTAACTTAAAGTCATAGAGTCATGGAGATGTACAGCATGGAAACTGACCTTTCAGTCCAATCCGTCCATGCCGACCAGATATCCCAACCCAAGCTGGTCCCAGCTTCCAGCGCCGGCCCATATCCCTCAGTAATCTTTTAAATAAATCCTGTTTGGTTTACAATGAGGTGGCTTAACCAGCTGATTCTCTCCTTGAATATCATATATCAATCCAGATGCCTTTGCAATTTTGCAATTGTAGCAGCCTCCACCACTTCCTCTGGCAGCTCATTCCATACACGTACCACACTCTGTGTGAAAACGTTGCCCCTTAGGTATCTTTAATATCTTTCCTCTCTCACCCTATACCTATGCCCTCTAGTTCTGGACTCCCTAACCCCAGGGAAAATACTTTGTCGATTTATCCTATCAATGCCCCTCATAATTTTGTAAAATTCTATAAGGTCACCCCTCAGCCTCCGATGTTCCAGGGAAAACAGCCCCAGCGTATTCAGCCGCTCCCTGTGGCTCAAATCCTCCAACCCTGGCAACATCATTGTAAATCTTTTCTGAACATTTTCAAGGTTCACAACATCTTTCCGATAGGAAGTAGACCAGAATTGCACACAATATTCCAACAGTGGTCTAACCATTGTCCTGTACAGCCGCAACATGACCTCCCAACTCCTGTACTCAATACTCTGACCAATAAAGAAAAGCATAGCAAACACCACCTTCACTATCCTACCTATCTGCGACTCCATTTTCAAGGAGCTATGATCCTGCACTCCAAGGTCTCTTTGTTCAGTAACACTCCCTCGGACCTTACCATTTAGTGTACAAGTCCTGCTAAGATTTGCTTTCCCAAAATGCAGGACCTCACATTTATCTGAATTAAACTGCATCTGCCACTCCTCAGCGCATTGGCCCATATCCTGTTGTAATCTGAGGTAACCCTCTTCGCTGTCCACGACACCTCAAATTTTGGTGTCATCTGCAAACTTACTAACTGTACCTCTTATGCTCGCATCCAATTCATTTAAGTCATGCAATTTAGTTTAGAAAATGCGCCAGCCACATTTGAAAGGCTAGCTAATAAAGTAATTTCTGGGTTATTCAATTGTACGGTGTACATCGACAACCTTGTGATCTTTTAGTCACACACGGAAGGAACATTTGCAGCATTTATTGGAAGTATTCAATTGACTTTGGGATGCAGGCTGGTGATAAACCTGGCTAAGTGTGAATTCGCCAAAGTCCGAGTCATGTCCCTCGGCCATGTTGTCAGGCATGGGCAGATGGCCCCGACAATGCCATTGACAACGACAGCAGGACGATGGTTCCTGGGAGTGAAAAGGTTTACCAGAAGTTTGTACCAAACTATAGTAGTGTGGTTGATCCACTGATTGACTAATTGAAGAAGTGCAGGAAATTTCAGTGGACAGTAGAATGTCAGAAGGCATTTGCCAACCTGAAATCTGTGTTAGCCACTGCCCCAGTGTTAGCAACGCCGAATTGCACAAAGCTACTCAAGATGGCTTCTGATGTGAGTGATATGAGTGTTGGTGTTGTATTCTTACAAGATGACAATGAGAAAATAGAAAGCCCCATTGGTTTTTTCTTCAGGAAATCGAATATTCAACAGGAATATTCCACAATTGAGAAGGAGAACCTTGAGCTTGGTGTTCCAACATTTCAACATTTGGATTGTCAGTAATAGGCCTTGGTCAATTGTCTGTACTGATCATAACCCATTAAAGCTTTTGGTGAAATGTAAGGGCTGAACTTCCAGATGGTTTACATGGAGCTTATTACTGCAGCCATTCAATTTGAAAATGATACACGTGGCAGGACGAGAAAATGCATTTTCTGATGACTTGTCACAACTTGGATAATGTAAGATGGAGGGATTTGGTGGCAGGAGTAAATGGACAAAAACAGAATGCTGTAGTGAATACTTGCACGGTTCCAGGTGATGCAAGGAGTATGTATGGTCAAGTAATAATAGATTAAGACTAAGGTTTTTAAAATGAAATCATCTTTGTCTCTTATTAATGTTGCAGTACAATTACAATACTGGTACCAAACCAACAATGTGGAAAATTGCCCAGGATGTGGGCGGCACGGTGGCACAGTGGTTAGCACTGCTGCCTCACAGCACCAGAGATCCGGGTTCAATTCCCGCCTCAGGCGACTAACTGTGTGGAGTTTGCACGTTCTCCCCGTGTCTGCCTGGGTTTCCTCCGGGTGCTCCGGTTTCCTCCCACAGTCCAAAGATGTGCAGGTCAGGTGAATTCTAGCTAATTCTAAACTAAATGCTAAATTACCCGTAGTGTTAGGTAGGGGTAGATGTAGGGGTATGGGTGGGTTGCGCTTCGGCGGGGCGGTGTGGACTTGTTGGGCCAAAGGGCCTGTTGCCACACTGTAAGTAATCTAATCCAATCTAATCAATTCTAATCTAATCTAATGTCCTGTACATAAAAAAGGGACAAATTCCAGCCAATTAACGCCCCATCAGTCTATTCTTGATCATCAGTAAAGTGATGGAAAGTGTCATGAACAGTACAATAAAGCACTTTATAGTGATATAAAGCAGGTCAGCAATAAGCTGCTCAACATCCTGGGCATTATTATTGACCAGAAACTCAACTGTACTTGCCACAAACACAGTAGCTACAACAGCAGGTCAGAAGCAAGGAATACTGCAGCCTGTCCCCCATCTACAATGTACAAGTTGGAAGTGTGATGGAATTCCCCCAACTTGCCTGGATGGGTGCAGCCCCATCAACACTCAAGACGTTTGGCACCATCCAGGAAAAGCAGCCCACTTGATTGGCACCACATCCACAAGAGTAAACTCCCTCCACCACACATGCTCAGTACACACTGCTGCTGCTCCTATCTACAAGATTCACTGCAGAAATTCACCGAGGATCCTCAGACAGCACCTTCCAAACCCACAACCACTTCCATCTAGAAGAACAAGGGCAGCAGATGTGTGGGAACTCCACTATCTTCAGTTCCCCTCCAAGTCATGCATCATCCTGACTTGAAAATATAACGCCGTTCCATCACTGTCACTGGGTCAAAGTCCTGGAATTCCCTCCCTACTTACATTGGGAGTTAACCCACAGCAGTTCAAGAAATCAGCTCACCCCCACCTTCTCAAGGACAACTAAGGACAGGCATAAAATGCTGGCCAGCCAGCGACACCCACACCCCATAAAATAAATAAAAGATAATAGTTCATTGTGTGTGTGTGCGTGTGTGTGTGTGAGAGAGAGAGTGAGTGAGAAAGACCATACGTCTCTGTGTGTGTCTGTGTGTGTGTGTGTGTATGTGTGTGTGTGTGTGTGTGTGTGTATATGTGTGTGTGTGTGTGTGCGTGTCTGCGTGTGTGTGAGAGAAAGACCATACCTCTGTGTGTGTGTCTCTGTGTGTGTAAGAGATAGAAAAAAACACTGTGCCTGAGCATGTGTAAGAGAGTGAGTCAGAGAAAGAGAGAGACCATGCCTCTGTGTGTGTGTGAGAGAGAGAGAGAGATAGCAAAAGACTGTGTGTGTGTGTGTGTGTGTGTGTGTGTCTGTCGGGGGCAGGGGGAGTGGGGGGGTGTGGTGATGTGAGGATGCTGTTATCATAAAAATGTTATTTTTGTCCTGTGTTTTTTTGAAGAGAGATTGGAAGGGCAGAGGTGCTGAAGAGTCCAGAGTGTTTGTAGCTTTTTCTTTAAAAAAGTTTAACAATGGAAAAGGAGTGGCCAGTTCAGGTTCTTCTAGTTTTGGTCGAGCTGCAGCATTCCCAAGATGTTTTGAGTATCAGAAGGTTGCAAGCTTCAGTAAATGATTCCTAACTGAGCACTCGAGCATTTCTCTGGATGTTGTTCCCTCCTGCCTGTAAGAATACGAGTTTGAATTTACCTTTTTGCCAAGGGGTGTGTTTATGAGATGTTATTACATTGGATCAGGAAATTAGTAAGTTACTGTATCAAGTAGTCAGTTATGTTTTCCAATCGTTTAATGCCACTTTCTTTTGTTTGTGTTTCAACTGTAGTGTTTAAGAGAATTCTGTTTGGCTTAATGCAGAGTGGTTTAACCAGTTGCATCACACCTGGAACATCAATGTCACATTTGCCTTTAAACAAAGAAAACCTTATTTATCCTATCCATGCCTCAATGATTTTACAAACCTCTATAAGGTCACCCCTCAGCCACCGACACTCCAGGGAAAACAGCTGCAGCTTCTTCAGCCTTTCCTTGTCACTCAAACCCTCCAACCCTGATAACATCCTTGGAGATCTTTTCTGAACCCTTTCAAGTTTCACAGCACCCTTCCTTTATGAGGGAAATTGCACGCAATATTCTAACAGTGACCTAACCATTGCCCTGTATAGCCGCAACATGACCTCCCAACTCCTATACTCAATGCTCTGACCAACAAATGGAAGCATACTCAATGCCTTCTTCACTATGCTGTCTTCCTGGGACTCCACTTCCACCGAACTAGGAACTCCAAGGTTTCTTTGATCAACAACACTCCTTAGGACATTACCATGAAGTGTGTAAGCCCAGCCCTGATTTGCCTTTCCAAAATGCAGTACCTTGCGTTTATCTAAATTAAACTCCATCTACCAACCTTTGCTCTATTGGCCCATCTGATCAAGATCCCGTTATACTTTGAGGTAACCTTCTCCGCTGTCCATTACACATACAATGTTGGTGTCATCTGCAAACTTACTACATATACCTTCTATGTTCACATCCAAATCTTCAATGTAAGTGATGAAAAGCAGTGGATCCAGCATTGATCCTTGTGGCACATCACAGGTCACAGGCCTCCAGTCTGAAAATCAAACGTCGACCACCATCCTCTGTCTTCTACCTTCAAGCCAGTTCTGTATCCAAGTGGCGAGTTCTCCCTGTATTCCATGAGAATTAACCTTGCTAGCCAGTCTCCCATGGGGAACCTTGTCGAACGCCTTACTGAGATGCATATAAATCACGCTTACTGCTCTGCACTCAACAAATCACTTTGCTCCTTATTCAAAAAACTCAATCAAGTTTGAGAGACATGATTTCCCATGCACAAAGCCATGTTGACTATCCCTAATCAGTCTTTGCCTTTCCAAATACATTCGGTCCCTCAGGATTCCCTTCAACTGCAACGCACCCCGCCCCCAATGATATCAGGCTCACTGGGCTATATCTCCCTGGCTTTCCATACCACCTTTCCTCAAAAGTGGCACCATGTTAGCCAACCTGCTGCCTTCCAGCACCTCATCGTGACTATCGATGATAAAAATATCTCAGCAATGGGTCCAGCAATCACTTCTAGCTTCCCACAGAGTTCAAGCATACACCTGATCAGGTCCTGGGGATTTACCCACATTTATGTGTTTTAAGACATCCAGCACCTTCTCCTCTGTATGTGAACATTTTTCAAGATGTACTGTTTATTTCCCCACATTCTATTTCTTCCATGCCCTTCTCCACAGTAAACACTGATGCAAATACTCCTTTAATATCCCCCGCCCATCTCTTGCAGTTTGATACATAGGCTGCTTTGCTGATCTTTGAAGTGCCCTATCCTCTCCCTAGTTACCCTTTTGTCCTTAATGCTTTTTATGTAGAATCATTTTGGATTCTCCTTAACCCCGTTTGCCAAATGTATCTCATGCCCCCTTTTTGCCCTCCTGATTTCCCTCTTAAGTATACTCCTACTGCCCTTATACTTGAAGAATTCACTCAATCTCTACTGTCTATACCAGATGTATGCTTCCTTCTCTTTCTTGAGCAAACCTTCAAGTTCTCGAGTCATCCAGCATTCCCCACACCTCCCACCCTTGCCTTTCATCCCAATAGGAACATACTGTCTCATTATCACATTTTTGAAGGCTACTCATTTTCCAACCATCCCTTTACCTGCAAAAATCGGCATATAATCACATTTTCAAAGTTCTTCCCTCATACTGCCAAAATTGTCCTTTACCCAATTGAGAACTTTAACAGTTAGATCCTGTCTATCCTTTTCCAGTACTATTTTAAAACTAATCGAATTATGGTCACTGGCACCAAAGTGCTCCCCCACTGACACCTGCCCTGCCTTATTTCCCAAGGGAAGGTCAAGCTTTGCACCTTCTCTAGTAGGTACATCCACATACTGAATCAGAAAATCTTCTTGTACACACTTAACAAATTCCGCTCCTTGGGTGCTCCAGTTTCCTCCCACAGTCCAAAGATATGCAGGTTAGGTGCATTGGCAACGCGAAGTTGCCTGTAGTGTTTGGTGAAGGGGTAAATGTAAGGGAATGGGTCTGGGTGGGTTGGTCTTCGGAGGATCGGTATGGACTCATTGGGCCGAATGTCCTGTAATCCACAGTGTAAGTAATCTAATCTAATTTAATCTAACTTTATCTAATCTAATCTAAACCCTTAGCACTATGCCAGTTCCAGTCTACATTTAGAATGTTAAAATTCCCTACCATAACACACTATTATTCTTATAGATAACTGAGATCTCCTTACAAATTTGTTACTCAATTCACCGCTGATTATGTGGAGCTCTATAGTACAATCCGAAAAAGGTAATAGTCCCTTTCTTATTTCTCACTTCCACCCAAATGAATTCCCGGATGTATTCCCAGGAATATCCTCCCTAATTACAGTCATAATGTTATCCCTGATCAAAAAAGACACTCCTCCTCCTCCTCTCCTGCCTCCCTTTCTATCCTTCCTGTAGCATTTGTATCTTGGAACATGAAGCTGCCAGTCCTGCCCATCCTTGAGCGACGTTTCTGCAGTTGCTCTGATATCCCAGACCCATGTTCCCACAATGCCCTGAGTTCATCTGCCTTCCCTGCTAGGTCTCTCGCATTGATGAAAATGCAGCTTGATTTATCAGTCCTACGTTGTTCTTTGCTTTGTTCCTGCCTGCCTTGACTGTTTGACTTGCTCCTTTTCCCAACTGTACCAGTGTCAGATTGATCTCTTTCCTCACTATAGCCCTGGGTCCCATCCCCTTGCCCACCTTATTAATTTAATTCCTCCCAAGCAGTTGCAGCAATCTCCCTGCCAGTATATTAGTCCCTTAAGAATTCAGGTGCAATTCATCCCTCTTATATGGGTCACTTCAGCCCTAGAAGAGCTTCCAATGATCTAAAAGGTGAATCTTTCTCCCACACAGAAGCTCCTTGGCTACACATTAATCTCAGACACCACCTTCCCTCTCCTTCCGAGACCGCTCCATCTCCATCAACAGTGTCCGACTCAACACTGACATCTTCTCCAAACCCACCGGCTCCCACAGCTAAACAAGGACAGAATCCCCCTGATCTTCACGTTCCACCCCACCAACCTCCGGATACATTTCATCATCCTCCGCCACCTACAAATCGACCCCAGCACCACAGATATATTTCCCTCCACACACTTATTTGCGATTTGTAAAGACCATTCCCTCCGCCACTCCCTTGTCAAGTCCATAACCCACCAACCCACCCTCCCCTCCTGGCACCTTCCTCTGTCACCACAGGAATTGCAAAACCTGTACCCCCAACTACCTCGCACTTCCCAAATGCCCCAAAGCAGCCTTCCACGTCCAACAGAGCTTTCGCTCCACTTCCACACACCTTAATATTTGTATCCGATGCTCCCGATGCAGTCTCCTTTACATTGCGGATACAGGTCGCCTACTTGCTGAGTGCTTCAGAGAACATCTCCAGGACACCCGCACCAACGAATCCCACCACTGTGGCTGAAAACCTCTCAACCCCCCCCCCCCCCACTCCCACTCCACTGAGGACATGTAGTTCCGGGTCCTCCTCTATCACTAAACCCTATCCACTCGTCTCGTGGAGAAAGAATGCCTCACATTCTACCTTGGGACATTGCAACCACACACTATCAATGTGGATTTCACCAGTTTCCTCTTTTCTCCTCCCCCTCACCATCCCCCCAATCCCAGCCCCAACCTTCCAAATCAGCACCACCATCATGACCTGTCCTACCTGTCAATCTTCCTTCCCACCTATCCACTCCACCCTCCCCCCGACCTTTCACCGTTACCCCCAACTCCATCCATCTAATGCACTCTCATCTGCCTTTCCCCAGGCCCACCTTCCTCCTAGTTATCTCTCCATCCCCTTGGCTCACAGCCTCATTCCTGATGAAGGGCCTTTTCCTAAAATGTTGATTCTCCTGCTGATCAAATGCTGTCTGACCTGTTGTGCTTTTCCAGCACCACATTCTCGACTCTGATCTCCAACATCTGCGGTCTTCACTTTTTCCTAGACGTTCATCTGCTTGATCCTCCTATTCCTAGCCTCACTAGCTCACAGCATCGGGAGTAATCCAGATATTACTACCCTCGAGGACCTCCTTTTAAAACTCCTGCCTAACTTTCTCTCTCCTCTCTTCAGCATCTCATCCATTTTCCTTCCTGTGTCATTCGTTCCAGTGTGCACAGTGACCTGCTGCTGGTCCCACTGCCCTTTGAGTATATTCTGCCTTGATCCTGGAAACAGGGAGACAACACGCCATTCTAATTTCTCACTGTCGACCGCAGAAACATCTGTCTGTGCCTCTGACTAGAGAATCCCCTCTCACAATCGATCGCTTGGTACCTGACATACCCCTGGTTACATTACAGCCTGTCTCGGTCCCAGAAACTTAGCTGTTCATGCTGCATTCTCCTGAAAGGCAATCACCCCCTACATTTTCCAAAACAACATACTTGTTTGAGATGAGGTTAACCACAGGAGATCCTGCACTACCTGCCTCCCTCTCCTACTTTTCCTGGTTGTTCTCCCTTTCTTAAAACTACCATCCGTCAGATGCCCCTAGTTCCTGTAAATTCCTCCTTGCCTCAAACTGCCGCTCCAACTGATCGATGAGATCTGATAGGATTCAGAACTAAACATACTTACTGCTGACATAATCATCAGTATTAAGGAAACTCTCCCTAATCTCCAACAGCTGATTGGAAGGGCACATCACTCTACTCAAGGCCATCTTTGTACCTTAATAACCTACAGAAAATAACATAGTCTTATGCACTAAAAAAACAGTAATCCAGTCTAACTTAGTATCTATGTTTCATATTTTTAAATTTTAATCAAAGGACAGATCTAAAAAAAACACTCACCATTAAAAATGACAGCAATATTACACTTAAAAACCATGCACTTATCTGCTCCTGTGCTGTGTGCTCTCCAACATAGGTTCCTCAAATGTCAGCTGTGAATTTCCCTGTTTGTCAATTTTTTTTCAACACACTCCAATATCCGGAAACACTTGAACTCAAACAGCAAAGTCAGTAACTGTGCAGATTCACTGCTGTGTCAGTTAGCAGTGTAAGTTTCTTTCTCTCTGTCTCTGTCTCTGTCTCTGTCTCTGTCTCTCTCTGTTTCTCTCCCTGACCATGTGGTCACTCCCTTTCTTCACTTCCTCCTTTTTAAAGAGCCATTGTTTTGATCTTTTCTCCCAAACTTCCAAAACAATGCAACAGCTTAAGAACAGTAATTACTGCTTGTGGAATTCGAGGAACTCACTTCCAACACGTAAAATACTCCAAAAGCGAGCAGTTCTTACAGCCAAAACTTTTCCCATCCTCCATCTTGGATTATCCAAATCTGATAGCTTTTGCTCCGTCTCCATGTCAATCCTTATCACTCATTAATTGGTTCTCCCTGTTTCAGTTTGCTTACTTGTCTTCTAATCCTGACCAGTGTAGGGCAGAAATGTTCAATTTTGTTTTTCTTTTAGCAACCTTTTTGGTTTTGTTCAGTTCTATAACAATAATTCACTATCTTCTTTTTAAAGTCCTTTCCACTTCTCTAATGGCTATATTTATTGCCTTCAGTTGTGAAGAATATTTGTCCCTATTCTCGTAGAAACTGAGCTCATCTTGTACCAAACTGGTTGAATGTCAGACAGATCAGGGAGTTAGGCATCATTCACCCCAGACTTACACTGACAAGGAAAGCCCAGACTTCAGTCAGGTTTTCTCTTGTTTCTCACCAGCTATTCCTTAAGATACTGAAACTTGACTGTCCTCCAGTCCATTTCTGGAGTTCTTAATCCATGAACCTTCAACCTTCAATAGGGCCAATGGTGAAATACCACAGTGGGGGTGATCCCTTCAAAAATGAACTAACTTGTGTCAGAGATGTTAAAATGGCTCAATATAGCTAATGCAAAACTAATTTATTTTATCCAAAATATTAAAACTGTCTCACACAGGTTAATTAACCTGAGCATAAACAGACTCAGTGAACATGGTTTGGGCCTGGATGTGGTTAACAGCACAATCTCATTGCTGCAGTTCCTTATGAACACGTCAGTGTCTCAGCAGGTTGAATGAGCGAGCAAACCCTTCTTACACACAGAGCAGGTGAATGGCCTCTCCCTGGTGTGAACTCACTGATGTTTGATGTCAGATGATTGACTGAACCTGGTCCTGCAGTGAGAGCCCCAGAAAGGTTTCTCATCATTGTGAACATGTTGATGGAACATCAGTTTCCTGGAACATTTAAAGCACTTCCCACAGTCTGGACATTTAAAAGGCCTAGTCTCAGTGTGAACTCACTGGCCTCCCAGTAGGGCAGAAGAGTGAGTAAATCCCTCCCTAAACACGTCACAATGAAATGGTCTCACGCTTGTGTGAACTCACTGGTGTTTTTGCACATAGGACATGGTACAGAATGCCTTCTCATTCGGCTCAGGGGAACAGTCTGAGTTTGCCGATATATCTGCAGCTGGATGACTGAATGAACGCCTTGCTGCAGTCAGAGCAGATTCTCAGCCTCTACCCAGTGTGATCTTGCTGGTGTGTAATGAGTTGAAATAATTGTCTGAACTTAATGCCGCAGTGAGAACTCCTGAATGGTCTCTCCTCTGTTCGAATATATCAATGGCACATCAGTTGCCCAGAATTTCTATGGCATTTTCCACAGTCTTGTGATTTAAAAAGGTCTTTTATCTGGGTGTACTCTATGGTCTGCCTGCAGTTGAGAAGACTGAGTGAATCCCTTCCCACACTTGGAGCAGATGAATGGCCTTTCCTCAGTGTGAGTGCATTACTGAATTTCCAGTTGAGTTGTGGATTTGAATCCTCCTTCACTGTCCTCATATTTCCAGACTTTCTCCCCAGCTTGACTGTGATTATATTTTGACAGTTCAGATGATTTCATCCACACACAGGACAGGTGCACAGTTTCTCCTCACTTGGTGTTTTCTCCTTCCAAGTTCAGAATTGAACAATATTCCAATCATAAAATAAAAATCAATCTTTCTAATTCTAATATGATATCTGGTTCTGTTTCCTGACCACAGAGTGACCCTTACACATAATCTATGAAGCTAATTAAAGAGAAGGAAAGTGAGTGAGAAGACCACAATCTGACTGAATGGTCATCCCTGAGACCTGGCTGCAGGATGAAGTTCTAGAACATTCCTGAAGAGGGCGCGCGACCTGCGCCGTGGCCACCATTTTGTTTGGGGCGAGGCGCATGCGCCGTTATACTGGTGACGCAAAGGGGGTGGGCGGGGCCTACGGTCCCAGTGACGGAGACAATGGAGACAATGGAGACGGGGAGGGGCCTGTGGGACTGACCCAGGGAGGAGGGAGAGCCTGGGGTAGGGGGGACAGGCATTTACAGATCTGGGGGAGGGGGGGACAGGCATTCCCAGATCTGGGGGTGGGGGACAGGCATTCACAGCTTTGGGGGAGGGGGGACAGGCATTCACAGATCTGGGGGAGAGGCATTCACAGATCTGGGGGGGGAAAGGCATTCACAGATCTGGGGAGAGGCATTCACAGATCTGGGGGAGGGGGGGACAGGCATTCACAGCTTTGGGGGAGGGGGGACAGGCATTCACAGATCTGGGGGAGAGGCATTCACAGATCTGGGGGGGGGAAGGCATTCACAGATCTGGGGAGAGGCATTCACAGATCTGGGGGAGGGGGGGACAGGCATTCACAGATCTGGGGGAGGGGGTGGGGAAGAGGCATTCACAGATCTGGGGGAGGGGGGGACAGGCATTCACAGATCTGGGGGTGAGGGGGGGACAGTCATTCACAGATCTGGGGCAGGGGGTGGGGGACAGGCATTCACAGCTGTGGGGGAGGGGGGTCAGGCATTCACAGATCTGGGGGTGGGGGACAGGCATTCACAGCTCTGAGTGAGGGGGTGGGGGTGAGGCATTCACAGCTTTGGGGGAGGAGGGACAGGCATTCACAGCTTTGGGGGAGGGGGGACAGGCATTCACAGCTTTGGGGGAGGGGGGACAGGCATTCACAGCTCTGGGTGAGGGGGTTGGAGACAGGCATTCACAGATCTGGGGGAGGGGGTGGGGGACAGGCATTCACAGATCTGGGGGAGGGGGTGGGGGACAGGCATTCACAGCTGTGGGGGAGGGGGGGAAAGGCATTCACAGATCTGGGTGAGGGGGTGGGGGGAAGGCATTCACAGATCTGGGGGATGGGGGGACAGGCATTCACAGATCTGGGGGTGAGGGGGGGACAGGCATTCACAGATCTGGGGGAGGGGGTGGGGGACAGGCATTCACAGCTGTGGGGGAGGGGGGTCAGGCATTCACAGATCTGGGGGTGGGGGACAGGCATTCACAGCTCTGAGTGAGGGGGTGGGGGACAGGCATTCTCAGCTTTGGGGGAGGAGGGGCAGGCATTCACAGATCTGGGGGAGGGGGTTGGAGACTGGCATTCACAGATCTGTGTGAGGGGGTGGGGGGAAGGCATTCACAGATCTGGGGGATGGGTGGACAGGCATTCACAGATCTGGGGGTGAGGGGGGGGCAGTCATTCACAGATCTGGGGGAGGGGGTGGGGGACAGGCATTCACAGCTGTGGGGGAGGGGGGTCAGGCATTCACAGATCTGGGGGTGGGGTACAGGCATTCACAGCTCTGAGTGAGGGGGTGGGGGTGAGGCATTCACAGCTTTGGGGGAGGAGGGACAGGCATTCACAGCTTTGGGGGAGGGGGGACAGGCATTCACAGCTTTGGGGGAGGGGGGACAGGCATTCACAGCTCTGGGTGAGGGGGTTGGAGACAGGCATTCACAGATCTGGGGGAGGCGGTGGGGGACAGGCATTCACAGATCTGGGGGAGGGGGTGGGGGACAGGCATTCACAGCTGTGGGGGAGGGGGGGAAAGGCATTCACAGATCTGGGTGAGGGGGTGGGGGGAAGGCATTCACAGATCTGGGGGATGGGGGGACAGGCATTCACAGATCTGGGGGTGAGGGGGGGACAGGCATTCACAGATCTGGGGGAGGGGGTGGGGGACAGGCATTCACAGCTGTGGGGGAGGGGGGTCAGGCATTCACAGATCTGGGGGTGGGGGACAGGCATTCACAGCTCTGAGTGAGGGGGTGGGGGACAGGCATTCACAGCTTTGGGGGAGGAGGGGCAGGCATTCACAGATCTGGGGGAGGGGGTTGGAGACTGGCATTCACAGATCTGGGTGAGGGGGTGGGGGACAGGCAATCACAGATCTGGGTGAGGGGGTGGGGCACAGGCATTCACAGCTTTGGGGGAGGGGGGACAGGCATTCACAGATCTGGGGGAGGGGGTGGGAGACAGGCATTCACAGCTGTGGGGGAGGGGGGGACAGGCATTCACAGATCTGGGGGAGAGGGTGGGACAGGCATTCACAGATCTGGGGGAGGGGGTGGGGGACAGGCATTCACAGATCTGGGGGAGGGGTTGGGGGACAGGCATTCACAGATCTGGGGGAGGGGGGGACAGGCATTCACAGATCTGGGGGGGGGGAACAGGCATTCACAAATCTGGGGGAGGGGGGACAGGCATTCACAGCTCTGGGGGGCGGACAATCATTCACAGATCTGGGAGTGAAGAGGGACAGGCGTTTACAGCTCTGGGGGGGAGGGGACAGGCATTCACAGCTCTGGGTTGGGGGGGTGACAGGCATTCGCAGCTCTGGGGGAGGGGCGGGGACAGGCATTCACATCTGGGGGAGGGGGGACAGGCATTCACAGCTCTGGGGGGGACAGGCATTCACAAATCTGGGGGGCGTGGGAACAGGCATTCACAGCTCTGGGGGAGGGGGGAACAGGCATTCACAGCTCTGGGGGAGGGGGGAACAGGCATTCACAGCTCTGGGGAGGTGACAGGCATTCACAGCTCTTGGGTTGGGGGGGAACAGGCATTCACAGCTCTGGGTTGGGGGGTGACAGGCATTCACAGCTCTGGGGGAGGGGGGAACAGGCATTCACAGCTCTGGGGGGGTGACAGGTATTCACAGCTCTGGGGGAGGGGGGAACAGGCATTCACAGCTCTGGGGTTGGGGGGGACAGGCATTCACAGCTCTGGGGGAGGGGGGAACAGGCATTCACAGATCTGGGGGGGTGACAGGCATTCACAGCCCTGGGGTTGGGGGGAACAGGCATTCACAGCTCTGGGGGAGGGGGGGAACAGGCATTCACAGCTCTGGGGTTGGGGGGAACAGGCATTCACAGCTCTGGGGGAGGGGGGAACAGGCATTCACAGCTCTGGGGTTGGTGGGAACAGGCATTCACAGCTCTGGGGGAGGGGGGAACGGGCATTCACAGCTCTGGGGGGGTGACAGGCATTCACAGCTCTGGGGTTGGGGGGAACAGGCATTCACAGCTCTGGGGGAGGGGGGAACAGGCATTCACAGCTCTGGGGTTGGGGGGAACAGGCATTCACAGCTCGGGGGGGTGGGGGGACAGGCATTCACAGCTCTGGGGGAGGGGGGTGATACGCATTCACAGCTCTGGGGGTGGGGGAACAGGACAGGGACAAATAATTCACCAATACTGGAATGGTCTGAACTTCTCTCCTGTATTGACAGTGATCACTTTTATAAACTTCTTTTACAGGGCATCAGGAGAGAGCTAGAGAAGGGAAACTCAAACCAAACCAAAAACAGTCAAAATCTGATACAACACAATTAATCAGGAACTGAATGCTATCGGTCTTTGAACTTGAAAGCAGAAGTGTTACAAACAGATGTTCAGCCTAGAAAAAGCTTTGCACCATTCGCAGCAGACAGGACCTGGACAGCATAGAGTTACAGAGATCTACAGAACAGAATAAGATCCTTGAGGCCTTCTGCAATTTAAACCAAACACACAGAAAAACTCACCTTGCCTTGTAATATGTTAAAGTATGAGAGACAGAGGACTCCAAAATTCCACTATTTAAAGAAAATTATCAATTTTATTCTTTAGCTTAAAAGTGAATATGAAACATTAAACAAAAATGAACATTTAAATGAACGTTTTAATTGGGGAAAATGAAATTATGATGCGATCAGACAGGAGTTGGGAAGTACAAACTGAGAGCAATTGTTCCACTGATAGGGCACAGCAGACATGTGGAGACTATTTAAGGAGCAGTTGTTGCAAGTGATGCACAAAGTTGTTCCTGTGAGACAGGTCAGAAGGGGTAAGATTAAGGAACCTTGGATGACGAGAACAGAGGAACTTCTCGGCAAAAGGTAGAGGCCAGCTTACGTTAGGTGGAGGAAGCAAGGATATAGCACAGCTTTAGAGGATTACAGGTTTGTTAGAAAGGAGCTCAGTAAATGGACTGAGGAGAGCCAGGAGGGGGCACGAAAAAGGCTTGGCAAGAAAGATCAGGGAGAATCCAAAGGCATTTTACTCCTACATGAGGAATAGAGATTGATCAGGGAGAAGGTAGGGCCAATCAGGGATAGCGTAGCGAGCTTGTGCTTGGAATCTGAGCAGATAGGGGATGCCCTAAATGATTTGTTTTGCTTTGGTTTTCACTAAGGAAAGGAACCTTGTTGTGAATGAGAACTTAGAGGAGCTGGGATACAGGCTGGAACCGATCAAGATTGATGAGGTTGATGTGCTGGAAATTTTGGCAAACTTAAGATCGATAAGTCCCCAGGACCAGACCAGATTTATCCTAGGCTACTCCGGGAAGCAAGAAAGGAGGTTGCAAAGCCGCTGGTGAAGATTTTTGCATCCTCACTCTCCACGGGTTTCATACAGAAGGATTGCGAGGAGGCCAATGTTGTTCCCCTTTTCAAGAAGGGTAATAGGGAAATCCCTGGCAATTACAGACCAGTCAGTCTTATGTTTGTGGTCAGCGAGGTTTTGGAAAGAATTCTGAGGGATAGGATTTATGACTATTTGATAAAGCATAGCGTGATTAAAGGCAGTCAGCATGGCTTTGTGAGGGGAAAGTCATGACTCATAAATCTTATTGAGTTCTTTGAGGAGGTGACAGGACAGATCGATGAAGAGGATGTGGTGTATGAGGACTTCATCAAGGCATTTTATAAGGTGGTCTCATCCATAACGTCAGGAGGTATGGGTTACAGGGAGATTTGGCTATTTGGATTCAGAATTGGTTCGCTGACAGAAGGCGAGATGGAAAGTTCTGCCTGGAGATCAGTCTTAAATGGTGTCCCACAGGGCTCTGTTCTTGGGTCTCTGCTCTTTGTAGTTTTTATAAATGACTTGGATGAGGGGTGGGTTAGTAAATTTGAAGATGACACAAAGGTTGGAGGTACCGTTGATAGTATCGAGAGCTATTACAGGCTGCAGCGCAACATAGGCAGGGTGCAGAGCTGGGCTGTGAAATGGCAGATGGAATTCAACCTGGATAAATGTGAAATGATGCAATTTGAAAGGTCGAACTCGAATGCTGAATATAGGATTAAAGACAGGATTGTTGGCAATGTGGAGGAGCAGAGGGATCTTGGTGTTCAAGTACATAGTTCCCGCAGATTTTCCATCCAAGTGGATAGGGTTATTAAGAAAGCATATGGTGTTTTGGCTTTCATTAACAGGGGGATCAAGTTTAAGAGCCGTGAGGTTTTGCTACAACTCTAAAGTCCCTGGTGAGACCACACTTGGAATATTGTGTCCAGTTCTGGTTGCCCTACTGTAGGAAAGATACAGAGGCTTTGGAGAGGGTGGAAAGAAGGTATGCTGGGATGCTGCCTGGACTGAAGGGCTTGCCTTATGAAGAGAGATTGACGAAGCTCAGACTTTTCTCTCTGGAGAGAAGGAGAAAGAGAGGAGACCTGATTGTAGATTTCCCTGGGTCGTCTTTGGACTTCTGCTGCAAGGGTAAAAAAAGTACTGTTGATCAAGAGTGTTTTGGATGGCAGTCTCTCTCTCTCTCTCTTTGGGTTTTAGTATACGGGGGCATAATTTAAACAGATTGGCTGAATTCAAATTGTGGTCAAAATACTGAGGTATCTAATTTACAACCAAATGTTGAATATTTTCAATTTTCCAGAATACTCTGAGACTGCTAGTCAGTCACACAGCAGTTGCTCTCACTGCCAAAACAGCCTTCACTCTCCCTTAAAGGTACAGGAAACACCTTCAACTTCATAACAGCATCTTCAATATTTGGAGAGTTTCTCCTTCTGTCACCCTTACAGACAGTAAGTTCCCATTTCCCACTACCCTGGGGCCATGCTTGTGTGTGGGCAAGGCTTGAACTGATCACCCAACCTGGAGACAAGCAACAACACCAGTACCACAGGGAATCCATGTAAGCATGGGGATTATGGAAAGGCATTCAAATACTCATTCCTGTTGGAAATTCATCCGCACAGTCACTCTGGAGAGAAGCCATTCTCCTGCACTCAGTTTGGGAAAAGATTCACTCAGTCAACAGCTCTGCTGACACACCAGCTAATTCACACAAGTGAGAGACCATTCACCTGTTCTCTCTGTGAGAAAGGATTCGCTCAGAGTGACTGGTAGATCAGGTTCATACTGGGGAGAAGCTATTCATTCCCCTGCTCCATTTGAGAGAGGGATTGACTCAACTGTCACAGCGACTGATCCATCAGCATGTTCAAACTGCGGAAAGAATATTCATCTGCCGTGTGGGAGAAAGGGTTCCCGAATCCATCTAACCTTCTGACCCATCAGTGAGTTCACACTGTGTCAAGGCCATTCGCCTGCCCTGTGTGAGAGAAAGGATTCACAACTTCATCCAACTTCTGACACATCAGCAGATTCAACCAGTGCAAGTGGATTTAGTCAGCTCATACACCAGCAAGTCTACATGTGACTGCAGAGGTTGGAATATTCCATTACTCCTGTTGCTCGTGACATCCAGCATTGAATCAGGTATGTCCTGACAGTTACGGTTTGTTTCTGCTGAAGTTACTTCCTTATCACGAGAGTAGAGTTGAAGATTCTTGTCATTGGAGATGACAGCGTTCTTCGGGGTATAGTGACCCTTTAAAGCCAGCTCTCTGTGATTATTCTGACAAATACAGAAAAATTTCACAAGCAATTAGTGTGCAACTAATATTGAAGTTCTGCTTCAAATGGAACTTGCTCCCTGTGATAAGAACTGAAATTTGATATCTGAAAGGTTCCCCGGCATTAAAATCTCCAGTAAGAAAGTGTTGATGAATCCTTGCTGACAATTCTTACTGAATCCTTGCTGACAAATCTTACTGAATCCTTGCTGACAATTCTTTCTGAATCCTTCCTGGCAAATCTTTCTGAATCCTTCCTGGCAAATCTTACTGAATCCTTGCTGACTAATCTTACTGAATCCTTGCTGACAATTCTTTCTGAATCCTTCCTGGCAAATCTTTCTGAATCCTTCCTGGCAAATCTTACTGAATCCTTGCTGACGATTCTTACTGAATCCTTGCTGACGATTCTTACTGAATCCTTGCTGACGATTCTTACTGAATCCTTGCTGACGATTCTTACTGAATCCTTGCTGACGATTCTTACTGAATCCTTGCTGACGATTCTTACTGAATCCTTGCTGACGATTCTTACTGAATCCTTGCTGACTATTGTTACTGACTTGAACATTCCACACATGGCCCTACTTTCCTACCAGGAAGAATGGGAATCAAAGTTTATGTCAGACCTGAGGCGATTGGTGTCAGGGACTGTGGGGCTGGATTAAATCAGACAGGGGGAGATTGGTGTCAGGGACTGTGGGACTGGTTTATATCAGACAGGGGGAGATTGGTGACCGCAATCTCCCCTTGTCTGATATAAACCAACCCTAGAGTCAGTGACACCAATCTCTTCCTGTCTGATATAATCCAGCCCCACACACACTGACACCAATCTCCCCCTGTCTGATATAAACCAGGCCCAAAGTCCCTGACACCAATCTCCCCCTGTCTGATATAAACCAGTCCCACAGTCACTGACACCAATCTCCCCGTCTGATATACAACACCTCCACAATCACTGACACCAATTCTCCCCTGTCTGATATAAAACAGCCCCACAGTCACTGACACCAATCTCCCCCTGTCTGAGATAAACCAGTCCCACAGTCCCTGACGCCAATCTCCCCCTGTCTGATATAAAGCAGCCCCACAGTCACTGACAACAATCTCTGCCTGTCTGATATAAACCAACTAGGTAAAAACAAGGACTGCAGATGCTGGAAACCACAGTCTAGATTATAGTGCTGCTGGAAAAGCACAGGTAGCGTTGATATAAACTAACTCCACAGTCATTGATGCCAGTCTCTTCCTGTCTGATATAAATCAGTGACTGTGGGTCTCGTTTATATTAGACAGGGTGAGATTGGTATTAGTGACAGTGGAGGTGGTTTATATCAGACAGGTGGAGATTGGTGTCAGTGACTGTGGGACTAGTTTATATCAGACAGGGGGAGATTGGTGTCAGTGACTGTGGCCTGGTTTATGTCAGACGAGGGGAAGATTGGCATCAGTGACTGGGGCTGGTTTATATGAGACAGGGGGAGATTGGTGTCAGGGACTGTGGGGCTGGTTTATATCAGACAGGGGTAGATTGGTGTCAGTCACTGTCGGGCTGGTTTATATCAAACAAGGGGAGATTGCTGTCAGTGACTGTGCGTCTGGTTTATATCAGACAGGGAGAGATTGGCATCAGTGACTGTGGGGCTGGTTCATATCAGACAGGGGGAGATTGGTGTCAGTGACTGTGGGTCTGTTTCATATCATACAGGGAGAGATTGGTGTCAGAGACTGTGGGTCTGGTTTATATCAGACATGGGGAGATTGGTGTCAGTGACTGTGGGGCTGGTTTATATCAAACAAGGGGAGATTGGTGTCAGTGACTGTGGGGCTGGATTATATCAGACAGGGGGAGATTGGTGTCAGTGTCTGTGGGTCTGGATTATATTTTACAGGGTGAGATTGGTGTCAGTGACTCTGGGTCTGGTTTATATCAGACAAGAGGAGATTGGTGTCAGTGCCTGTGGTGCTGGTTTATATCAGACAGGGGGAGATCGTTGTCAGGGACTGTAGGTCTGGTTTATATCAGACAGGGGGAGATCGGTGTCAGTGACTGTGGGTCTGGATTATATCTTACAGGGTGAGATTGGTGTCAGTGACTGTGGGTCTGTTTCATATCATACAGGGAGAGATTGGTGTCAGTGACTGTGGGTCTGGTTTATATCAGACATGGGGAGATTGGTGTCAGTGACTGTGGGGCTGGTTTATGTCAGACGAGGGGAAGATTGGCATCAGTGACTGGGGCTGGTTTATATGAGACAGGGGGAGATTGGTGTCAGGGACTGTGGGGCTGGTTTATATCAGACAGGGGTAGATTGGTGTCAGTCACTGTCGGGCTGGTTTATATCAAACAAGGGGAGATTGCTGTCAGTGACTGTGCGTCTGGTTTATATCAGACAGGGAGAGATTGGCATCAGTGACTGTGGGGCTGGTTCATATCAGACAGGGGGAGATTGGTGTCAGTGACTGTGGGTCTGTTTCATATCATACAGGGAGAGATTGGTGTCAGAGACTGTGGGTCTGGTTTATATCAGACATGGGGAGATTGGTGTCAGTGACTGTGGGGCTGGTTTATATCAAACAAGGGGAGATTGGTGTCAGTGACTGTGGGGCTGGATTATATCAGACAGGGGGAGATTGGTGTCAGTGTCTGTGGGTCTGGATTATATTTTACAGGGTGAGATTGGTGTCAGTGACTCTGGGTCTGGTTTATATCAGACAAGAGGAGATTGGTGTCAGTGCCTGTGGTGCTGGTTTATATCAGACAGGGGGAGATCGTTGTCAGGGACTGTAGGTCTGGTTTATATCAGACAGGGGGAGATCGGTGTCAGTGACTGTGGGTCTGGATTATATCTTACAGGGTGAGATTGGTGTCAGTGACTGTGGGTCTGTTTCATATCATACAGGGAGAGATTGGTGTCAGTGACTGTGGGTCTGGTTTATATCAGACATGGGGAGATTGGTGTCAGTGACTGTGGGGCTGGTTTATGTCAGACGAGGGGAAGATTGGCATCAGTGACTGGGGCTGGTTTATATGAGACAGGGGGAGATTGGTGTCAGGGACTGTGGGGCTGGTTTATATCAGACAGGGGTAGATTGGTGTCAGTCACTGTCGGGCTGGTTTATATCAAACAAGGGGAGATTGCTGTCAGTGACTGTGCGTCTGGTTTATATCAGACAGGGAGAGATTGGCATCAGTGACTGTGGGGCTGGTTCATATCAGACAGGGGGAGATTGGTGTCAGTGACTGTGGGTCTGTTTCATATCATACAGGGAGAGATTGGTGTCAGAGACTGTCGGTCTGGTTTATATCAGACATGGGGAGATTGGTGTCAGTGACTGTGGGGCTGGTTTATATCAAACAAGGGGAGATTGGTGTCAGTGACTGTGGGGCTGGATTATATCAGACAGGGGGAGATTGGTGTCAGTGTCTGTGGGTCTGGATTATATTTTACAGGGTGAGATTGGTGTCAGTGACTCTGGGTCTGGTTTATATCAGACAAGAGGAGATTGGTGTCAGTGCCTGTGGTGCTGGTTTATATCAGACAGGGGGAGATCGTTGTCAGGGACTGTAGGTCTGGTTTATATCAGACAGGGGGAGATCGGTGTCAGTGACTGTGGGTCTGGATTATATCTTACAGGGTGAGATTGGTGTCAGTGACTGTGGGTCTGTTTCATATCATACAGGGAGAGATTGGTGTCAGTGACTGTGGGTCTGGTTTATATCAGACATGGGGAGATTGGTGTCAGTGACTGTGGGGCTGGTTTATATCAAACAAGGGGAGATTGGTGTCAGTGACTGTGGGGCTGGATTATATCAGACAGGGGAGATTGGTGTCAGTGTCTGTGGGTCTGGATTATATTTTACAGGGTGAGATTGGTGTCAGTGGCTCTGGGTCTGGTTTATGTCAGACAGGGGGAGATTGGTGTCAGTGACTCTGCGTCTGGTTTATATCAGACAGGGGAAGATTGGCATCAGGGAATGTGGGTCTGGTTTATGTCAGACAGGGGGAGATTGGTGTCAGTGACTGTGGGGTTGGTTTATATCAAGCAAGTGAAGATTGGGGTCAGTGACTGTGGGTCTGGATTACATTAGACAAGGGGAGATATTTGTCAGTGACTGTGGAGCTGGTTTATATCATTCATGGAGAGATTGGTGTCAGGCACTGTGGGACTGGTTCATATCAGACAGGACGAGTTTGGTGTCAGTGTCTGTGGGGCTGGTTTATATCAGACAGGGGGAGATTGGTGTCAGGGACTGTGGGGCTGGTTTATATCAGACAGGGGGAGTTTGGTGTCAGGGGCTATGGGCCTGGTTTATGTCAGACAAGGGGAAGATTGGTATCAGTGCCTGTGGGTCTGGTTTATATCAGACAGGGGGAGCTTGGTGTCAAGGACTGTGGGGCTGGTTTATGTCAGACAGGGGGAGATTGGTGTCAGGGACTGTGGGCCTGGTTTATGTCAGACAGGGGGAGATTGGCATCAGTGAATTTGGGTCTGGTTTATATCATACAGGGGGAGATTTGTGTCAGGGACTGTGGGAATGGTGTATGTCAGACAGGGGGAGATTGGTGTCAGTGACTGTGGGGCTGGTTTATATCAGACAGGGGGAGATTGGTGTCAGGGACTGTGGGGATGGTTTATATCAGACAGGGGGAGATTGGTGTCAGCGACTGAGGGGCTGGTTTATATCAGACTGGAAGAGATTGGTGTCAGTGACTGTGGGGCTGGTTTGCATCAGACAGGGGGAGATTGGCATCAGTGACTGGAGCTGGTTTATGTCAGACAGGGGTGATTGGTGTCAGTGACTGTGGAGTTGGTTTATATCAGACAGGGGGAGATTGGTGTCAGTGACTGTGGAACTGGTTTATTTCTGACAGGGGGAGATTGGTGTCAGGGACTGTAGAGCTGGATTTTATCGGACAGTGGGAGATTGGTATCAGGGACTGTGGGTCTGGTTTATATCAGACAGGGGGGGATTGGTGTCAGGGACGGTAGAGCTGGTTTTCATGAGACATAGGGAGATTGGTATCAGGGTCTGTGGGTCCTGTTTTTATCAGACAGGGGGAGATTGATGTCAGGGACTGTGGGTCTGGTTTATATTAGACAGGGGGAGATTGGTGTCAGGGACTGTGGGGCTGGTTTCTATCAGACAAGGGAAGATTAGTGTCAGTGACTGTGGTCCGGTTTACATCAGACAGGGGGAGATTGGTGTCAGTGACTCTGGGGTTGGTTTATATCAGACAGGGGGAGATTGGTGTCAGTGACTGTGGGTCCGGTTTATATCAGACAGGTGGAGATTGGTGTCAGGGACTGTGTGGCTGGTTTATTTCAGACAAGGGAAGATTAGTGTCAGTGACTGTGGGTCCGGTTTACATCAGACAGGGGGAGATTGGTGTCAGTGACTGTAGAGCTGGTTTATGTCTGACAGGGGGAGATTGGTGTCAGTGACTGTGGGTCTGGTTTGTATCAGACAGGGGGAGATTGGTGTCAGTCACTGTGGGACTGGTTTATATCAGACAGGGGGAGATTAGTGTCAGAGACTGTGGAGCTGATTTATATAAGACAAGGGGGAGATTGGTGTTAGGGACTGTGTGGATGGGTTATGTCAGACAGGGGGAGATTGGTGTCAGTGACTGTGGGGCTGGTTTATATCAGTCAGGGGGAGATTGGTGTCAGGGACTGTGGGGATGGTTTATATCAGACAGGGGGAGATTGGTGTCAGCGACTGAGGGCTGGTTTATATCAGACTGGAAGAGATTGGTGTCAGTGACTGTGGGGCTGGTTTACATCAGACAGGGGGAGATTGGCGTCAGTGACTGGAGCTGGTTTATGTCAGACAGGGGTGATTGGTGTCAGTGACTGTGGAGTTGGTTTATATCAGACAGGGGGAGATTGGTGTCAGGGACTGTAGAGCTGGATTTTATCGGACAGTGGGAGATTGGTATCAGGGACTGTGGGTCTGGTTTATATCAGACAGGGGGGGATTGGTGTCAGGGACGGTAGAGCTGGTTTTCATGAGACATAGGGAGATTAGTATCAGGGTCTGTGGGTCCTGTTTTTATCAGACAGGGGGAGATTGATGTCAGGGACTGTGGGTCTGGTTTATATTAGACAGGGGGAGATTGGTGTCAGTGACTGTGGGTCCGGTTTACATCAGACAGGGGGAGATTGGTGTCAGTGACTCTGGGGTTGGTTTATATCAGACAGGGGGAGATTGATGTCAGGGACTGTGGGTCTGGTTTATATTAGACAGGGGGAGATTGGTGTCAGTGACTGTGGGTCCGGTTTATATCAGACAGGGGGAGATTGGTGTCAGGGACTGTGGGGCTGGTTTATTTCAGACAAGGGAAGATTAGTGTCAGTGACTGTGGGTCCGGTTTACATCAGACAGGGGGAGAGTGGTGTCAGTGACTCTGGGGTTGGTTTATATCAGACAGGGGGAGATTGGTGTCAGTGACTGTGGGTCCGGTTTATATCAGACAGGGGGAGGTTGGTGTCTGTGACTGTGGGTCTGGTTTATATCAGACAGGGGGAGATTGGTGTCAGTGACTGTAGAGCTGGTTTATGTCTGACAGGGGGAGATTGGTGTCAGTGACTGTGGGTCTGGTTTCTATCAGATAGGGAGAGATTGGTGTCAGTGACTGTGGGTCTGGTTTCTCTCAGACAGGGGGAGATTGGTGTCAGTGACTGTGGGTCTGGTTTCTATCAGACAGGGGGAGATTGGTGTCAGTGACTGTTGGTCTGGTTTATGTCAGACTGGGGGACATTGGTCTCAGTGACTGTGGTGTTGGTTTATATCCGAAATGGGGAGATTGGTTTCAGTGACTGTGGGTCTGGTTTATTACCAGACAGGGGGAGATTGGCGGCAGGGACTGTGGGGCTGGTTTATATCAGACAAGGGAAGATTAGTGTCAGTGACTGTGGGTCCGGTTTACATCAGACAGGGGGAGATTGGTGTCAGTGACTCTGGGGTTGGTTTATATCAGACAGGGGGAGATTGGTGTCAGTGACTGTGGGTCCGGTTTATATCAGACAGGGGGAGATTGGTGTCTGTGACTGTGGGTCTGGTTTATATCAGACAGGGGGAGATTGGTGTCAGTGACTGTAGAGCTGGTTTATGTCTGACAGGGGGAGATTGGTGTCAGTGACTGTGGGTCTGGTTTCTATCAGACAGGGGGAGATTGGTGTCAGTGACTGTGGGTCTGGTTTCTATCAGACAGGGGGAGATTGGTGTCAGTGACTGTGGGTCTGGTTTATGTCAGACTGGGGAAGATTGGTCTCAGTGACTGTGGTGTTGGTTTATATCCGAAATGGGGAGATTGGTTTCAGTGACTGTGGGTCTGGTTTATTACCAGACAGGGGGAGATTGGCATCAGTGACTGTAGTGATGGTTTTATATCAGACAAGGGGAGATTTGTGTCAGTGACTATGTAGTTGGTTTATATCAGACAGGGAGAGATTGGCGTCAGTGACTGTGGAGCTGGTTTATGTCAAACAGGGGGAGATTGGTTTCAGTGACTGTGGGTCTGGTTTATTACCAGACAGGGAGAGATTGGCGTCAGTGACTGTGGAGCTGGTTTATATCAGACAGGGGGAGATTGGTGTCAGTGATTGTGGGACTGGTTTATTTCTGACTGGGGGAGATTGGTGTCAGGGACTCTAGAGCTGGTTTTTATCGGACAGTGGGAAATTGGTGTCAGGGACTTTGGGGCTGGTTTTATATCAGACAGGAGGAGATTGTTGTCAGGGACTGTGCAGCTGGTTTATGTCAGACGGGGAGATTGGTGTCAGTGTCTGTGAGACTGGTTTATATCAGACAAGCGGAGACTGGTCTCAGAGACTATGGGGCTGGATTTTGTCAGACAGTGGGAGATTGGTTTCAGGGACTGTGGGGCTGGTTTATATCAGACAGGGGGAGACTGGTGTCAGAGACTATGGGGCTGGATTATGTCAGACAGGGGGAGATGGCTGTCAGTGACTGTGGGTCCGGTTTACATCAGACAGGGGGAGATTGGTGTCAGTGACTGTGGAGCTGGTTTATATCAGACAGGGGGAGATTGGTGTCAGTGACTGTGGGACTGGTTTATTTCTGACTGGGGGAGATTGGTGTCAGGGACTCTAGAGCTGGTTTTTATCGGACAGTGGGAAATTGGTGTCAGGGACTTTGGGGCTGGTTTTATATCAGACAGGAGGAGATTGTTGTCAGGGACTGTGCAGCTGGTTTATGTCAGACGGGGAGATTGGTGTCAGTGTCTGTGAGACTGGTTTATATCAGACAAGCGGAGACTGGTCTCAGAGACTATGTGGCTGGATTTTGTCAGACAGTGGGAGATTGGTTTCAGGGACTGTGGGGCTGGTTTATATCAGACAGGGGGAGATTGGTGTCAGGGACTGTGCGTCTGGTTTATATCAGACAGGGGGAGACTGGTGTCAGAGACTATGGGGCTGGATTATGTCAGACAGGGGGAGATGGCTGTCAGTGACTGTGGGTCCGGTTTACATCAGACAGGGGGAGATTGGTGTCAGTGACTGTGGGTCTGGTTTATGTCAGACAGAGGGAGATTGGTGTCACGGACTGTGGGGTTGGTTTATATCAGACTGGAGGAAAATGTTGTCACTGTCTGTGGGTCAGGGTGAAATCAGACATGGGGAGATTTGTGTCTGTGGGGTGGTTTATATTCGACTGGTGGTGATTGGTGTCAGTGAGTTAGGGGCTGGTTTATATCTGACAGGAGGAGTTTGCTGTCACTGACTGTGGTGAGGACGTTATAAAGCCAGAAAGAGATCAGTTCCATGTTTTAATTCTCTTTCAAGGCATACTGGGCACTCAAGAGATAAACATTCCACTGTGAAACAGACTCACTGCTGTATCAATTCCAGAATAGACCGAACATCTCAGTTGGATAACTGAATCTTCGAGAAGGAATCCATCGCAGCCACAAATGTGGAGTCCTCTGCAGCCTCAGGTAAAGTTATTTGTCCTCCCCAGCCAAGATTTGTAGCCTTGGCCGCAACCCTGTTAAACTGCCTCCTTCTCCCATTATCTTGCTTCCTCTCCGTATTAGCATTGGGCTGTGAATTCCCGGTTGAAAACAGACAAAACCCTTCAGTTTTAATCTCTTCCCATTGACACATGATCATGAAGAATACGATAATCAGTCGCTGTAATCCATTCACTCACTATCGCAGGACATCGACATTCACCGGGCCTTAAGCAATGTAACGACAATCAACCATGTGGCTGAGAGACCTTTTGTATTATTCCCATAAAAAGTACGGCCTTTGTGTGTAGAACAGAGATTCGTGGAAAAGTGTCACCACAAGTAGACACACAACTCCATTCGGGGACATTGAGAATCTCACGCTGCACTCCGATAATAAAGTATCTGCTGTTGTACTGAAACTTGTGTCGTCTGGATTTGTGGAACAAAATATACATTTAACAGCCTCACAATTCTATATTTGAGTTTTAATTTTCAATCAGGAAGTGTCTGCTTTGCCTTCTCATATCTAGCAACCCATCAGATTTCACCCCTACAGCCTCAGATCCTCTCTGTAACCACAAATAAACGCTGAGTGCTGAAGAAATGGAGCAGGTCCAGAAGCATCTGCAGAGAGTGAGAACAGAGTTCAAATCCAGGTCTGACAGTGTGTCAGAATAAAGCTCCATCTTGTGGCACTTCCACATTGACAATTGTTAGTGCCAACACCTCAACGAAAATCTCTTCCTTGTCCTTTTTTTTCGAATCGCAGCAGTCTACAGTGCAGAACAAGTCCCTTCAACCCATTGATTCTGTACCAGTCAAAAACCACCTTCAAACTATGGTAACTTCATTTCTCAGCCCTCAGCCCATCACCTTGTATAAGGTAAAAACAAGGACTGCAGATGCTGGAAACCAGAGTCTAGATTAGTGTGGTGCTGGAAAAGCCCAGCAACTCAGGCAGCATCCGAGGAGCAGGAAAATTGATGTTTCGGGCAAGCAGCACAGACTACAGATTCAAAAACACCAGCAAAGGTTCTCCTTCAAGACCCATCACCTTGTATGTCTTGGCATTGCAAGTGCACTTCTGAATACTTCTTCAATGATTTGAGAGCTTCTGTCTGCAATACCCTTCCGGCATTGAATTCAGTTTCTCACCACCCTCTGGGTGAAGGCCTTTTTCCTTCATTACACAGACCATGAGTATAGGAGTGAGGACATCATGTTGAGGTTGTACTGGCCTCTTCTAGAATACTGTGTCCAATTCTGGGCTCCCTGTTAAAGGAGGGGTATTGTTAAACTGTTCAGAAAATATTTACAAGATGTTGCCAGGACTGGAGGGTTTGAGTTATATGGAAAGGAGCTTGAAGGTTTTGGGGTGACCTTACAGAGGTTTTCAATATAATAAGGGTCATATATAAGGTGAATGTCAGATGTCTTTTCCCTCGGGTGATAGACTTCAGGGCTTGTATATGAAGAGGAAGGGATCAGAGGGATATGGACCAAGTACTGGTAAATGGGACTAGGGTAAGTTAGGATATCCGGTCAGCACGAGTTGGGTCGAAGGATCTGTTTCTGTGCTGTACGTCTCTATTACTTGATGACATGGTTGAGATGTATAAAATAATGAGAGGTGTTCATAAGGTAGATAGTGAGGAAATTTTCCCCTTGGACTAGGAAGCTTATTCCCCCCCTAGACTTCAGGACTAGGGAACATATTTTTAAAGTGAGAGGAGAAAGATTTAAAAGGGAAATGAGGGACATTTTTTTTTTCTACACAGAGAGTGGTTCATGTGTGAATGAACTTCCAGAGGAATTAATGGATGCAGGTACAGTTCCAATGTTTAAAAGAGATTTGGATAAACGGGAAAGAATTGGAGGGATATGGGCCAGGAGCAGGTGGTGGGATTATGATTAGCATTTGACTTGGGGGGAACCAAAATGTCTGTTTCCGTGCTGTATGACTTTATCACTGACATTCCCCTTAAGTCTCCTGCCCCGTACCTTAAATATCTGCACTGCCTTCCAGTCTTTACAGCATTTGTCTTAACTGGTTCCTCCATCAAGGGGAATATTTCCTTACTGTCTACCCAATCAACACCTCTCATTATTTAATACATCTCAATGATGTCATAGAGTCAAACAGATGTACAACACAGAAACAGATCCTTCAGCCCAATTCGTCCATACCGACCAGATATCCGAAATTAACCTAGTCCCGTTTACCAACACTTGGCCCTCTAATCCCTTCCAATTCAAGTTAAAAATCACACAACACCAGGTTATAGTCCAACTGGTTTATTTGGAACCACTAACTTTCGGAACGCTGCTCCTTCATCAGGTGGTGGTGGAGTTTTCTAATACCCCTCCCGATACCTTTTATATGTTACTAGCCACGTACTGGCCTGCACTTCCTCTTGCATAAACGCACTACCTGTTGCATGAAAAAGTTGGCCCTTAGGACCTTGTAAATCTTTCCGCTCTCACCCTAAACCTATGCCCTCTAGTTATGGACTACCATTCCCCAGGGAAAAGACCTTGTCTATTTACCCTATCCATGTCTCCATGAGTTTATAAACGTCTGGATGGTCACTCCTCAGCCTCCAACACTCCAGGGAAAACAGCTCCAGCCTATTCAGCCTCTCCCTGTAGTTCAAACCCTCCAACCCTGGCAACATCCTTGTCAATCTTTTTTGAACCCTTTCAAATTTCACAACATCCTTTCTGCAGGAATCAGAGCAGAATTGCACACAATACTCCAAAGGTGGCATAACCAATGTCCTGTACAGCCACAACATGACTTCCAAACTCCTTTACTCAATGCTCTGACCAATAAGGGAAAGCATACAAAAAGCCTTCTCCACTATCCTATCTACCTGCAACTCCCCTCTCAATCTCTCTGGTCTAAGGAAAATGACCCAATCTTTCCAGTCTTTCTTCATAACTGAAACTCTCCAGCTCAGAGAACATCCTTCCAAGTCTCGAGTGCTCGCATATCCCTCCTTAAATGTGGATTCCAGAAATGCAGACAACAAGCTAGCTGTCCCCTAGCCAATGTTTTCGACAGTTCTGACAGAACTTCCCAGCTCAAACTCTGTGCTTAACAAGGAAAGGCGAGTTTTTCACCTGTCCCGGTGTTTAAGTGACTGGTGGACAGGCACAACAAGGTCCCTCTGATCTTCAGTGCTTCTCAGGGCCTTACAGTTCATCATGTATTCCCTTACCATGTTTGTCCTCCTATGATCGAATTCTATCTTCCTCACTGTTTGCCAGCACATTAGTTTTCATATCATCCGTGAACTCACTGATCAATCCTCCAACTTTCAACTGAAAGTTATTTCTATAAACCTAGAAACTGCGAGGACCCAATACTGGCCTCTGCAAGATCCCACTGGGCACAAGCTTCCAGTTACAGAAGCACACCTCAACCATCACCCTCTGCTTCCTGCCACTCAGCCCATTGTGGATCCAATTTGCCAAATTTCCTTGGGTGCCATAGGCTCTTGTCTTTGCCATCAGTGTCTCATGCAGGACCTTATCAAAAGCCCCACTGAATTCCAAGCAGCCTACACTAAATGCATTGCTGTCACCTACACATCTGGCCACCTCTTTGATAAATTCAATCAGGTTGGCCAGATATGACCTTCCTTTAATAAAACCACACCTACTGTTTTTGATTAACCCCTGCCTGCTCCAAGTGCAGAATCATTCTGTCCCTAAGTATTCATTCCAACAGTTTCCCCACCGTCAGACTGATTGGCCTGTATATTTCTGGTTTCTCACTCCTTCCTTCTTGACGACCTTGTCACACTGGCTGTTTTTAATTGATGTCTGCAGCCAAGTGTTAGTTCTCTTGTACAGCTTGGGGAAGGTAGAAATGGACAGTAGCAGCGTCTTTACCTCTGAGCTAGGAGATCCAGGTTCAAGTCCCACCTGGTCCAGAGGAATATCATACCATCACTGATCAGGTTGGTTGAGAAACTATCTCCAAGGTGTTTTTGATCTACCTGGAATTGTTTCCTCCTCTCCTGAAATGACTTAGATAATCCTGAATAGACATTCCAATAATACCTCTGCACCTGAATGGCACTATCTCTTCTCAAAAAATGTTGCTTGTTCCTTCCATCCCAACCTCTTTTGGGAGCTTTCCAGCATTCACTTTACCCCAGTTAAGTGAGTTTTTCAGTTTTTAAAAAGTTTCACATTTGTGTCTTTGCCAGTTTTTTTTGAAAATCAAGGACCAATCAACCTGAAATAACAGCAGGATTTTATTTTCTTGGATACACAATATAACCTTACACACACACACACACACACACACGGTTGAGGTTTTGATGGAGAGATGATTTCTAACATGACTGAACCCTGATCTCAGATGATGACCTCTGCAGGGAGACAAATGACTTCTTGAATCTTCCTGTGCAGCATCCCTTCCATCGACATCATCGGTCTGTTTGGGTGCCTGCTTTTCTAAACCGTGTCCAAGCAGCAAGTGATGATAGATTCATAACAGTTTTCCTCCAATCCATGTTTAAGCCATGTGTTTGTGTTATTTTTCACTGAGTGTTGATCTAATCTTCTAAAATGGGGAGTGACTTCCATCTCAGATTACCAAACCAGCGTGCCTTGGGGACCCTGAGGAAATGATTAGGGAAGTGTTTCTGTACCATTCCACCTTCTGCACCCTATACCGCCAGATAGTGCTCCCTAGTACCTCAGAAAGCATCTCCTCAGTATGTTTATCCCCAAAGAACCTCGACAAAACATTCATGCCCTCAACACCTCAGAAAGCAAACCTTACCCCCTTGGACCGTGTTCATCCCCAAACCTGTTCTCACTGTGATGACCCACAGCCACCCCCAAGATTGGAGCCCAGGGCCCAGAACATTATTTGAGTCTCTGGATTGATCATAGAATTTGGAAGCAGGCCATCTGGCTTATCAGGTTCACATTGACCCTCAGCAGAGCAGCCCATTCCCCATCCCCCCATACCCCCACCCATCCCTGGATCCTTTCATTTCCTTTGGCTAGCCCACCTAGCCTGCACAGCCTTGGACAGTTGGATGAAACTGGAGCACCAGGAGGCTGACACGGGGAGAATGTGCTCACTCCACACAGACAGTCGCCCGAGGCTGGAATCGAACCGGGTGGGGTTGAGGCAACACTGAGTCCCCGTGACAATCCCACCATCTCCTCCCCGTTGATGACCGTTTGATGTCTATACCCAGGGAGTATCTAACCTTTCTAGTGTTTATTTAAGAAAGATTAGGGAAAAGGGCAATGCCTCCATAAGCTCAAGATGCTTGATCCCCCTCAAAAAAAATTTATATCAATTTCAAAATGAGACTTTATTCACAAAAAAAACTTTACGTACAAACATAGTCACTAAAGTTCAGTTCTGTACAGTCTTTACAACAAGTCTTTGCCATGACATATATACTCCCCTTGGCTGATTAACTGAAATGTGAGGTCTGAGCTATTCCGTCTGAATTAACATCGCAAAGTTAAATTCAGAAGGATCTTTGTGAAGTGCCTGTGTTCTGTATCTGTTCTCCCATGTAGCCCGCCCTCCGAATACAATACCTTACACAGCCTTAAACCTGTTTGTCAACATTCAGCATGAGCAGCCTCAGGGCATTGAACACAGACTGAATTACTCAGTGACGCTTGGATCAGGTCAGATCAAATTCTCAAGCAAACAGATGGCTGGAGAAATTCAGCAGATCAGGCAGCAATGGTGAAGAGAGAGAGGAACAATTCACATTTCAAGTGACCCTTCCTCAAAACGGTCTGATCTGAAGGAACTTTCCCGCAGAAATCACTGGATTGAAAGGTGAACTCTCTCTCTGTCTCTTTCTCCCTCTCCCTTCGGAGATGCTGCCGGACATGCTTAGCTCCTTCAGCAATCTCTGTATTGATGTTTCAGGTCTCCAGCGCATCCGTACAGATTGATTTTAATGTTGAAATCTCATGCTTGCTCTATTAAAGGGATTGAATTCCTCCCCCATAAAGGGGGACGGCGGGGGGCAGTTACCTCAGCTAACAGGTTCGTGATGCCAACATTATTGGCTCAATCTCTAACATGGAGGAGAAAGTGAGGACTGCAGATGCTAGAGAGCAGAGCTGAAAAATGTGTTGCTGGAAAAGCGCAGCAGGTCAGGCACCATCCAAGGAGCAGGAGAATCGACGTTTCAGGCATGAGCCCTTCTTCAGGAATGAGGAAAATGTGCCAAGCAGGCTAAGATAAAAGTCAGGGATGAGGGGCTTGGGGGAGGGGCATTGGGAATGCGATAGGGGGAAGGAGGTTAAAGTGAGTGTGATAGGTCGGAGTGGGGGTGGGGCGGAGAGGTCAGGAAGAAGATTGCAGGTCAAGAAGGTGGTGCTGAGTCCGAGGG
Organism: Chiloscyllium punctatum; assembly: GCF_047496795.1. Taxonomy (NCBI): domain Eukaryota; kingdom Metazoa; phylum Chordata; class Chondrichthyes; order Orectolobiformes; family Hemiscylliidae; genus Chiloscyllium; species Chiloscyllium punctatum. Next base: position 59,692,171 of record NC_092769.1, read on the forward strand.
TTGGGACTGAGATGAGGTGGGGGGAGGGGAAATGAGGAAGCTGGAGAAATCTGCATTCATCCCTTGTGGTTGGAGGGTTCCTAGGCGGAAGATGAGGCGTTCTTCCTCCAGCCGTTGTGTTGCTATGGTCTGGCGATGGAGGAGGCCAAGGACCTGCATGTCCTTGGTGGAGTGGGAGGGGGAGTTAAAGTGTTCAGCCATGGGGCGGTTGGGTTGGTTGGTGCGGGAGTCCCAGAGGTGGTCTCTGAAACGTTCCATAAGTAGGCGGCCTGTCTCCCCAACATAAAGGAGGCCACATCGGGTGCAGCAGAGGCAGTAAATGATGTGTGTGGAGGTGCAGGTGAATTTGTGGTGGATATGGAAGGATCCCTTGGGGCCTTGGAGGGAAGTGAGGGGGGAGGTGTGGGCGCAAGTTTTGCATGTCTTGCGGTTGCAGGGGAAGGTGCCGGGAGTGGGGGTTGGGTTGGTGGGGTTGTGAACCTGACGAGGGAGTCATGGAGGGAGTGGTCTTTCCAGAATGCTGATAGGGGTGTGGAGGGAAATATATCCTTGATGGTGGGGTCTGTTTGGAGGTGGCAGAAATGATGATGGATGCTGCGATGTATATGGAGGTTGGTGGGGTGGTAGGTGAGGACCAGTAGGGTTCTGTCCTGGTGGTGATTGGAGTACCACACTGTCAGACACTGAGGGAGTGCGCACTCAGAGGGTTAGTACTGAGGGAGTGCTGCACTGTCAGAGAGTCAGTACTGAGGGAGTGCTGCACTGTCAGAGAGTCAGTACAGAGGGACTGCTACATTGCCAGACGGTCAGTACTGAGGGATCACCGCACTGTCAGACAGTCAGTAGTGAGGGACTGCTGCATTACCAGAGGGCCATCTCTGAGGAGTACTACACTGTCAAAAGGTCAGTACTGAGGGAGCACCACACTGTCAGAAGTTCAGTCCAAAGGTAATGCCACACTGTCAGAGGCTCTGTACTCAGAGAACACTGCCCCATCAGAGGGTCTGTACTGAGCGAGCACTACACTGTCAAACTGTCAGCACTGAGGCAGCATGCATTATCAAAAGGTCAGTACTGAGGGAGTGCTACATAGTGAAAGTGTCAATTCTGAGTGCGAAATCTTTCAGAGGATCAGTACAGAGACAGTGCTGCACTGTCAGAGAGTCAGTACTGAGGGAGCACCACACTGTCAGAGGCTCAGTCTAGAGGGCAAGCCACACTGTCAGTGGATCTGCACTAAGAGAGCACTGCACCATCAGAGGATCAGTACTGGGGGAGTGCCTCATTGCCAGAGGGTCAGTACTGAGGGAGTGCTGCACTGTCAGATGGTCAGTGCAGAGAGAGTGCTACACTGTCAGATGGTCAGTACTGAGGCACTGCTGGACTATCAGAGGTGCAGGACCGAGGCAGAGGTTCAGTAACTGAGGGAGTGCGACACTGTCAATGGGTCAGAACTGAAGGAGTACTACACTGTCAATGAATCAAAGCTGAGGGAGTGCTGTACTGCCAGAGTGTCAGTTCTGACGGTGTACTGTACTGTCAGAGGTTTTGTCCTGAGATTGAGCCACACTGTCAGAGGGTCAGTACTGAGGGAGTGCATCACTATCAGAGCATCAGTGTGGAGGGAGTGCTGCATTGTCAGAGGATCAGTATGGAGGGAGTGCTGTATTGTCAGTGAGTCAGGACAGAGGTATTGGTGTGCAGTGAGAGGGTCAGTAATGATGAATTGCGCACTCTCTGATGGTCAGTACTAATGGTTGGCCATGCTGTCAGAGTGTTGCACTGTGAGAGGGTTACTACTGAGGGAGCGCTGCACTGTGAAAGGCTTAGAACTGAAGGAGCCCCACGCTGTGAGTGGGTTAGTACTGAGGGAGCACCACGCTATGGACTGCTGCATTGCCAGAGGGTCAGTACTGAGAGAGTGATGTACTGTCAAAGGGTCATTACTGAGGGAGCGCTACACGATCAGTGTGTCAGTTCTGAGGGAGTGTGGTTTCAGAGGGTCAGTTCAGGGAGAGTGCTGCACTGCCAAAGTGTCAGTACCGAGGGAGTGCTACACTGCCAAAGGGTCAGTACTGAGGGAGTGCTGGACTATCAGAAGTGCAGGAATGAGGCAGTGCCGCACTGTCAGTACTGAGGGAGTTCTGCTCTGTTGGAGGGTCAGTACTGAGGGAGTGCTACATTGTTTGAGCATCTGTATTGAGGAAGTGCTACATTGTCGGACGGTCAGTACTGAGGGAATGCCGCACTGTAGAAATGTCAGTACAAAGAGAGTGCTGCAGAGTCAGAGGGTCAGTACTGAGGGATTGGTGTTGTGTTAGAGTGTCATTTCTGAGGGAGTGCTGCAGTGTCAAAGGAGCAGTGCTGAGGGAGAGCTGCACTGTCAGAGGTCAGTACTGAGTGATCCCAGCATTATCAGAGGGTCAGTACTGAGGGATTGCAGCACCATCAGGGGCGCAGGGCTAAAGGGCATTTGCACTTTTAAAGCATCAGTTGTGAGGGAGTACTGAATGATCAGAGGATGCGCCGCACTGTCTGAAATTCAGTATGAAGGTGCCCCACACTGTGGGAGGGTCAGTATACGTGCAATGCCACGGTGTCAGAGTGTCAGTACTGAGGGAGTACTGCACTGTCAGAGGGTGAGTACTGAGGGAGTGCTGATGTGTCATAGGAACAGTACTGTGGGAGTGTCGCCCAGTCAGAGGGTCAGTACTGAGAGAGTGCTGCACTGTGAGAAGGTCAGTACTGAGGGAGTGCTGCACTGTGAGAGGGTCAGTACTGAGGGAGTGCTGCACTGTCAGAGGGTCAGTACTGAGGGAGTGCTGCACTGTCAGACGGTCAGGACTGAGGGAGTGCTGATGTGTCATAGGAACAGTACTGTGGGAGTGTCGCACTGTCAGAGGGTCAGTACTGAGAGAGTGCTGCACTGTGAGAAGGTCAGTACTGAGGGAGTGCTGCACTGTGAGAGGGTCAGTACTGAGGGAGTGCTGCAGTGTCATAGGAACAGTAATGAGGGAGTGTCGCATTGTCAGAGGACCAGTACCGATGGAGTGCTGCCTTGGCAGAGGGTCAGTACTGAGGGAGTGCTGCACGGTCAGAGGGTCAGTACGGAGGGATGCTGCACTGTCAGAGGGTCAGTACAGGGGGATCGCTGGGCTGTCAGAGGGTTAGTACTGACGGACTGCTGCATTGCCAGAGGGTGAGTACTGAGGGATCACCGCACTATCGGACAGTCAGTAGTGAGGGATTGCTGCATTACCAGAGGGCCATCTCTGAGGAGTACTACACAGTCAAAGGGTCTGTACTGAGGGAGCGCTGCACTGTGAGAGGGTCAGCACTGAGGGAGTGCTGCACTGTCAGAGGGTCAGTACTGAAGGAGTGCGCACTGTCAGAGGGTCAACACTGAGGGAGTGCTGATGTGTCATAGGAACAGTACTGTGGGAGTGTCGGAATGTCAGAGGGTCAGTACTACGGGAGTGCTGTGCAGTGAGAGGGTCATGAGTGAGGAAGTTCTCATTATGTGAGGGTCAGTACTAAGGGATCAGCATGCTGTCAGACTGTCGCACTGTGAGAGCGTTAGTACTGTGGGAGTGCCGCGCTGTGTGTCTGACAGTCAGTACTGAGGGAGCACCGCGCTGTGTCACAGTCAGTCCTGAGGGAACACCACGCTGTGAGGGGGTTAGTACTGAGGGAGCACCGCGCTGTGGGTCCGAGGGTCAGTATTGAGGGCCTGCTGCATTGCCAGAGGACCAGTACTGAGTAGTACTACACTCTCAAAGGGTCAGCACTGAGGGGGCAGTGCACTGTCAGATGTTCAGTCCAGAGGAAATGTGACACTGTCAAAGGATCTGTACGGAGAGAGCACTGCACCATCAGAGGTTCAGTACTGAGAGAACACTACCCTGTCAGAGGGTTAATACTGAGGCATTGCTGTACTATCGGAGGTGCAGAATCGAGACAGTGCCACACTGTCAGAGGATCAGCACCGAGGGGGTTCTGCTCTGTCGGAGAATCAGTACTGAGAAAATGCTGCAGTATCAGACGGTCATTACTAAGGGAGTGCTGTGGGGCAGTCACGAGGGAATGCAGCCCTGTCAGAGGGTCAGGGAAGTGCCATTCTGTCGGAGGGTCAGTACTGAGGGAGCGCTGCCCTGTTGGGTTAGTCAGTGCTGAGTGAAAGCTGCACTGTTGGAGCATCAGTACTATCAGAGGTCAGTACTGAGGGAGTGTCGCACTTTCAGATGTTCAGTCCTCAGGGAATTCAAAACTGACGGAGGGTCGGTTTTGCGGGAGCACTGCACTGTCAGAGGGTCAGTACTGAGGGAGTGCTGCACTGTCAGAGGGTCAGTACTGAGGGAGTGCTGCACTGTAGAAATGTCAGTACAGAGAGGGTGCTGCAGAGTCAGAGGGTCAGTACAGAGGGAATGCTGTGGCTTTAGAGGGTCACTTCTGAGGGAGTGCTACAGTGTGAAAGGATCAGTGCTGAGGGAGTGCTTCACTGTTGGGGGGTCAGTACAGAGTGATCGCTGCACTGTCAAGGGTGCAGGACCGAGGGAGTGCTGCACTGTCAGAGGGTCAGTACTGAGGGACTGCTGCACTGTCAGAGGGTCAGTACTGAGGGACTGCTGCATTGCCAGAGGGTGAGTACTGAGGGATCACCACACTATCGGACAGTCAGTACTGAGGGATTGCTGCATTACCAGAGGGCCATCTCTGAGGAGTACTACAAAGTCAAAGGGTCAGTACTGAGGGAGCGCTGCACTGTCAGAGGGTCAGCACTGAGGAGGTGCTGCACTGTCAGAGGGTCAGTACTGAGGGACAGCTACATTGCCAGAGGATCAGTACTGAGGGATCACTGCACTGTCGGACAGTCAGTAGTGAGGGACGTAGTAGTGAGCGGTGTTCCACAAGGATCTGTTTTGGGACCATTGCTGTTTGTCATTTTTATAAATGACCTGGAGGAGGGGCTTGAAGGCTGGGTGAGCAAGTTTGCGGATGATGCGAATGTCGGTGGAGTGGTGGACAGCGAAGAAGGATGTGGCAGGTTACAGCGGGATATAGATAAGTTGCAGAGCTGGGCAGGAAGGTGGCAAATGGAGTACAATGTAGCTAAGTGTGAAGTCATTCACTTTGGTAGGAGTAACAAGAAGATGGATTACTCGGCTAATGGTCGACAACTTGGTAGTGTGGATGAGCAGAGGGATCTTGGTGTCCATGTACACAGATCTCTGAAAGTTGCCACCCAGGTAAATAGTGCTGTGAAGAAGGCATATGGCGTACTGGGCTTTATTGGTAGAGGAATTGAGTTCCAGAGTCCTGACGTCATGTTGCAGTTGTATAAGACTCTGGTGCGGCCTCATCTGGAGTATTGTGTGCAGTTTTGGTCTCCATACTATAGGAAGGATGTGGAGGCACTGGAACGGGTGCAGAGGAGGTTTACCAGGATGTTGCCTGGCATGGTAGGAAGATCGAATGAGGAAAGGCTGAGGCACTTGGGGCTGTTCTCATTGGAGAAAAGAAGGTTTAGGGGTGACTTGATAGAGGTGTACAAGATGATTAGGGGTTGAGATAGGGTTGACAGTGAGAAGCTTTTTCCACGTATGGAGTCAGCTGTTATTAGGGGACACAACTTTAAATTAAGGGGATGTTGGTATAGGACAGATGTTAGGGGTAGATTCTTTACACAGCGGGGTGTGAGTTCATGGAATATCCTGCCAGTATCGAGTGGTGGACTCTCCCTCTTTATGGTCATTCAAGCGGGCATTGGATAAGCATATGGAGGTTATTGGGCTAGTGTAGGTTAGGTAGGCTTCGGTCGGCGCAACATCGAGGGCCAAAGGGCCTGTACTGCACTGTATTTTTCTATGTTCTATGTTCTATGTTCATGTATTATCAGAGGGCCAACTCAGAGGAGTGCTGCACTGTCAGAGGGTCAGTAAACAGGGTGTGCTGCACTGTCAGAGGGTCAGTACTGAAAGAGTGTGCACTGTCGGAGGGACAGTACTGAGGGAGTGCTGCACTGTCAGAGGGTCAGTACTGAGGGAGTGCTCCACTGTGAGAGGATCAGTACTGAGAGAATGCTGCACTGTCAGAGTGACAGTACTGAGGGAGTGCTCCACTATCAGAGGGTCGGCACAGAGGGAATGCTGCACTGTCAGAGGGTAAGGACTGAGGATACACTGCAATGTCAGAGGATCAGTAAATGAGGGATCACTGCACTGTCAGAGGGTCACTACTGAGGGAGTGCTGCACTGTCAGAGGGTCACTACTCAGGGACTGCTGCACTGTCATAAGGTCATTACTGAGGATGAACTGCAATGTTAGAGGGTCAGTGCGGAGAGAGTGCTGCAGTGTTAGAGGATCAGCACTGACGAAGTGCTGCACTGTCAGAGGGTCAGTACTGCGGGAGTGCTGCACTGTCAGAGGGTCAGTACTAAGGGAGTGCTGCACTGTCAGAGGGTCAGGAATGAGGGAGTGCTGCACTGTCAGAGGGTCAGTACTGTGGGCGTGCTGCACTGTCAGAGGTTAAGGACTGAAGATATACTGCAATGTAAGAGGATCAGTAAATGAGGGAGTGCTACACTGTCAGAGGGTCACTACTGAGGGAGTGCTGCACTGTCAGAGGGTCACGACTGAGGGAGTGCTTAGTATCAGAAGATCAGTACTGAGGATGTCCTGCAATGTTCGAGGGTCAGTGCGGAATGACTGATGCACTGTCAGAGGGTCAGTCCTGAGGGAGTGCTGCACTGTCAGTGGGGTCAGTACTGAGGGAGAGCTGCAATATCAGAGGGTCAGTACTGATGGAGTGCTACACGGACAGAGGGTCAGTACTGAGGGAGTGCTGTACTGTGAGAGTGTCAGTACGGCGATAGTGCCACACTGTCATAGGGACAGTACTGAGGGAGTGCTGCACTGTCAGAGGGTCAGTACTGCGGGAGAGCTGCACTATCAGAGGGTCGGTACTGATTGAGTGCTACACTGTCATAGGGTCAGTACTGAGGGAGTGCTGCACTGTCAGAGGGTCAGTACTGGGGAAATGCTCATTCTCATAGAGTCAGTACTAAGGTATCGCCATGCTGTCAGAGGGTCAGTACTGTGGGATCACCGCACTATTGGTCAGTCAGTATTGAGAGACTGCTGCATTGCCAGAATATCTTTACTGAGGAGCGCGACACTGTCAATGGTGCACTATTTGATGGTCATTACTGAGGGAGTGGTGCACTGCCAGAGGGTCACTACTGAGGGGGTGCTGCACTGCCAGAGGGTTAGTACTGAGGGAGTGCTGCACTGTCAGAGGGTCAGTACTGTGGAAGTACTGAAATGTCAGGGTCAGTACTGAGGGATCGTTGCACTGTGAGAGGGTCAGTACTGAGGGAGTACTGCACTGTGAGAGGGTCAGTACTGAGGGATTGGTGCACTGTCAGAGGGTCAGTACTGCGGGTGTGCTGCACTGTCTGATGGTCAGTACTGAGGGAGTGCTGCACTGTCAGAGGGTCACTAATGAGCGAGCTTTGCACCGTCAGAGGGTCAGTACGGAGGTAGTGCCACACTGTCAGAGTGTCAGTAATGAGGGAATGCTGCACTGTCTGTGGGTCAGTAGTGATGACATACTGTAATGTCAGAGGATCAGTAATGGGGGAGTACTGCACTGTCAGAGTGTCAGTACTGAGGGAGTGCTGCACTGTCAGAGGGGTCACTACTGAGGGAGTGGTGCACTGTCAGAGTGTCAGTACTGAGGGTGTGCTGCACTGTCAGTGGTTCAGTACTGAGCATGTGTGGCAGTGTCAGAGGATCACCGCACGGTCGAAATGTCAATACTGAGGGCCTGCTGCATTGCCAGATGATTTGTACAGAGAGTGTGCTGCACTGTCAGAGGGTCAGTACCGAGGGAGTGCCACACTGTCAGGGGTGCAGGACCAAGGCAGTGCTGCACTGTCAGCATGTCAGTTATGAGGGAGTGCTGCACTGTCAGTGTCAATACTGAGGGAGTGCTGCACTGTCTGCCGGTCAATACAGAGGGAGTGCTGCACTGCCAGAAGGTCAGTTTGAGCGTGGGATGCACTGTCAGAGGGTCAGGACGGAGGAAGCACTCCAATGTCAGAGGGTCAGTACTGAGGAAGTGCTGCACTGTCAGTGGGTCAGTACTGTGGGAGTGCTGCACTGTCAGAGGGTAATGACTGAGGATTTCCTGCAATGTCAGAGGATCAGTAAATGAGGGAGTGCTGCACTGTCAGAGGGTCACTACTGAGTGGGTGCTGCACTGTCAGAGGGTCACTACTAAGGGAGTGCTGCACTATCAGAAGATCAGTACTGAGGATGTACTGCAATGTTAGAGGGTCAGTGCGGAGAGAGAGCTGCAGTGTTAGAGTATCAGCACTGAGGGAGTGCTGCACTGTCAGAGAGTCAGTACTGCGGAAGTGCTGCACTGTCAGTAGTGTCGATACCGAGGGAGAGCTGCACTATCAGCGGGTCAGTACTGATGGAGTGCTACACTGTCATAGGGTCAGTACTGAGGAAATGCTCATTCTCATAGAGTCAGTACTAAGGTATCGCCATGCTGTCAGAGGGTCAGTACTGCGGGATCACCGCACTCTTGTTCAGTCAGTATTGAGAGACTGCTGCATTGCGAGAATATCTGTCCTGCACTGTCAGAAGTACTGAGGATGTACTGCAATGTCAGAGGGTCAGTGCGAAGAGAATGCTTCACTGTTAGAGGATCTGCACTGAGGGAGTGCTGCACTATCAGAGGGTCAGTACTGCGGGTGTGCTGCACTGTCTGATGGTCAGTACTGAGGGAGTGCTGCACTGTCAGAGGGTCAGTACTGAGGGAGAGCTGCACTATCAGATGGTCAGTACTGATGGAGTGCTGCACTGTGAGAGGGTCAGTACGGAGGTAGTACCACACTGTCAGAGTGTCAGGACTGAGGGAATGCTGCACTGTCAGTGGGTCAGGACTGACGATATACTGCAATGTCAGAGGATCAGTAACGAGGGAGTGCTGCACTGTTAGAGTGTCAGTACTGAGGGAGTGCTGCACTGTCAGAGGGTCAGTACTGCGATGGGTTGCACTGTCTAATGGTCAGTACTAAGGGAGTGCTGCACTGTGAGAGGGTCAGTACTGGGGAAATGCTCATTCTCATCGAGTCAGTACTAAGGTATAGCCATGCTGTCAGAGGGTCAGTACTGTGGGATCACCGCACTCTTGGTCAGTCAGTATTGAGAGACTGCTGCATTGCCAGAATATCTTTACTGAGGAGCGCGACACTGTCAATGGTGCACTGTCTAATGGTCATTACTGAGGGAGTGCTGCACTGTCTGCCGGTCTTTACAGAGGGAGTGCTGCACTGCCAGAAGGTCAGTTTGAGCGTGGGATGCACTGTCAGAGGGTCAGGACGGAGGAAGCACTCCAATGTCAGAGGGTCAGTACTGAGGAAGTGTCGCACTATCAGAGGGTCAGTACTAAGGGAGTGCTGCACTGTCAGAGGGTCAGGACTGAGGGAGTGCTGCACTGTCAGAGGGTCAGTACTGTGGGAGTGCTGCACTGTCAGAGGGTAATGACTGAGGATATACTGCAATGTCAGAGGATCAGTATATGAGGGAGCGCTGCACTGTCAGAGTGTCAGTACTGAGGGAGTGCTGCACTGTCAGAGGGTCACTACTAAGGGAGTGCTGCACTTTCAGAAGATCAGTACTGAGGATGTACTGCAATGTTAGAGGGTCAGTGCGGAGAGAGTGCTGCACTGTTAGACGATCAGCACTGAGGGAGTGCTGCACTGTCAGTGGGTCAGTAGTGCGGGAGTGCTGCACTGTCAGAGGGTGAGTACTGAGGAAATGCTCATTCTCATAGAGTCAGTACTAATGTATCGCCATGCTGTCAGAGGGTCAGTACTGAGGGATCACCGCACTGTTGGTCAGTCAGTATTGAGAGACTGCTGCATTGCCAGAATATCTGTACTGAGGAGCGCGACACTGTCAATGGTGCACTGTCTGATGGTCATTAATGAGGGAGTGCTGCACTGCCAGAGGGTCAGTACTGAGGGTGTGCTGCACTGTCAGTGGTTCAGTACTGAGCATGTGTGGCAGTGTCAGAGGATCACCGCACTGTCGGAATGTCAATACTGAGAGCCTGCTGCATTTTCAGAGGATTTGTACAGAGAGTGTGCTGTACTGTCAGAGGGTCAGTACCGAGGGAGTGCCACACTGTCAGGGGTGCAGGACCAAGGGAGTGCTGCACTGTCAGCATGTCAGTTATGAGGGAGTGCTGCACTGTCAGAGTGTCAGAACTGAGGGAGTGCTGCACTGTCAGTGGATCTGTATGGAGGGATTGCAGCATTGCCTGAGGGTTAGGACGGAGGAGGTACTGCACTGTCAGGGGGTCATTACTGAAGGAGTGCTGCACTGTCAGTGGGTCAGTACTGTGGGAGTGCTGCACTGTCAGAGGGTAAGGACTGAGGATTTCCTGCAATGTCAGAGGATCAGTAAATGAGGGAGTGCTGCACTGTCAGTGGGTCACTACTGATGGAGTGCTGCACTGTCAGAGGGTCACTACTAAGGGAGTGCTGCACTATCAGAAGATCAGTACTGAGGATGTACTGCAATGTTAGAGGGTCAGTGCGGAGAGAGAGCTGCAGTGTTAGAGTATCAGCACTGAAGGAGTGCTGCACTGTCAGAGAGTCAGTACTGCGGAAGTGCTGCACTGTTAGGGGGGTCAGTACTGAGGGAGAGCTGCACTATCAGAGGGTCAGTACTGTTGGAGTGCTACACTGTCAGAGGGTCAGTACTGTGGAAGTACTGAAATGTCAGGGTCAGTACTGAGGGATCGTTGCACTGTGAGAGGGTCAGTACTGAGGGAGTACTGCACTGTGAGAGGGTCAGTACTGAGGGATTGGTGCACTGTCAGAGGGTCAATACTGAGGGAGTGCTGCACTGTCAGGAGATCAGTACTGAGGATATACTGCAATGTCAGGTGGTTAGTGCGGAGAGAGTGCTGCACTGTTAGAGGATCAGAACTGAGGGAGTTCTGCACTGTCAGAGGGTCAGTCCTGAGGGAGTGTGCATTGTGAGAGGGTCAGTACTGAGGGATCGTTGCACTGTGAGAGGGTCAGTACTGAGGGAGTACTGCACTGTGAGAGGGTCAGTACTGAGGGATTGGTGCACTGTCAGAGGGTCAGTACTGCGGGTGTGCTGCACTGTCTGATGGTCAGTACTGAGGGGGTGCTGCACTGTCAGAGGGTCACTAATGAGCGAGCTTTGCACCGTCAGAGGGTCAGTACGGAGGTAGTGCCACACTGTCAGAGTGTCAGTAATGAGGGAATGCTGCACTGTCTGTGGGTCAGGAGTGATGACATACTGTAATGTCAGAGGATCAGTAATGAGGGAGTACTGCACTGTCTGAGTGTCAGTACTGAGGGAGTGCTGCACTGTCAGAGGGGTCACTACTGAGGGAGTGGTGCACTGTCAGAGTGTCAGTACTGAGGGTGTGCTGCACTGTCAGTGGTTCAGTACTGAGCATGTTTGGCAGTGTCAGAGGATCACCGCACGGTCGAAATGTCAATACTGAGGGCCTGCTGCATTGCCAGATGATTTGTACAGAGAGTGTGCTGCACTGTCAGAGGGTCAGTACCGAGGGAGTGCCACACTGTCAGGGGTGCAGGACCAAGGCAGTGCTGCACTGTCAGCATGTCAGTTATGAGGGAGTGCTGCACTGTCAGTGTCAATACTGAGGGAGTGCTGCACTGTCAGTGGATCAGTATGGAGGGATTGCAGCATTGCCTGAGGTTTAGGATGGAGGAAGCACTGCACTCTCTGGGGGTCATTACTGAGGGAGTGCTGCACTGTCTGCCGGTCAATACAGAGGGAGTGCTGCACTGCCAGAAGGTCAGTTTGAGCGTGGGATGCACTGTCAGAGGGTCAGGACGGAGGAAGCACTCCAATGTCAGAGGGTCAGTACTGAGGAAGTGTCGCACTATCAGAGGGTCAATACTAAGGGAGTGCTGCACTGTCAGAGGGTCAGGACTGAGGGAGTGCTGCACTGTCAGTGGGTCAGTACTGTGGGAGTGCTGCACTGTCAGAGGGTAAGGACTGAGGATTTCCTGCAATGTCAGAGGATCAGTAAATGAGGGAGTGCTGCACTGTCAGTGGGTCACTACTGAGGGAGTGCTGCACTGTCAGAGGGTCACTACTAAGGGAGTGCTGCACTATCAGAAGATCAGTACTGAGGATGTACTGCAATGTTAGAGGGTCAGTGCGGAGAGAGAGCTGCAGTGTTAGAGTATCAGCACTGAGGGAGTGCTGCACTGTCAGAGAGTCAGTACTGCGGAAGTGCTGCACTGTTAGGGGGGTCAGTACTGAGGGAGAGCTGCACTATCAGAGGGTCAGTACTGTTGGAGTGCTACACTGTCAGAGGGTCAGTACTGTGGAAGTACTGAAATGTCAGGGTCAGTACTGAGGGATCGTTGCACTGTGAGAGGGTCAGTACTGAGGGAGTACTGCACTGTGAGAGGGTCAGTACTGAGGGATTGGTGCACTGTCAGAGGGTCAATACTGAGGGAGTGCTGCACTGTCAGGAGATCAGTACTGAGGATATACTGCAATGTCAGATGGTTAGTGCGGAGAGAGTGCTGCACTGTTAGAGGATCAGAACTGAGGGAGTTCTGCACTGTCAGAGGGTCAGTCCTGAGGGAGTGTGCATTGTGAGAGGGTCAGTACTGAGGGAGTACTGCACTGTAAGTGGGTCACTACTGATGGAGTGCTGCACTGTCAGAGGGACACTACTGAGGGAGTGCTGCACTATCAGAAAATCAGTACTGAGGATGTACTGCAATGTTAGAGGGTCAGTGCGGAGAGAGTGCTGCAGTGTTAGAGGATCAGCACTGAGGGAGTGCTGTACTGTCTTTTGGTCAGTACTGCGGGAGTGCTGCACTGTCAGTAGTGTCGATACCGAGGGAGAGCTGCACTATCAGCGGGTCAGTACTGATGGAGTGCTACACTGTCATAGGGTCAGTACTGAGGAAATGCTCATTCTCATAGAGTCAGTACTAAGGTATCGCCATGCTGTCAGAGGGTCAGTACTGCGGGATCACCGCACTCTTGTTCAGTCAGTATTGAGAGACTGCTGCATTGCGAGAATATCTGTCCTGCACTGTCAGAAGTACTGAGGATGTACTGCAATGTCAGAGGGTCAGTGCGAAGAGAATGCTTCACTGTTAGAGGATCTGCACTGAGGGAGTGCTGCACTATCAGAGGGTCAGTACTGCGGGTGTGCTGCACTGTCTGATGGTCAGTACTGAGGGAGTGCTGCACTGTCAGAGGGTCAGTACTGAGGGAGAGCTGCACTATCAGATGGTCAGTACTGATGGAGTGCTGCACTGTGAGAGGGTCAGTACGGAGGTAGTACCACACTGTCAGAGTGTCAGGACTGAGGGAATGCTGCACTGTCAGTGGGTCAGGACTGACGATATACTGCAATGTCAGAGGATCAGTAACGAGGGAGTGCTGCACTGTTAGAGTGTCAGTACTGAGGGAGTGCTGCACTGTCAGAGGGTCAGTACTGCGATGGGTTGCACTGTCTAATGGTCAGTACTAAGGGAGTGCTGCACTGTGAGAGGGTCAGTACTGGGGAAATGCTCATTCTCATCGAGTCAGTACTAAGGTATAGCCATGCTGTCAGAGGGTCAGTACTGTGGGATCACCGCACTCTTGGTCAGTCAGTATTGAGAGACTGCTGCATTGCCAGAATATCTTTACTGAGGAGCGCGACACTGTCAATGGTGCACTGTCTAATGGTCATTACTGAGGGAGTGCTGCACTGTCTGCCGGTCTTTACAGAGGGAGTGCTGCACTGCCAGAAGGTCAGTTTGAGCGTGGGATGCACTGTCAGAGGGTCAGGACGGAGGAAGCACTCCAATGTCAGAGGGTCAGTACTGAGGAAGTGTCGCACTATCAGAGGGTCAGTACTAAGGGAGTGCTGCACTGTCAGAGGGTCAGGACTGAGGGAGTGCTGCACTGTCAGAGGGTCAGTACTGTGGGAGTGCTGCACTGTCAGGGGGTAATGACTGAGGATATACTGCAATGTCAGAGGATCAGTATATGAGGGAGCGCTGCACTGTCAGAGTGTCAGTACTGAGGGAGTGCTGCACTGTCAGAGGGTCACTACTAAGGGAGTGCTGCACTTTCAGAAGATCAGTACTGAGGATGTACTGCAATGTTAGAGGGTCAGTGCGGAGAGAGTGCTGCACTGTTAGACGATCAGCACTGAGGGAGTGCTGCACTGTCAGTGGGTCAGTAGTGCGGGAGTGCTGCACTGTCAGAGGGTGAGTACTGAGGAAATGCTCATTCTCATAGAGTCAGTACTAATGTATCGCCATGCTGTCAGAGGGTCAGTACTGAGGGATCACCGCACTGTTGGTCAGTCAGTATTGAGAGACTGCTGCATTGCCAGAATATCTGTACTGAGGAGCGCGACACTGTCAATGGTGCACTGTCTGATGGTCATTAATGAGGGAGTGCTGCACTGCCAGAGGGTCAGTACTGAGGGTGTGCTGCACTGTCAGTGGTTCAGTACTGAGCATGTGTGGCAGTGTCAGAGGATCACCGCACTGTCGGAATGTCAATACTGAGAGCCTGCTGCATTTTCAGAGGATTTGTACAGAGAGTGTGCTGTACTGTCAGAGGGTCAGTACCGAGGGAGTGCCACACTGTCAGGGGTGCAGGACCAAGGGAGTGCTGCACTGTCAGCATGTCAGTTATGAGGGAGTGCTGCACTGTCAGAGTGTCAGAACTGAGGGAGTGCTGCACTGTCAGTGGATCTGTATGGAGGGATTGCAGCATTGCCTGAGGGTTAGGACGGAGGAGGTACTGCACTGTCAGGGGGTCATTACTGAAGGAGTGCTGCACTGTCAGTGGGTCAGTACTGTGGGAGTGCTGCACTGTCAGAGGGTAAGGACTGAGGATTTCCTGCAATGTCAGAGGATCAGTAAATGAGGGAGTGCTGCACTGTCAGTGGGTCACTACTGATGGAGTGCTGCACTGTCAGAGGGTCACTACTAAGGGAGTGCTGCACTATCAGAAGATCAGTACTGAGGATGTACTGCAATGTTAGAGGGTCAGTGCGGAGAGAGAGCTGCAGTGTTAGAGTATCAGCACTGAAGGAGTGCTGCACTGTCAGAGAGTCAGTACTGCGGAAGTGCTGCACTGTTAGGGGGGTCAGTACTGAGGGAGAGCTGCACTATCAGAGGGTCAGTACTGTTGGAGTGCTACACTGTCAGAGGGTCAGTACTGTGGAAGTACTGAAATGTCAGGGTCAGTACTGAGGGATCGTTGCACTGTGAGAGGGTCAGTACTGAGGGAGTACTGCACTGTGAGAGGGTCAGTACTGAGGGATTGGTGCACTGTCAGAGGGTCAATACTGAGGGAGTGCTGCACTGTCAGGAGATCAGTACTGAGGATATACTGCAATGTCAGATGGTTAGTGCGGAGAGAGTGCTGCACTGTTAGAGGATCAGAACTGAGGGAGTTCTGCACTGTCAGAGGGTCAGTCCTGAGGGAGTGTGCACTGTGAGAGGGTCAGTACTGAGGGAGTACTGCACTGTAAGTGGGTCACTACTGATGGAGTGCTGCACTGTCAGAGGGACACTACTGAGGGAGTGCTGCACTATCAGAAAATCAGTACTGAGGATGTACTGCAATGTTAGAGGGTCAGTGCGGAGAGAGTGCTGCAGTGTTAGAGGATCAGCACTGAGGGAGTGCTGTACTGTCTTTTGGTCAGTACTGCGGGAGTGCTGCACTGTCAGTAGTGTCGATACCGAGGGAGAGCTGCACTATCAGCGGGTCAGTACTGATGGAGTGCTACACTGTCATAGGGTCAGTACTGAGGAAATGCTCATTCTCATAGAGTCAGTACTAAGGTATCGCCATGCTGTCAGAGGGTCAGTACTGCGGGATCACCGCACTCTTGTTCAGTCAGTATTGAGAGACTGCTGCATTGCGAGAATATCTGTCCTGCACTGTCAGAAGTACTGAGGATGTACTGCAATGTCAGAGGGTCAGTGCGAAGAGAATGCTTCACTGTTAGAGGATCTGCACTGAGGGAGTGCTGCACTATCAGAGGGTCAGTACTGCGGGTGTGCTGCACTGTCTGATGGTCAGTACTGAGGGAGTGCTGCACTGTCAGAGGGTCAGTACTGAGGGAGAGCTGCACTATCAGATGGTCAGTACTGATGGAGTGCTGCACTGTGAGAGGGTCAGTACGGAGGTAGTACCACACTGTCAGAGTGTCAGGACTGAGGGAATGCTGCACTGTCAGTGTGTCAGGAATGACGATATACTGCAATGTCAGAGGATCAGTAATGAGGGAGTGCTGCACTGTTAGAGTGTCAGTACTGAGGGAGTGCTGCACTGTCAGAGGGTCAGTACTGCGATGGGTTGCACTGTCTAATGGTCAGTACTAAGGGAGTGCTGCACTGTGAGAGGGTCAGTACTGGGGAAATGCTCATTCTCATCGAGTCAGTACTAAGGTATAGCCATGCTGTCAGAGGGTCAGTACTGTGGGATCACCGCACTCTTGGTCAGTCAGTATTGAGAGACTGCTGCATTGCCAGAATATCTTTACTGAGGAGCGCGACACTATCAATGGTGCACTGTCTCATGGTCATTACTGAGGGAGTGCTGCACTGTCTGCCGGTCTTTACAGAGGGAGTGCTGCACTGCCAGAAGGTCAGTTTGAGCGTGGGATGCACTGTCAGAGGGTCAGGACGGAGGAAGCACTCCAATGTCAGAGGGTCAGTACTGAGGAAGTGTCGCACTATCAGAGGGTCAGTACTAAGGGAGTGCTGCACTGTCAGAGGGTCAGGACTGAGGGAGTGCTGCACTGTCAGAGGGTCAGTACTGTGGGAGTGCTGCACTGTCAGAGGGTAATGACTGAGGATTTCCTGCAATGTCAGAGGATCAGTAAATGAGGGAGCGCTGCACTGTCAGAGGGTCACTACTGAGGGAGTGCTGCACTGTCAGAGGGTCACTACTAAGGGAGTGCTGCACTATCAGAAGATCAGTACTGAGGATGTACTGCAATGTTAGAGGGTCAGTGCGGAGAGAGAGCTGCAGTGTTAGAGTATCAGCACAGAGGAAGTGCTGCACTGTCAGAGGGTCAGTACTGCGGAAGTGCTGCACTGTTAGTGGGGTCAGTACTGAGGGAGAGCTGCACTATCAGAGGGTCAGTACTGTTGGAGCGCTACACTGTCATAGGGTCAGTACTGAGGGAGTGCTGCACTGTCTGATGGTCAGTAATGAGGGAGTGCTGCACTATCAGAGGGTCAGTACTGATGGAGTGCTACACTGTCATAGGGTCAGTACTGAGGAAATGCTCATTCTCATAATGTCAGTACTAATGTATCGCCATGCTGTCAGAGGGTCAGTACTGAGGGATCACCGCACTGTTGGTCAGTCAATATTGAGAGACTGCTGCATTGCCAGAATATCTGTACTGAGGAGCGCTACACTGTCAATGGTGCACTGTCTAATTGTAATTACTGCGGGAGTGCTGCACTGTCAGAGAGTTAGTACTAAGGGAGTGCTGCACTGTCAGAGGGTCAGGGCTGAGGGAGTGCTGCACTGTCAGAGGGTCAGTACTGTGGGAGTGCTGCACAATCAGAGGGTAAGGACTGATCATTTCCTGCAATGTCAGAGGATCAGTAAATGATGGAGTACTGCACTGTGAGAGGGTCAGTACTGAGGGAGTGCTGCACTGTCAGAGGGTCACTACTGAGGGAGTGCTGCACTGTCAGAAGATCAGTACTGAGGATGTACTGCAATGTTAGAGGGTCATTGCCGAGAGAATGCTGCAGTGTTAGAGGATCAGCACTGAGGGAGTGCTGCACTGTCAGAGGGTCAGTACTGCGGGAGTGCTGCACTGTCAGTGGGGTCAGTACTGAGGGAGAGCTGCACTATCAGAGGGTCGGTACTGATGGAGTGCTACACTGTCATAGGGTCAGTACTGAGGGAGTGCTGCACTGTCAGAGGGTCAGTACTGGGGAAATGCTCATTCTTATAGAGTCAGTACTAAGGTATCGCCATGCTGTCAGAGGGTCAGTACTGCGGGATCACCGCACTCTTGGTCAGTCAGTATTAAGAGACTGCTGCATTGCCAGAATATCTGTACTGAGGAGCGCTACACAGTCAATGGTGCACTGTCTGATGGTCATTACTGAGGGAGTGGTGCACTGCCAGAGGGTCACTACTTAGGGGGTTCTGCACTGCCAGACGGTTAGTACTGAGGGAGTGCTGCACTGTCAGAGGGTCAGTACTGTGGAAGTACTGAAATGTCAGGGTCAGTACTGAGGGATCGTTGCACTGTGAAAGGGTCAGTACTGAGGGAGTACTGCACTGTGAGAGGGTCAGTACTAAGGGATTGGTGCACTGTCAGAGGGTCAATACTGAGGGAGTGCTGCACTGTCAGAAGATCAGTACTGAGGATATGCTGCAATGTCAGAGGGTTAGTGCGGAGAGAGTGCTGCACTGTTAGAGGATCAGAACTGAGGGAGTTCTGCACTGTCAGAGGGTCAGTCCTGAGGGAGTGTGCATTGTGAGAGGGTCAGTACTGAGTGAGTACTGCACTGTAAGTGGGTCACAACTGAGGGTGTGCTGCACTGTCAGAGGGACACTACTGAGGGAGTGCTGCACTATCAGAAAATCAGTACTGAGGATGTACTGCAATGTTAGAGGGTCAGTGCGGAGAGAGTGCTGCAGTGTTAGAGGATCAGCACTGAGGGAGTGCTGTACTGTCTTTTGGTCAGTACTGCGGGAGTGCTGCACTGTCAGTAGTGTCGATACCGAGGGAGAGCTGCACTATCAGCGGGTCAGTACTGATGGAGTGCTACACTGTCATAGGGTCAGTACTGAGGAAATGCTCATTCTCATAGAGTCAGTACTAAGGTATCGCCATGCTGTCAGAGGGTCAGTACTGCGGGATCACCGCACTCTTGTTCAGTCAGTATTGAGAGACTGCTGCATTGCGAGAATATCTGTCCTGAGGAGCGCTACACTGTCAATGGTGCACTGTCTGATGGTCATTACTGAGGGAGTGCTACACTGCCAGTGGGTCAGTACTGACGGGGTGCTGCACTGCCAGAGGGTTAGTACTGAGGGAGTGTTGCACTGTCAGAGGTTCAGTACTGAGGATGGACTGAAATGTCAGGGTCAGTACTGAAGGAGCATTGCACTGTGAGAGAGTCAGTCCTGAGGGAGTACTGCACTGTGAGAGGGTCAGTACTGAGGAAGTGTTGCACTTTGAGAGGGTCAGCACTGAAGGAGTACTGTGCTGTCAGAGGGTCACTGCTGAGGGAGTGTTGCACTGTCAGAGGGTCACTAATGAGGGAGTGCTGCACTGTCAGAAGTACTGAGGATGTACTGCAATGTCAGAGGGTCAGTGCGAAGAGAATGCTTCACTGTTAGAGGATCTGCACTGAGGGAGTGCTGCACTATCAGAGGGTCAGTACTGCGGGTGTGCTGCACTGTCTGATGGTCAGTACTGAGGGAGTGCTGCACTGTCAGAGGGTCAGTACTGAGGGAGAGCTGCACTATCAGATGGTCAGTACTGATGGAGTGCTGCACTGTGAGAGGGTCAGTACGGAGGTAGTACCACACTGTCAGAGTGTCAGGACTGAGGGAATGCTGCACTGTCAGTGGGTCAGGACTGACGATATACTGCAATGTCAGAGGATCAGTAATGAGGGAGTGCTGCACTGTTAGAGTGTCAGTACTGAGGGAGTACTGCAATGTCAGAGGGTCAGTGCGGAGAGAATGTTGCACTGTGAGAGGATCAGCACTGAAAGATTGCTGCACTGTCAGAGGGTCAGTACTGCGGGTGTGCTGCACTCTCTGATGGTCAGTACTGAGGGAGAACTGCACTATCAGAGGGTCAGTACTGATGGAGTGCTGCACTGTGACAGGGTCAGTATGGAGGTAGTACCACACTGTCAGAGTGTCAGGACTGAGGGAATGCTGCACTGTCAGTGGGTCAGTACTGACGACATATTGCAATGTCAGAGGATCAGTAATGAGGGAGTGCTGCACTGTTAGAGTGTCAGTACTGAGGGAGTGCTGCACTGTCAGAGGGTCAGTACTGCGGTGGGTTGCACTGTCTAACGGTCAGTACTAAGGGAGTGCTGCACTGTCAGATTGTCGGTACTGAGGGAATGCTGCACTGTCAGAGGGTCAGTACTGATGGAGTGCTGCACTGTGACACGGTCAGTACGGAGGTAGTACCACACTGTCTGAGTGTCAGTACCGAGGGAATGCTGCACTGTCAGAGTGTCAGTACTGAGGGAGTGCTGCACTGTCAGAGGGTCAGTACTGATGGAGTGATGCACTGTGACAGGGTCAGTACGGAGGTAGTACCACACTGTCTGAGTGTCAGTACTGAGGGAATGCTGCACTGTCAGAGTGTCAGTACTGAGGGAATGCTGCACTGTCAGTGGGTCAGTACTGATGGAGTGATGCACTGTGACAGGGTCAGTACGGAGATAGTACCACACTGTCTGAGTGTCAGTACTGAGGGAGTGCTGCACTGTCCGTGGGTCAGTACTGTCGACATTCTGCACTGTCAGAGTGTCAGTACTGAGGGAGTGCTGCACTGTCAGAGGGGTCACTACTGAGGGAGTGCTGCACTGTCAGAGGGTCAGTACTGAGGGAGGGCTGCACTGTGAGAGGGTCATTACGGTGGTAGTCCCACACTGTCAGAGGGTAAGTAATGAGGGAGCGCTGCACTGTCAGAGGGTCACTAATGTGGGAGTGCTGCACTGTCAGAAGATCAGTACTGAGGATGTACTGCAATGTCAGAGGGTCAGTGCGGAGAGAATGTTGCACTGTGAGAGGATCAGCACTGAAAGATTGCTGCACTGTCAGAGGGTCAGTACTGCGGGTGTGCTGCACTCTCTGATGGTCAGTACTGAGGGAGAACTGCACTATCAGAGGGTCAGTACTGATGGAGTGCTGCACTGTGACAGGGTCAGTACGGAGGTAGTACCACACTGTCAGAGTGTCAGGACTGAGGGAATGCTGCACTGTCAGTGGGTCAGTACTGACGACATATTGCAATGTCAGAGGATCAGTAATGAGGGAGTGTTGCACTGTCAAGTGTCAGTATTGAGGGAGTGCTGCACTGTCATTAGGGTCACTACTGAGGTAGTGCTGCACTGTCAGGGGTGCTGGACGAACGGAGTGCTGCACTGTCAGCATGCCAGTTATGAGGGAGTGCTGCACTGTCAGTGTCAGAACTGAGGGAGTGCTGCACTGTCTGATGGTCATTACTGAGGAAGTGCTGCTCTGTGAGAGGGTCAGTACTGAGGGTGTGCTGCTCTGTCAGTGGTTCAGTACTGAGCATGTGTGGCAGTGTCAGAGGATCACCGCACGGTCGGAATGTCAATACTGAGGGCCTGCTGCATTGCCAGAGGATTTGTACAGAGAGTGTGCTGCACTGTCAGAGGGTCAGTACCGGGGGAGTGCCACACTGTCAGGGGTGCAGGACCAACGGAGTGCTGCACTGTCAGCATGTCAGTTATGAGGGAGTGCTGCACTGTCAGTGTCAGAACTGAGGGTGTGCTGCACTGTCAGTGGATCAGTATGGAGGGATTGCAGCATTGCCTGAAGGTTAGGACGGAAGCAGCACTGCACTCTCAGGGGGTCATTACTGAGGGAGTGCTGCACTGTCTGCCGGTCAATACAAAGGGAGTGCTGCACTGACAGAAGGTCAGTTTGAGGGAGGGATGCACTGTCAGAAGGTCAGGACGGAGGAAGTGTCGCACTGTCAGAGAGTCAGTACTGAGGGAGTGCTGCACTGTCAGAAGATCATTACTGAGGATGTACTGCAATGTTAGAGGGTCAGTGCGGAGAAGGTGCTGCACTGTTAGACGATCAGCACTGAGTGAGTGCTGCACTGTCAGAGGGTCAGTACTGCGGGAGTGCTGCACTGTCAGAGGGTCAGGACTGAGGGAGTGCTGCACTGTCAGAGGGTCAGTACTGTGGGAGTGCTGCACTGTCAGAGGGTAATGACTGAGGATATACTGCAATGTCAGAGGATCAGTATATGAGGGAGCGCTGCACTGTCAGAGTGTCAGTACTGAGGGAGTGCTGCACTGTCAGAGGGTCACTACTAAGGGAGTGCTGCACTGTCAGAAGATCATTACTGAGGATGTACTGCAATGTTAGAGGGTCAGTGCGGAGAAGGTGCTGCAATGTTAGACGATCAGCACTGAGTGAGTGCTGCACTGTCAGAGGGTCAGTACTGCGGGAGTGCTGCACTGTCAGAGGGTCAGGACTGAGGGAGTGCTGCACTGTCAGAGGGTCAGTACTGTGGGAGTGCTGCACTGTCAGAGGGTAATGACTGAGGATATACTGCAATGTCAGAGGATCAGTATATGAGGGAGCGCTGCACTGTCAGAGTGTCAGTACTGAGGGAGTGCTGCACTGTCAGAGGGTCACTACTAAGGGAGTGCTGCACTTTCAGAAGATCAGTACTGAGGATGTACTGCAATGTTAGAGGGTCAGTGCGGAGAGAGTGCTGCACTGTTAGAGGATCAGCACTGAGGGAGTGCTGCACTGTCAGTGGGTCAGTAGTGCGGGAGTGCTGCACTGTCAGAGGGTGAGTACTGAGGAAATGCTCATTCTCATAGAGTCAGTACTAATGTATCGCCATGCTGTCAGAGGGTCAGTATTGAGGGATCACCGCACTGTTGGTCAGTCAGTATTGAGAGACTGCTGCATTGCCAGAATATCTGTACTGAGGAGCGCGACACTGTCAATGGTGCACTGTCTGATGGTCATTAATGAGGGCGTGCTGCACTGCCAGAGGGTCAGTACTGAGGGTGTGCTGCACTGTCAGTGGTTCAGTACTGAGCATGTGTGGCAGTGTCAGAGGATCACCGCACTGTCGGAATGTCAATACTGAGAGCCTGCTGCATTTTCAGAGGATTTGTACAGAGAGTGTGCTGTACTGTCAGAGGGTCAGTACCGAGGGAGTGCCACACTGTCAGGGGTGCAGGACCAAGGGAGTGCTGCACTGTCAGCATGTCAGTTATGAGGGAGTGCTGCACTGTCAGAGTGTCAGAACTGAGGGTGTGCTGCACTGTCAGTGGATCTGTATGGAGGGATTGCAGCATTGCCTGAGGGTTAGGACGGAGGAGGCACTGCACTGTCAGGGGGTCATTACTGAAGGAGTGCTGCACTGTCTGCCAGTCAATACAGAGGGAGTGCTGCACTGTCAGAAGGTCAGTTTGAGGGAGGGATGCACTGTCAGAGGGTCAGGACGGAGGAAGCACTGCAATGTCAGAGGGTCAGTACTGAGGAAGTGTTGCACTGTCAGAGGGTGAGTACTGAGGGAGTGCTGCACTGTCAGAGGATCCATTTGAGGCAGGGCTGCACTGTCAGAGTCAGCACTGCGGGAGTACCGCACTATCGGAGGGTCAGTCCTGTGGAAATGCTGCTCTGTCAGAGGGTCAATACTGAGGGAGCGCAGCACTGTCAGCGGGTCGCTACTGAGGGAGTGCTGCACTGTCAGTGGGTCAGTAATGAAGGATTGCCGCAATCTCAGAGGGTCAATATGGGGGCAGTATTGCACTGTGAGAAGGTCAGTACTGAGGGAGCTCTGCATTGTGAGAAGGTCAGCACTGACGGAGTGCCACACTGTCAGAGGATCATTACTGAAGGAGCGCTGCACTGTCAGTGGATCAGTCTGGGGGATACCAGCATTGTAAGAGAGTCAGTTCTGAGTGAGTGCCACACTATCAGATGGGCTGAATGGCCTAATTTCTGCTCCCATGTCTTGTGGTCTAAGAGGAATATCTGATATTGTTCAGTACATTTCTGCCTCTGCTTCCTACATACCCTGCTCAGCAATGATTCCCACGTCCAGATTCCAGATTCAAAAAGACCGTCTTCATTTAGTTATTGAACCTGAAGAGGTGCCACCCTCTTTTCCCAGGGATCAAGTTTTCGTTTCGTGTGACTGACCTGCCAGCTCAAAGGGATATTTTCATGCTGCAGGGCTGAGGTTTATTCCTCAGCTTCCGTGTGCTCATCCCAAATGAATCCCACTGTCCCACACGCATCACAGTCGTGTGTTCCTTATTTCTGAGCTTCCCAATGCTACTCAACATCCAGAATGACATCCCACACTCCTCCAAGTCGTATCGCAGGCTATTTGCCTGGGAGAGAGGAGTGCTAAGAGAGGAAATAAAAATCTGAAAGGACATTACAGTGACATGAAGGGTAAATTGATAATGAGAGAAAGAGTAGGTTGTGGAACACAGAGATAATTTGTGCATGGACCCAGAGGCGACAGTGAATGGATGCATTTTGTCAATGCTCATTGGGACAGGGTTGATATGAAATTGTGAAGATGCTCTGTGATACAATTAAATGCATGAGCATATATATAGAGAGAGATGTTTCTGAGTGGTCTGGCCTTCTTACAACCCAATAAATCCCCAAAGACGGTGGAAATGTATCTCAGTTTACCGAATGAGGTGATGGAGGAAGTAGCAGGTACACTTGCAAAATTTTCAAATCCCCTCTGGCCACAGGAGAGGTGTCGTCGGACTGACCATGTGGTACTGTTATTCAAGAAGGAGCATGGGATATACCAGGCAGCTACAGGCCAGTCAGGCTAATATCGTGGGTGGGACGTCTGTTGGAAAATATTTTGGGAGGTAGAATTAATCAGCATTTAAAGAGACTGGAGTTCATGAAGACCAGTCAGAATGGTTGTGTTAAGGAGGGGTCAGGTCTTACCAATGGGATTGCACTTTTTTTAAGGAGGTGACCAGGTGTGTAAATAAGGGCAATACTTTCCTGTCGTCTGCTTGGAGGTCAGTAAGGCTTTTATCAGGATCCATATTGGAAACTGATAGTGAACATAAAAACTCAAGATCCAAGGAATTTGGCGCAGAATGCTGAGTGGCAGGAAGCAGACAGTGATGGCCCAATTAGAAATCTCTGTCTGTTCATGTCTCACTGTCGGGGTCTTACTATGTGGTTGATATAAAAGATTTAGATTTGAATGGTGGAGGGTTAATCATTGGGTTCATGAGTAATATGAAGATTGGTTGGGTGATAAATACTGAGCATGATAGCCTTACATTACAGAAGGATGCAGATGGCCTTGTCAGATGGACTGATCAGTGGCAACGGGTGAGGTGCCTGAAGACTGGAGGGTGATTAATGATGGGCCATTATTGAAGTAAGGCTACAAGGAACAGCCATTGAACTATGGAGCCGTGAGCCTGATGGCAGTGGTGGGTAAGCTGTTGGAGGGCATTCTGAGAGACAATTTACATGCATTTGGAAAAGCAAGGATTGATTAGGGATGGTCAGCTTGGCTTTGTTTGTGGAAATGATGTGTCCAAGTTGTTAGAGCTTTTGAAGGGATGACCAAGGAGACAGATGAGAAGGTTTCACATGGGAGGTTGCTTAGTAAAAGGTTAGATGACATGGCATCCAAGGAGAGAGGACAGCACAGTGTCTCAGTGGTTTGATTCCAACTCCCGATGACTGTCTGTGTGGAGTTTACACATTCTCTCTGTATCTGTGCGGGTTCCCTCCAGGTGATCCAGTTTCCTCCCACCGCCCAAAGATGCCATGGGAAATGCAACATTACAGGGATAGAGTAGAGTATGTGAGTCTGGGTGGGATGCTGTTCAGACAGTTAGTGTGGAGCCAATGGACGGAATGGCTTGGTTCGACACTGTAGGAATTCTAAAATTAATCCAGAGAGACAAGTAATGTTCTGCGGACCTGGGCTCCAATCTTGGACAGGGGTGAATGTGGGTCCTTACAGTCTGAAGGGGTTTGAACGCAATCTGAGGGGGGAGCTGGGCTGCATCCTGAAATGTTGAGGATGTGAATGTTTTGTGGAGCTACTGTCTAAGGGGCTTTGGGGGTTAAATACAAGAAAGTGACGCTTTCTTCGGTATTGAGGGAGAACTTTCTGAGGTATTGAGGGAGAAATATCTGAGGAATTGAGGGAGCATTATTAGAGCTACTGAGCGAGAACTATCTGAGCTATTGAGGGAGCAATTTCTGAGGTATTTAGGCAGTACTATCTGAGGTACTGAAGGAGCACTATCTGAGGTATTGAGGGAGCACTGTCTGAGGTACTGAGGGAGAACTATCTGAGGTACTGAGGGAGCACTTTCTGAGGGATTGAAGGAGCACTTTCTGAGGTATTGAGGGAGCACTATCTGAGGTATTGAGGGAGAACTATCTGAGGTAATGAGGGAGAACTATCTGAGGTATTGAGGGAGCACTTCCTGAGGTACTGATGGAAACATATCTGAGGTATTGAGGGAGCACTTCCTGAGGTACTGAGGGAGAACTATCTGAGGTATTGAGGAAGCACTATCTGAGGTATTGAGGGAGAACTACCTGACGTACTGAGGGAGAACTATGTGAGGTACTGAGAGAACACTTTCTGAGGTATTGAGGGAGAACTATCTGAGGTATTGAGGGAGCACTTTCTGAGGTATTGAGGGAGCACTATCTGAGGTATTGAGGGAGCACCATCTGAGGTACTGAGGGAGAACTATCTGAGGTATTGAGGGAGTACTATCTGAGGTATTGAGGGAGAACTATCTGAGGTATTGAGGTAGAACTATCTGAGGTACTGAGGGAGCACTGTCTGAGGTATTGAGGAAGAACTATCTGGGGTATTCAGGGAGCACTATCTCGTGGTACAGAGTGCAGAGGATAGAAAGGAACAGATACAATTCCCTGATCATTTCCTCAGGGTCCCCGAGACATTCTGGTGTTGTAATTTGAAATGGAAGCCACTCCCCATTTCAGAAGATTCAGATCATTTTAAACAATCAGTGAAAAATAACAGCAGCATGTGTCTGAAACATGGTTTGGAGGAAAACTTTCATCAATCTGTTGGTACTTGTTGCTTGGAGACGTTTTAGAAAAGCAGGCACCTAAACAGAATAATGCTGTCAATGCAAGAGGTGGTGCACAGGAAGATCCAACAAGTCCATCTGTAGCTGCTGTCTGTCTCCCTGGAGCAGTCATCATGTGAGATCAGGGTTCAGTCCTCGGAGAAATCATTTCTCCAGCAATACCTCAACCATGCCTTTACAGCCGTGTGTGTGTGTTTGTGTGTGTGTGTATGTGTGTGTGTGTGTCTGTGTGTATGTGTGTGTGTATCTGTGTATATGTGTGTGTGTATGTGTGTGTTTGTATGTGTGTGTATGTGTGTGTGTGTATGTGTGTGTGTGTGTGTGTGACAGAGAGAGACAGAGAGAGATAGAGAGAGACTGCCCGTGTTTGTGTGTGTGAAAGAGTGGATGCATGTGTATCTCTGTGTGTCTGTATATGTGTGTGTGAGAGAGAAAGTGAATGTTCATGTGAGAGTGTGTGGCTGTGTGTGTTTGAGGGTGTGTGTGTATGTGTGTGTGTGTGTGTGTATAAACTAGCCAATCCTATGAATATAAAATCCAGCTGCTGCTTCAGGTGAAATGGTCCTCGTGTCTCCAAAGACACAAAGTCTACAAAAGTGAATTAACTGGGGGAAAGAGAGTGCTGCTCATTCCAGTGGGGATTCATCCAGTAAACCTTCTCCACACACTAACATCCCTCTGGCAATGCAGTGACTAGTCCTGCACACAGAGCTCCAGGTACAAACCAATGTAATGTCACCATAGTCTTACCAGAGTATGGGACAGCTCCTCATTACAGAGCGGTGTCTGGTGGGGATTTAATCAGAGGGTCACCAGGGCCCAGCTGATGGGAGAGGTTGGGAAGGAGAGTCCTTCAGTATAACCCCAGCTGGTGTGGGAATTAAACACACGCTATTGGTTTTACTCTGCATTATAAACCAACTGTCCAGCTAACTGAGCTAACTGACTTCACTCCAGGGGCATGTCGTGTATAACCCAATCATAGCCAACCTGCACCTCAATAAGAGCCAGGAGCAAGGCCATTCGGCCCCCACTCTAACCCAGAAGGGAGAGCACGGGAAGCTGATGAAGGAACCAAGCCCCTCCCATGTGGCCTTCTGAAATGGAGCTGGAGGACAGGGCAGACCGGGCCTGCTGTTTGCTTCCCCGGGACTGTCCTGCTCCACCTTACAGTGAGAGACTGAGGGGAATCTCGAGGAGATTTCACTTCTCACTGAGAGGCTGCAACTCCAATCCAAATCAGGCTGGTTCCCTCCGAGACTCACGGAAGAGTGCAGCACTCTACAGATCAGGGCCTTGTGGAGTCATAACCTCCAGTGTGGGGACCAAGAGCTGGGAGGTAGTGTTAAGAACATAAGACCATCCGAAATAGGAACAGGAGGAGACCATTCATCACCTCGAGCCTGCTCTACTATTCAATAGGATCGTGGATGATTTAGCATTTGATTTGGGAGCTGAAACCCGGACAGTACAGAGACAGAGAATCAAATTATTCTGCTATAAGGAATCATCAGACAGGAGCTGGAACCAGAGAGAGAGAACACACACACACACCCACACAGACACACACACAGACACACACACAGACACACACACACACACACACACACACACACACACACACACACACACACACACACACACACACACACACAGACACACACACACACACACACACACACATTGTGGGATTCAGGCTGTCTGTGGGAATTTTACCACAAGATGCGAGCTCTACACTGAGGAGAGACAAAGGTGCAAAATGCTAGAGAGGGCAGCTGCACAGTCTGATCCCACCGATCTCACTGCTTCCCACTCCCATGAGAGCTCTTATGTATATTTCTGTGTTCCCAGCTGTCTCTCCCACATTTTTCCTTCTATCCCGATCTCACAACATCCTTCATATCTCTGCCCTGTTGCCATTTCCCTGCAGATTCCCTTCCTCCAACACTCTGTCCCTTTGACACCCCATCATGTTTTTCAGGAATGTTTAATCATTCAATCTTCCACAAAACCAACACCTTGCTCATCTCTCTCTGCATCTTTCTCTCAGCTCTGTGGGATCTTGCCTTTCTTGTCTGTAAATCATTCTCGTTGCATCACAGCAGCACATCCCCACACCCCCCACTTCACTCTCTCAGCTCTATGCTGCTGCTGCAGCCCCTCTCTCTCTCTCTCTGTCCTATACCTCTCCCTGTTTTTTCTCTCTTGCTGTCTATCTGACCTTCACTCCCTGTTTTTGCCTCCCCTTTTCCCCCTTGTATCTGTCTGACATTGTATTTCCATTCCTGGGGTTTTACACTCTCTCTCTCGCCCTTTCTCTCTCTGCCTCTCTCCTGCTCTTTTTCAGTTCTTCTCACTTTCTCTCCCACCCTCTGCCTGCCTGTCTTTCTCGTGTTCTCTACGTCCCTCTCACTGTCTGTCTACCCATCTCTCTATCTCTCTTGTAGTTTCTCTCCCTCTGTCTCCCTAGACCCCTGTCCCAGTGACTGGGGAAGGGACATTGGGAAGAATTGGTCTCTGTGGCGCTGGATGCTGTACAGTTAATGCAGGGGGTTCAACCTTTTTCTGGTCTCTCCCGAATGTTACCCCGACTATGGGGAGGGGGTTAGTGTAAGGGACATAAAAGTACTTTTCTCATTGAGTCTGAAATGAAGAAAAAGAGAAGGGGAGGGTGACAAAAACAGAAAGAGAGTCATGGAGAGAGTGGGGATGGAAAAATTGAGGAGAGAGAGAGATGGGCAGTGAGAAACAGGGAGAGGAAGAAGGACACATATGAAGGGAGAAGGACAGTGTGTGTGGGGATGGGAAATGGTTGCAGAGTGGGATCTTTCTGTGCATGACAGCAGTCAGTCAAAAGGTGTGTTCGTCTCTGCACCATGTCCTCCAGCCAAGGAGCTGTGGGTCTACATGGGAAGGGGGAGATTGGGAGACAAGGGGGGAGTGGGGCAGCCAGAGATGGGGGAACTGTTTGATGGGGTTTGGGGGTTGGTGGAGAAAGGAGAGACTGCTGTGAGAGACAGAAAGATTGAGGGAGGGACAGCATGAGACGCAAAGTCTGAGACAGGATGGAGAAGAGGTGTTCAAAGTTTGGGAGAAGATTTGTAGCTCGGGTGCTCATTGTTATGGTTCTGTTCGCCGAGCTGGGAATTTGTGTTGCAGATGTTTCGACCCCTGTATTTAACAAACACATCGATCTGGATCCAATATAACGGCCACTGCAGCGGACAGCTGGAACTGACAACCGGAAGTGGAAGATTCAAACCACAACAAATGCCGGAGGAAACATCACAGAAACGCTTCACAGGAGGCTCCCAAACACTGAGGATGTCACCTAGACAGGGGACGAAACGTCTGTAACACAAATCCCCAGCTCAGCGAACAGAACCACAACACGGAGAAGAGGTCTCCTCAGAAAGGATAGTCAGTGAGGCCATTCAGGGGACAATCCTGAGGATCCTGAACAGGACCAAGATCATTTAATGGGGGAGGAGGGAATGCGCAGAAAGGACTCCATCTGTGATACAGGCCTTCTATAATTCTGGGACTGGGATCTTGCTGTGCATTAAAACAGCCACAGGTCAGTCAGTCAAGCCAGACTCATTTACCTGTGTGAGAAAGTGAGGACTGCAGATGCTGGAAAGTCAGAGTTACAAAGTGTGGAGCTGGGGAAGCACAGCAGGTCAGCCAGGAGAGTCAACGGTTCAGGCCTGATCTGCTGCGCTTTTCCAGCTCCACACTTTTCCACTCAACTCCCTCTGCCCCAGGGAGTGGGGCTCACAGCAATGTTGGGGGCAGTGAAATATTTGAGGGGGCTAATTTGGTGAGGCAATTATTTGGGAGGGAAGATATTTGGGAAAGGCGATAAATTGGGGAGGACAGTGAAAATGAAGGGCATTGTATTTTTGAGGGGGTACAAAATTGGGTGAGATCTTTCAGGTCTGAAATAACGAAAAACAGAAAGGGAGGGTGAGAAAAAGAGACAGAGATGGAGAGAGTGGGGATGGAGAAGGGGGATGGGAGAAAGGTGGGCAGAGGGAGATAGGGAGAGGGAGAGAGTGAGAGAAAGAGTTTGTGAGAGAGAGAGAGAAACAGACAGAAGGACAGAGAGAGAGGGGACAGAGAGAGGGAGAGAAGGGGAAGTCAGACTAAGACTGAGGAGTTAAAACATGGACAGACTGACGGGGTGACACTTGTTATTCCAGTTGGTTCCAACTCTCTCCCTCAATGGATTTTCACATTCCCTCTCTCCCATGCCCCTGGGTTTTGCTTCAACCTGTCTCTCTCTCTCTCTCTGGTTCTGCTTCTGGGTCTGCGAAACTGTTTTCTCTTGTCCTCTCTCTCTCTGTATGGTCAGATGGTCTCTGTCTCTTGCCATGCTGGTCTCCTCAGAAGGCCTCCAGAGATTCAGGCAATCAGTCTGCAGATAAACATCATTTTTGTTCATTTCTGGATGGTTTTCAGGAACTTTCTATCGTTCGGGCCAATTCGGAGAATCCGTTAATAGTTTGAAGCATTGCCAATCATTTGGATGGCTTGTTGCTGCTAGTTTCTTTGTGTAGCAGGACCTGATGCCTTCCTGTCTGGGCCCTCATTTGTTTGGTGGATACATCTGTCCAGAATAACTGTTGCCTTTTACATTATGTTGTGTTTGTGCTGTGCCTGGTGTGTGGGTTTTGTGATTTGGGAGATTTCCTTGGCCAATAAACCTTGGCTGTCGATCTGTGTTTTAGCCAGGAGGTTGTGACATCTCCCCAACTCATCCACTTGAATGGAAAGAAAAGAAGCTTATGCAATAAATTACAAACCTAATTTTGAAAGCTGGTTATGCTTGTTGTCAGAGTAGCCAGCTGTCTGTGCAAAAACCATTGTGTACGTTTTCCAAACCGATGGTCTTATCGCTTCACTTGGAGGTCCCCACAGATGATTCTACCCAGCCAGGTAACGAAACGTCTGGATATCAAACCTATCACCGAGCAAACCTACACCCTAAGTCTTAGAGCTGATAAGTGATATCATAAAATCTTCACAGAACAGAATCAGACCATTCGGCCCATTGAGTCCACAATGACCCTCTGAAGAGAATCCAACTCAGACCCACTCCCCCAATGACATCTTTGAAACCCTGCATTTCCTAGGGCTATTCCAGCTAGTCCGAATATCCCTTGACACAATGAGCAATTTAATATGGCCAATCTGTTGTACTGGCAACTATGGGCAGGAAATCAATACTGGCCCAGCCAGGAACACTCAAACACTACAAATGAATTAAACTAAGGTGATCACCCGGGGAGTTCCATCTACCTTCCAGCCCCCTGGGGGGGGGGGGGGTGTCCAGGCATTATTCACCATGATCGTACCCATCGGTTACAGCCTGCAATCCTAACCACCGGTATACCAAGATATATCAAGGTGAGTGCGGTTAGGACCACAACCGATGTGAGAGGAGCCGAATTCTTGAATAACAGGCTATGGGAATGTTATGGTATGACCTGTTCCTTACCATTTACGTAAGTATGGTCCCTGGCAATGTTCCCGCTATCTCCACAGTAAGTGGGAGGTAATCATGGTAGCCCATCCAAATACCGTTTTTATACAACTCCAATAATTTGGACTTCATCCTAACTTTGGTCACTTGGGTTAAGTGGAATCCCTCATACCAAGCCCAGGTGTCCCACCGAGCGTGTCCTTACAGCTGTTATTAACCCAGCCCTTGGTGAGCTGCTGTCACTGACAGTGAGAGACGTTGGTGTGGGAGTTCTCCTGGAACAAATATTGATGCTGTTTGTCACTAACCCGGGATGGGACTTTCCCTTGGCTGGCCTGCCTGAGCTCCTCCCTCAGCTGTTCCATCATCCCGTTACTGCACAGGATGTGGTTTTACTGCTCACCGTCATCTCTGATTGGGCCGTGGGTGATCTGGTTAATCGTGTTGGCGTGACCCTCCAGTTTGACCACTAAA
Organism: Chiloscyllium punctatum; assembly: GCF_047496795.1. Classification (NCBI taxonomy): domain Eukaryota; kingdom Metazoa; phylum Chordata; class Chondrichthyes; order Orectolobiformes; family Hemiscylliidae; genus Chiloscyllium; species Chiloscyllium punctatum. The sequence continues at coordinate 59,725,069 of NC_092769.1, forward strand.
TGATGGTTAGCCTGATTCTCCACGAGTTGTCCCATGGTCTCCTCTGGATTTTCTGTATTCAGTCTTTGTCAGGTTCATTAGAGAGTTGTTTGGGTCAGGATCCTGAGTTTATTCTCCAAATTTGCCAAGTCAACGTACTGACTGGTAACACTCCTGCCCTGGGAGTGGACTCGTATACTGTGGCTAAATCATAAAGGAGTTCTCTTTTGTTTTGTCTGTTAAATACTTTTCTGGGTTCTGTGTTTTCCCTCAAATATCCCTGTCCTTTGTCCCATTATCCTGGGGGTCAGTTGGGAACATGATTATTTTAATGGGGAAGGACACCACTCTGATTACTGTATCCCTGATACATTCATTATGATTGGTGTCAGTTTGTGATAAATGTTCGTGAACAAGGAATTCCCTGTGAGTTTAGTGACTAGTCCGTTCTGAGAGCATGGTATGGGTGGGACAAGCTGGGGGAGGAGCCTTCCCTCCTGGTCTCGGATCGTTTTAATTTTGTTTCTGAGGAATTCGCCCTGGTGGGCTTCCTGGGATATCACTGTCCGAAAATGACCCCTAGTCCAGGCTGTGTGCTCGGTATCCTACTACCATGCACCCATTCTCCAGGAAACTCTACCAATCGCTTCTGATCCCTGACCTCCTGTAACACAATGTGGAAATCCCTAAAGTCTATTTCGTATTCAGCAATTAATTAGCAGAGGGCCCAAGCCTCATGACAGGCGCGTCTGAGGGCTGGAATCCCAGGAGTCCCTCCTCCTTTCTGAGACATGGGAGACAAAGTGTCGGGCCCAGTTTCTCATCACTAAGAGAGGTGCAGCTCATATCCACAAAAATCCAGACAAACTGGGCCCAGAGTCTCCGGGTGAAGCTGACGGGGGGAGGGGAGGGGCATTCCTTTGGTTGTTGTTCTGCATTTATGTAGCGCCTGTGCAGGATATGCCTTATCCTGCCCTCGAGCAGTGAGGACTACTGCCTTCATCTCATCATGGATGCCCCTCCCTAGCTGTTGGCCCTCAGGGAGGGCTGAATGGCCTGCTGGACTAAGGCACATGGCGATTCATTTGGTTTGCTCCTCAGCGTCCACTCTGTGTATGACAGACTGTCAGTCAATCTCATCCAAACATGTATCTGTGAGAGAGACGGGATCTTTTTGGTGCTGCCCACCAGCTGGGTGCCTGGAATGACTTTTGTGTACGGAGTGAGACCATAAGCTGCCTGAAACTGGGTAACCACAGGATTCAAGGAATCTGAGTCCGGCTGTGGGTCAGGGCTGTGGGCAAAAGGTGCAGTTACCTGAGAGACAGGCAGTGGGAGTCCCCATCTGTGAGCGGGTGTGGATGTGTCAGTGTGGAGCCTGTCATTATCTCCCTGGGGAGGTAGAACACCAAAGGCACACATTATCCCACTCTGGGAGGAGTCATAGTTCCCTAGGGATTGTATTTGCTCCTAGCACCCCCTACTAGAGCCTGATGTGTGTTGCTCAGTGTTGCAGGCATACAGGACCCATGCAGCTGCTTGGAGCTCATACACTGTCCTTCCAGATTGTCAATGTAACCTGAGGCTGCCTCCCCATCCCCAGAGACCCTCCTTTCACTGGATTGGGCTCTTCCCAATTGCAACTGGAGTAGTCCCATGTGGGTGAGATTTTCCTGCACGGTTCTGTCCTGCTCATTGTGTCGGAGACCTAGCTCGGTCACAGCCTGTAGGTTTCCCTGGGGTGACCGGATCCCAGATGCCTTATCCCAGCCGGGGGTCCTCCAGGCTATCAGCAGTGGAGTGAGCTTTCCAGCTGCCTTCGCCAGTTCTCTTTGGGCATCTCACCACAGCTCCTGTACCAGGAATCCTTCACTGCACGGCCAGGCTGGCTTCCTGCCAAATTCTGCAGGACTGTTTCACAATTGTACCGGCTCGTGTTCGTGTTGCTTTGGCTGCTTCTGTATTATGGGACACCTGGGTATGTTCATAGAGTCATAGAGTTCTACAGCATAGATACAGGCTCTTTGGCCCAAACTGGCCCATCTACACTAACCCCGTTTCCTTGCACTTGGCCCATATCCTTCCAATAATTCCTCTCCATGTATTTGTCCAAGTGCCTTTTAAATGTTATTAAAAGTATCCTCCTTGACCACTTGCACTGGTAGTTCATTCTGTAAGTGTACCACACTCTGGGTAAAAACATTGCCCGTCAGGTTCCCTTTAAACCTTCCCCTTTCACCTTAAACTGATGCCCTTTCATCCTTGATTCCCCAAGCCTTAGATAAAGACTGAGTGCATTCACCCTATCCATGCCTCCCATGATCTTAAACACCTCTAAAAGGACACCCCCTCAGTCTTCTACACATGAAAGAAAATGTCCTTGCTTGTCCAAACTCTCTCTATATTTGTCGAGTTGAGTTCTGGCAACATCCTTGTGTACCTTTTGCAGTTTAATAACATCCTTCCTATAGCAAGCTGGATAAAACTGAACACAATATTCCAAGTGCGGCCTCACTAACATCCTGCACAACTACAACAGAACTTCCCAACTTCGATATTCCATGCCCTGACTGGTGAAGGGCCCAGTGTGCCAAAAGCCTTCTTCACTGCCCTGACTACCTGAGTTCAGAGAGCCGTGTCCTTGAATCCAAGGTCCCTCTGTTCCACTACACTCCTTCAGGCCCTACCATTCCCCATGAAACCCCAGTCTTGATGTGACTTTCCGAAATGCGAGATCTCGCCTATGTCTGTACTAAACACCATTTGTCATTTCTCAGCCCAATTCCCCAGCTGATCAAGGCCCTGTTGCAATTGCTGAGAACATTCCTCACTTATTTTAGTGTTATCTGAAAACTTTCGAATCATGCCTAAAACATCCTCATCCAAATCATTGATATAGATAACAAACAGCAATGGGCCTAACACTGACCAGCTCAGTGGCACAGTGGCTCAGTGCTTAGAACTGCTGCCTCACAGCACCGTGGATCTGGGTTCAATTCCAACCTCACAGGATGGTCTGTGTGGGTTAGATCCTGTTAGGGTTAGATTTCCTACAGTATGGAAACAGGCTATTTGGCACAACAAGTCCACACAGACCTGCTGAAGAGTAACCCACCCAGAGCCATTCTTCCTGCCCAATATTTACCCTTGACGAATGCACCCAGCACTATGGGCAATTTAGCCTAGCCAATTCATCTGACCTGCACATTTTTGGATTGTGGGAGGAAACTGGAGCACCCAAAGGAAACCCACGCAGACACAGGGAGAATGTGTCAACTCCACACAGACAGTCACTTGAGGCTGGGGTCGAATCCGGGTCCCTGACGCTGTGATGCAGCAGTGCCAACCACTGAGGCACCAAGCCACACCAACTGAGTTTGTACGTTCTCCACATGTCTGCGTGGGTTTCCTCTGGGTGCTCCGGTTTCCTCCCACAGTCCGAAGATATGCAGGTCAGGTAAATTGGCCATGCTCAATTGCCTATAGTGTTCATGGATGAGTAAGTAAATTGCATTAGTCAGGGGTGAATGTAGAGTAATAAAGTAGGGGAATGGGTTGAGTGGAATAATCTTCAGAGGGCCAGTCGGCTTGTTGGGTCGAAGGGCCTGTTTCCACAGAGGAGGGATTCTATGATTCTCCGACCGCTGAGGCAAACCACTAGTCACAGGCCTCCAGTCTGACTGTTACACTCTGCTTCCTACCATCAAGCCAATTGTGTATCCAGCTTGCCAATGCCCCCAGGATTCCATGCGATCTAACCTTCTGGGGTGGTGGGGGGGGGGGGGGGGGGGAGTGGTGAGTGCCGAGTTGTGAAGGTATCACTAAGGAAGGGGGAGATTGCAGTGATGGGTAGGGATCAGTCAGGGAGGGAGAGATTACAGTTTTTGGTAGGGATCAGTCAGGAAGGGGCTGATTGCAGTGTTGGGCAGGGACCAGTCAGGGAGGGGGTGAGTGCAGTGTTAGGTAGAGATCAGTCAGGGAGGGGGTGAGTGCAGTGTTGTGTAGGGATCTGTAAGTGAGGGGGAGATTGCAGTGTTGTGTTGGGATCAGTCAGGGAGGGGGTAAGTGCAGTGTTGGGTATGGATCAGTCAGGGAGGGGGAGATTACAGTGTTGGGTAGGGATCAGTCAGGGAGGGGGTGAGTGCCGTGTTGTGTAGGGATCAGTCAGGGAGGGGGAGATTACAGTGTTGTGTAGGGATCAGTCAGAGAGGGGGAGAATGCAGTGTTGTGTAGGGATCAGTCAGGGAGGGGGAGATTGCAGTGTTGTATAGGGATCAGTCAGGGAGGGGGAGATTGCAGTGTTGTATAGGGATCAGTCAGGGAGGGGGATATTGCAGTGTTGGGTAGGGATCAGTCAGGGAGGGGGAGATTGCAGTGTTGGGTAGGGATCAGTCAGGGAGGGGGAGATTGCAGTGTTGTGTAGGGATCACTCAGGGAGGGGGAGATTGCAGTGTTGGGTAGCGATCAGTCAGGGAGGGGGAGATTGCAGTGTTGGGTAGGGATCAATCAGGGAGGGGGAGATTGCAGTGTTGTATAGGGATCAGTCAGGGAGGGGGATATTGCAGTTTTGGGTAGGGATCAGTCAGGGAGGGGGTGAGTCCAGTGTTGGGTTGGGATCAGTCAGGGAGGGGGAGATTGCAGTGTTGGGTAGGGATCAGTCAGGGAGGGGGAGATTGCAGTGTTGGGTAGGGATCAGTCAGGGAGGGGGAGATTGCAGTGTTGTATAGGGATCAGTCAGGGAGGGGGTGAGTCCAGTGTTGGGTTGGGATCAGTCAGGGCGGGGGAGATTGCAGTGTTGGGTAGGGATCAGTCAGGGAGGGGGTGAGTGCAGTGTTGGGTAGGGATAGAGGGAAATCAGGAGGGAAAAAAGGGGACATAATATTGTTTGGCAAATATGTTTAAGGAGAATCCAAAATGTATTTATAAATCCATAAAGGACAAAAGGGTCACTGGGAAGAGTATAGAGCCCTCAATGATCAAGACAGCCTGCACGTGGAGCTGCAGGAGATGGGGGAGAAACTGAACAAACATTTCCTGCAGAGAAGGACATGGAAGATATAGAATAGAATGATGGTTTGGGAAATAGCATTGGGAAATAGATGATGTCATCTTGGAAAATGTCCACATTACTGAGGAGGAAGTGCTGGATGTCTTGAAATGGTTAAAGGTGGATAAATCCCCAGGACCTTATCAGGTGTACTCTCGATCTCTGTGGGAAGCTAGAGAAGTGATTGCTGGGCCCCGTGCTGAAATATTTGTATCATCGATAGACACAGGTGAGGTACCAGAAGACTGGAGGTTGGCTAACTTGGTATCACTGTTTAGGAAGGCTGGGAAGGACAAGCCATGGAACTACAGACTGGTTCACCTGACATCATTCGTGGGCACGTGGAAAGACGGATACATGAGGGACAGGAATTACATGTGTTTAGAAAGGCAATGTCTAATTGGGGATAGTCCGCATTGCTTTGTGCGTGGGAAATCATGGCTCAAGATATTGAGTTTTTTGAAGAAGTAACAAAAGGATTGATGAGGGCAGAGAGGTGGATGTGAGTGATATAGACTTCAGTAAGGTGTTCGAAATGTTTCCACATGGGAGATTGGAGAGCAAGGATAGATCTCATGGAATACAGGGAAAACCAGCCATTTGGAGACAGAACTGACACGAAGGTAGAAGACAGAGGGTGGTTGTGGAGGGTTGTTTTTTTCAGCCTGGAGACCTGTGACCAGTGGAGTGCCACAAGGATCGGTGCTGCGTCCACTACTTTCCATTAATGATATAAATGATTTGGATGTGAACACAGCAGGTATAGTTAGTAAGTTTGCAGATAATACCAAAATTGGAGGGGTAGTGGACAGTGAAGAATGTTACTTCACATTACAATGGGATGGTGAACTGATGGGCCAATGGGCTGAGGGGTGGGAGATGGAGTTTAATTTAGATAAATGGGAGGTGCTGCATTTTGGGAAAGCAACTCTTGCAGGACTGATACACTTAATGTTAATGTCCCAGGGAGTGTTTCTGAACAAAGAGACCTTGGAGTGCAGGTTCATTGTTCCTTGAAAGGAGAATTGTGGGTCGATAGGATAGTGAAGAAGGTGTTTGGTATGGTTGTGTTTACTGATCAGTGCATTGAGTAGAGGAGTTAGGAGGTCATGTTGTGGCTGTACAGGGCATTGGATAAGCCAGTTTTGGCATATTGCGTGCAATTCTAGTCTCCTCCCTATCGGAATGATGTTGTGTAAATTGAAAGGGTTCAGAAAAGATTTGCAAAGATGCTGACAGGATTGGAGGATTTGAGCGAAAGGGAGAGGTTAAATGGGCTGGGGATGTTTTCCCTGGAATGTCTGAGGCCGAGAGGTAACCCATATGGAGGTTTATAAAGCCATGAGGGGCATGGTTAGGTTTAACAGACAAGGTCTTTTCCCTGGGGTGGGGTAGTCCAGAACTGGAGGGCCGAGGTTCAGGATGAGAGGAGAAAGATATAAAAGGAACGTAAGGGACAACGTTTTGATGTGGAGGCTGTTGCGTGTATGGAATGACCTGCCAGATGAAGTGGTGGAGACTGGTACAATTACTGCATTTAAAATGCATCTGGATGGGTATACGAACAGGAACCGTTGAGAGGGATTTGGGCCAAGTGCTGGCAAGTGAGACAAAATTATGTTAGCGTATGTGGGCAGCGTGAACAAGATGGACTGAAGAGTCTGCTTCTGTGCTGTACATCTCTATGACTGTAAATGTTTTGCACTGTCCATTACCAGCCACACACTTCACTGTTTCCCCTGTTTACCTTGGTCAGTTCCCCTCTCAAACACATGTCAATGGCTTTGGTTGTGATTGTAGGGTGTGCTTTATGGTCACTTTAAAAATCCATCATCTCGCTGAATTCCACTACACTACAATTTCCCAGAGGATATCTCAGTGTGACATTACTCCTTCCCTCAGCGTCATCACCCAACGGGCGATCTGAGATAGTCACCTCCCTGGCCGTTTGCACGACGTGTTATTAAAAGAAACACTGACAGAAACATTCAAAGAGGAGTTTGGAGAACATCCCTTTTGCCGATGTGACTGTCCCAGATTGTACAAAGACTGAAGTCTCCCAGAATTATCACAGTGCCTTTGCATTACACAGGAATCCATTGGAATGTGTAACAGGGCTGAGCAATGAAATGCTGTTCGGCAGCCTCTAAACTGTCCTCCTGCTTGTGTTTTTGACACACATTACCCAGAATCTGCATTCAGACTGATTCAGCTTCATCATCTGAGGCCAAATGCTTTCTCTTTAATGCCTTTGTTACCCATTACTGTCAGGGTTACCCATCCTGCACTCCCTGACATCCCTCAAGGAGGTGTACAATAAAATGTTCATGTTCCACCTTTTGTTCACCCTGTCACCACTAAATCTCATTTATCTCTGTGCCACAGTCCATCCAACTTATTGCAGAGACTTTGTCCATTCCAAAAAAGAACATTACGATGGACTCTTTCCACAATTTCTTGTCACAGTCCAATTCACTGATGTACAGTTTCAGTTAAACTCTATCTCTTCCTGTTTCTTTCTGCTTGCCTTCAGCTACATTGCCTTTTCTCTTTGGATTTGAAAAGCTCCTTTCACCTGATCACTGGCCCTGCATCCTCTCTGTCAGTTTAAAGTCCTGACCATAAGCCAACCGACATGATTGACCAGGACACTGCTCCCAACAGTGTTGTGTTTAATTCATTCATGGGATGTTTCTGTCTCTAGCTGGCCAGCATCGCATGCCCACCCTGAGCTGCCCTTGAGCTGAGTGCCTTTCTGGATGATTATAGAGAGCAGTTTAGAGTCAACCCCATCGCTCTGGGTCTGGATCATGTGTAGGCCAGACCCACTGTCTATAATAGATTTCCTTCCAAAAAGGAGATTAAGCAGTTAGATGGTTACACTGGACCCCAGCATTAACATCTGGATGAACAGTCGGGTGAGAATAGCACCTGTCCCACTCGTAGCTCACCCGTCACTGAGTACTGATCCCCGTGCACCATGAATCACAACCCTTTCATCATGACCATTGTGTGATCCTGATACCTTCCTGCACTCTGGTGATATCACTCAGTCTCTCTCCATGAGGTATCCTTCACTGTGTGGGTCTAAGTGCTGCCTCTGTCAGCATCTCTCACACTTGCAGCTACTCCAGATCCTGAGCCAATGGAATTCCCCATTCCAGAGAGACACAGCAGCACAGGCCAGGGATGGAGACTGGGATTTTCCAGATCTCTGTGGGACTCAGGGCCATTCTCCATGTGTAACCCTCACTGCATCAGTCTAATTTCCCATTCTGTCTGTTTCTCTGTCTCCTGTCGGTCATCAGGATGTTCCTGTCTCAGCCGAATTCCTAACTCTTGTCTCGTCCATAACCACATCAAAGACGGTTGGTCGGTCAGAGAGACATGAAGAGGGAGCTCTGGAGCCTTCAGTAAATCCTGCAGCCGGTAAGATCACTCACAGTACTTCTGTGTTCAGACCTGGAAGACAGGACATAGACACAGAGCTGGGTAAGGAACAGCAACATTCTAGGCTTCATTCACATCATCTTGTGAGGGACCTGTTTTCACCTCTGCTGTACTGATCCTCCCTGAGATATCTCTCTCTGACTCTCTCTCTTTCTCCCTCTCTCACCCCCTCACTCTAATTCTCTCTTTCTCACCCTCTCTTTCTCTCTCACCCCCTCACTCACTCTCCACCCAAACTCTCTCTCTCACCCGACTTCTCTCTCCCTCGCGTCCCTCTCTCTCTCATCCCTCTGTCACTGGATCGCCCTCTATCTCTCCCTATCACGCTCTGCCTCCTCGCTATCCATCTTTCTCTCTCTCTCACTCTCGCTCTTTCACTCTCGTCCCCTTCTCGTGCGCTCTCTCGCTCTCAGACTCGCTGTCTCATTTCCGTCCCCTCCCTCCCTCCCTCTCATTTGCACCTCTCTCTCTATTGCCCCCCCTTGCCTCCTCTCTCTCGCTCGCTCGCCCCTCTCTCTCACCCCTCTCTCACCACCTCTCACTCTCAGCCTATCTTTCTCTCACCCTCTATCTCTCCCCACCTCTCACTCTCTTCCCATCTCTGTCTGCCCCTTTTGTGCTCTCTTCCCCCTCTCTCACTCGACCTCTCTTACTCACCCCTCTCTCCCTTTCTCTCCCCACCCCCTCTCTCCCCTCTCCACTTCTCTGCCCCCACCCCCTTTCTCTCACCCCCTCGCTCTCATTACCCCCCACCCTCTCCCCTTTCTCTCCCTCCTCTCTCTCCCTCCTCTCTCTCCCCCCTCTCTCACCCCTTTCTCTCATCCCCTTGCTCTCAACCCCCCTCCCCTCTCTCTCCCCCTCTCTTCCCTCTCTCTCTTTCGCTCTCTCCCCCTCTCTCACCCCACTCCATCCCCCTTCCCTCCCCTTTCTCTCTCCCCCTCTCTCTCCCGCCTCTCTCTCACCCCATTTCTCTCCAACTCTCTCCCCTGTCTCTCTCCCTCTCTCTCTCATAACTCTCTCACACACCTCTCTCCCCCTTTCTCATCAACTTCCCCACCCCTCTCTCCCCACTCTCCGGTCTCTCTCACCCCTTTCTCTCCCCCTCCCCCCTCCCCCTCTCCCCACTCTCTGCCCACTCTCTCCCCCACTCTCACTCCCCCATTCTCTCTCACCCCCTCTCTTCTTTCTCACCCGCACTCTCTCCCACCCCGATCTCTCTCGTCCCCCCTCTCGCTATCAACCTCTCATCCCTCACTCTCCTTCCACTCACACTCTCTTACCCACTCTCTCACCCCCTCTCTCACCCTTCTCTCCCTTTCCCCACTCTCTCTCACCTCTCTCTCTCTCTCACCTCTCTCTCTCTCACCCTTCTCTCTCTCAGCATTTCTCTCTCAGCCCCTCTCTCTCTCTCCACAATCTCTCCCACCCAGATCTCTCTCAGAGCCCCGCTCTCCCTCACCCCTCTCTCTCTCACACACCTCTCTCGCACCCTCTCTCTCATGCATTCTCTCTCTCACCCCCTCTCTCTCTCAGCCTGTCTCTCTGTCACCCCCTGTCTCTTTCTCACCAGCTCTCTCTTCCACCCTGCTCTCTCTCACACCCACTCTCTCCCTCACCCCCTCTCTCTCTCTCACACCCCTCTCTCTCCCTCACCCCTCGCTCTCTTTCTTACCCGTCTCTCTCATCCTCTCTCCCTCACCCCTCGCTCTCTTTCTTACCCGTCTCTCTCATCCTCTCTCACTCACCCCCTCTCTCCCACCCCCTCTCTCTCACCCCTTCTCTCTCACCCCCTTTCTTTCACCCTCTCTCTCAGCCTGTCTCTCTCTCTCACTCCCTGTCTCTTTCACACCCACTCTCTCTTCCACCCCGATCTCTCTCACACCCGCTCTCTAACTCACACCTCTCTCTCTCTCACCCTTCTCTCTCTCTCACCCCTCTCTCTCTTACCTGTCTCTCTCTCTCTCACACACACCCTTCTCTCTCAAAATCTCTCTCCCACCCCTTCTCACTCACCCTCTCTTTCGCAGCCCCTCTCTCTCTCTCACATCCCCTCCCTCACCACAGTCTCTCCCACCCTGATCTCTCTCAGAGCCCCTCTCTCTCTCACCCCTCCCTCACTCTCTCATCCCTCTCTCTCTCATCCCTCTCTCTCACACCTCTCTCTCACCCTCTCTCTCAGGCCCTCTCTCTCTCACTCCTCTCTCTCTCTTACCCCTCTCTCTCTTACACCGCTTCTCTCTCTCCCTGTCCCGCTCTCACTCTCACCCCTCTCTCTCTCTCACCCTCGCTCTCTCACCTCTCTTTCTCTCACCCTCTCTCTCTCACCCCTTCTCTCTCACCCACTCTCTCACTCCCTCCCTCTCTTACCCTCTCTTTCAGCTCCTCTCTCTCTCACACACCCATCTCTCACACATCTCTCTCTCAACCCCGTCTTTCTCATACCCGTCTCTCTCTCACATCCCCACTCTCTCACCCCTCTCTCTTCCCCCCCTGTCTCACGCACCTCTCTATCTCACGCTTTCTCTCACCCCCTCTCTCTCTCACCCCTCTCTCTTACCGCTCTCTCTCACACCGCTTCTCTATCTCACCCTCTCTCTCTCTCACCCCTCTCTCTTACCCCTCTCTCTTACCCCCTCTCTCTCACACACACACCTCTCTCTCACCCACCTCTCTCTCACCCTCTCTCTCTCACCCCCCTCTCTCACCGCTTCTCTCACACCCCCTCTCATACCCTCTCTTTCCACCCCTCGCACTCTCTCCCCCTCTCTCTCAACTTTCTCTCTCTCACCCCCTCTCTCTCACACTTCTCTCTCTCACCCTCTCTCTCTCTCACCCTCTCTCTCTCACCCCTCTCTCTCTGTCTCACCCCTCTCCCACTCTTACCCTGCTCTCTCTTACACGTCTCTCTCGCTCACACACTCACACCCTTCTCTCTCAACCTCTCTCTCTCACCCCTTCTCTCTCACCCTCTCTTTCGCAGGCTCCTCTCTCTCTCTCATCGCCTCTCTCACCCCAGTTTCTCCCACCCTGATCTCTCTCAGGGCCCCTCTCTCTCTCACCCCTCCCTCACTCTCTCATTCCTCTCTCTCTCACCCCTCTCTCTTACCCCTCTCTCTCACACGCACCTCTCTCTAACCCACCTCTCTCTCACCCTCTCTCTCTCATTCCCCCTCTCGCTCTCACCCCTCTCTCTCAAACCTCTCTCTCACTCCCTCTCTCTCTTACAGCTCTCTCTCTCACCCCCTCTCTCACCACCCCAGCTCTCAGCCCCTCTCTCACCTCCCCCTCCCTCACGCCCTCTCTCTCACCCCACTCTCTCACTGCCCCCGCTCTCTCACACAACTTCCTCTCTCACCCACACTCTCTCTCTCTCACCCTCTCTCTTATCCTCTCTCTCACCCCTCTTTCTCTCACGACCTATCTCCCTCACCCCGCTCTATCTGTGATCCCCTCTCTCTCACACACACTCTCTCACACCCTCTCTTTCTTTGCCCTCTCACTCTCTTATCCCCTCCCACTTTCACCACTCTCATTCTCTCTCACCCCTATGTCTCTCAGCCCCCTGTCTCTAACCCACCCTCACACCCTCTCTCTCACCCCCCTCTCTCACCCCCTCTGTCTCCCACCCTACTCTTCCCGATTCCTCTCCCCCACTCTCACTCACCCCCATTCTCTTTCTCACCCGCGCTCTCCCCCACCCCGATCTTTTTAATTCTCTCTCTCACCCTCTCACCCTTCTCTCTCTTTCCATTCTCTCTCTTACCCTCTCTCTCACCTTCTATCACCCTCTCTTTCTCTGCCAGTCTGTCTCTCACCACCTCTCTCTTTCTCACCCGCTCTCTGTTCCACTCTAATCTCTCTCACACCCCCTTTCTCTCTCACCCTCTTTCTCTATCACCCCCCTCTCTCTCACCCCTCTCTTTCTTACCCCTCTCTATCACACCTCTCTCTCTCACACACCTCTCTCTCTCACCCTCTCTCTCTCATCCCCTCTCTCTCACACTCTCACCTCCCTCTCTCTCTCACCCTTTCTCTCATCCTCTCTAATCTGACACCCCTCTCTCTCACATCCCCTCTCTCTCTCTCGCCATGTCTCTCTCCTACCCCTCTCTCTCTTACCCCTCTCTCTCTCACCTCTCTTTCGCACCCTCTCTTCTTACCTACTCTCACCCACCCCCTCTCTCACCCCCTCTCTCTCAGGCCCTCACTTTCAGTCCCTCGCTCTCTCACACACCTCTCTCTCAACCCCCGTCTCTCTCAACCCCTCTCTGTCTCTCACCCTCTCGCTCTCAACCCTCTCTCTCTCAACCTTCTCTCTCTTACCCCTCTCTCACACACGTCTCTCTCACCCCGTCTCTCACCCTCCCTCTCTCCTACCCCTCCATTTCTTACCCCACTCTTTCTCTCACCTCTCTTTCTCTCACCCCCTCTCTCACCCCCCCTCTCTCAGGCCCTCTCTTTCAGCCCATCTCTCTCACATCTCTCTCTCTCATCTTCTCTCTCACTCGTCTCTATCTTCCCCCTCTCTCAAACACACCTCTCTCACTCACCCTCTCTCTCACCACCCTCTCTCTCACCCTCTCTCTCTCTCACCCCTTCTCTCTCACCCCCCCTCTCTCACCCCCTCTCTCTCTGGCCCTCTCTTTCAGCTCATCTATCTCACACCCCTCTCTCTTTCATCCTCTCTCTCTCATCCTCTCTCTCTCACTCCTATCTCTCTTCCCCCTCTCTGTCTCACACCTCTCTCTCTTACCCTCTCTGTCACCCCCTCTCTCTCTAACCCCTCTCTATCTTACGCCTCTCTCTCACACCGCTTCTCTCTCTCAACCTCTCTCTCTCACCCCTCGCTCTCTCACCCCTCTCTATCTTACCCCCCTCTCTCTCACCCCGTTCTCTCTCACCCCTCTCTATCTTACCCCTCTATCTCACACACACGTCTCTCTCACCCCTTCTCAGCCCTCTCTCTCTCAGCCCCCCTCTCTCTCTCCCAAGTCTCTCCCACCCTGATCGCTCTCACACCCCTCTCTCTCTTTCCCCTCTCTATCTAACCCTCTCTCTCTCACACCTGTCTCTCTCTCACCCCCTCTCTCTCTTTCACCCCTCTCTCTCTCTTACCTCCCTCTCACCCTCTCTCTCTCACCCCTCTCTCTCTAACTCAGCCTGTCTCTCTCTCTCTCACTCACCCCCGTCTCTTTCTCACCCTTTCTCTCTTCCACCCCAATCTCTTTCAAACCCGCTCTCTAACACACCGCCCCTCTTTCTCTCACCCTTCTCTCTCTCACCTGTCTCTCTCTCTCTCAGGCTCTTTTCTCTCACCCTCTCTTTCACAGCCCCTCTCTCTCTCATCCCCTCTCTCACCCCAGTCTCTCCCACCCTGATCTCTCTCAGAGCCCCTCTCTCTCTCACCCCTCCCTCACTCTCTCATCCCTCTCTCATCCCTCTCTGTCTCACTTTCTCTCTCTCACCCCTCTCTGTCTCATCTTCTCTCTCTCACCCTCTCTCTCACTCATTCTCTCTCACCCTCTCTCAGGCCCTCTCTTTCAGGCCCTCGCAATCTCTCACGCCTCTCTCTCTCTCACCCCCTCTCTCAGGCCCTCTCTCTCTCTCGCCCCTTTCTATTACCCCTCTCTCTCTCACTCCCCTCTCTCTCTTACACCCCTCTCTCTCTCACAACCCCTCTCTCTCACACCTCTCTCTCTCACCCATCTCTCAATCTCACCCCCCCCCCTCACCTTCTCTCTCTCATCCCTCTCTCTCAGGCCCTCGCGCTCTCACACCCCCTCTCTCTCACACAACTCTCTCTCAACCCCCTGTCTCTCTCACACTCCTCTTTCTCTATCATTCTCTGTCTCTCTCAACCCTCTCTCTCTTACCCTCTCTCTCTTACCCTCTCTCTCTCACACACCTCTCTCTCACCCTCTTTCTCTCCTACCCCATCTCTCTCTAACCCCTCTCTCTCACCCTCTCCCTCTAACCACTTCTCTCTCATCTCCTCTCTCATCCCCTCTCTCTCAGGCCCTCTCTTTCAGCCCCTCTCTCTCTCACACCTCACTTTCTCACACACCTCTCTTTCACCCTCTCTCTCACCCCCTCTCTCTCTTACACCCTTCTCTGTCCCTCACCCGTTCTCTTTCCCCCCCCCTCTCTTACATCCCTCTCTGTCACACACCCCCCTCTCTCACCCCTCTCTCTCTCTCACCCGTCTCGCACTTTCACCCCTCTCTCTCTCTCACCTCTCTCTCTCACCCCCTCTCTTTCAGCCCCTTGCTCTCTCACACCCCCTCTCTCTCACACACCTCTGTCTCAAACACCTGTCTCTCTCACACTCCTCTCTCTCTCTCACCCTCTCGCTCTCAACACTCTCTCTTACCCCCCTCTCTCTCACCCTCTCTCTCTTACCCTCTCTCTCTCACACAGCTCTCTCTCAACCTCTCTCTCTCTGTCACCCCCCTCTCTCTCACACCCTCTTTCTCTCATATCTCTCTCTCTCACCCCTTCTCTCTCACCCCTCTCTCTCACCCCTCTCTCAGGCCCTCTCTTTCAGCCCCTCGCACTCTCGCACCCCTCTCTCTCTCACTCCCTCTCTCTCAGGCCCTCTCTTTCAGCCCTCTCTCTCTCACACCTCCCTCTCTCTCACAAACCTCTCTCTCACCCTCTCTCTCAACCCCTCTCTCTCTCACACATACCCTTCTCTCTCTCACCCTTCTCTCTCTCTCACCCTCTCTCTCTCTCACCCTCTCTCACTCAACCCTCTCTCTCTTACCCTCTCTCTCACACACACACCTCTCTCTCTCACTCACCCCCTCTCTCTCCAACCCTTCTCTCTCTCACCCTCTCTCTCTCACCCCCTCTCTCTCAGGCCCACTCTTTCAGCCCCTCTCTCTTACACCTCTCTCTCTCTCTCACACTCCTCTCTCTCACCCTCTCTCTCACGCCCCACTCTGTTACCCCTCTCTCTCTCACACCTCTCTCTCACCCTCACTCTCTCTCACCCCCCCTCTCTCACACCCTCTCTCTCTCATATCTCTCTCTCACCCCTTCTCTCTTACCCCTCTCATTCACCCCTCTCTCAGGCCCTCTCTTTCAGCCCCTCTCACTCTCACACCCCTCTCTCTCACCCCTTCTCTGTTACCCCCTCTCTCTCACACTTCTCTCGCACACCTCTCTCTCTCACTCCCTCTCTCACCCCCTCTCTCACTGCCCCGTCTATCACCCCTCTCTCTCTCACCCCCTCTTTCTCACACACCCTCTCTCTCACCCCCCTCACTCTCACACCACTCTCTCTCTCACACCCCTCTCACTCTCACAACCCTCTCTCTATCACACCCTCTCTGTCTCATACCTCTCTCTCTCACCCCTTCTCTCTCACCCCTCTCTCTGGCCCTCTCTTTCAGCCCTCTCATTCTCTCACCCCCTCTCTCTCACACGTCTCTCTCTCACCTCCCTCTCTCTCTCACACCCTTCTCTCTCTCTCACCCTATTTCTCTCACACACCTCTCTCACCCTTTCTCTCTCCACCTCTCTCTCTCTTTAACCCTCTCTCTCACGTACCTATCTCTCAACCTCTCTCTCACCCCCCCTCTCAAAGCCCCTCTCTCTCATACCTCTCTCTCTCACCCCTTCTCTCTCACCGCCTCTCTCATCCCCCTCTCTCACACCTCTCTCTCTCACCCCACTCTACCTCTCCTCTCTCTCTCTCACACACCTCTCTGTCACACCCCCTCTCTTTTACCCATCTCTCTCACAACCCCTCTCTCACACCCCACTCTCTCTCACCCATCTCTCAGTCTCACCCCCCCCCTCTCTCTCACCTTCTCTCTCTCATCCTTCTCTCTCGGGCCCTCGCGCTCTCACACCCCCTCTCTCTCACACAACTCTCTCTCAACCCCCTGTCTCTCTCACACTCCTCTTTCTCTATCATTCTCTGTCTCTCTCAACCCTCTCTCTCTTACCCTCTCTCTCTTACCCTCTCTCTCTCTCACACACCTCTCTCTCACACCTTTCTCTCTCTCTCACCCTCTTTCTCTCCTACCCCCCTCTCTCTCTAACCCCCCTTTCTCACCCTCTCCGTCTAACCACTTCTCTCTCACCTCCTCTCTCATCCCCTCTCTCTCAGGCCCTCTCTTTCAGCCCCTCTCTCTCTCAGACCTCCCTCTCTCACACACCTCTCTTTCACCCTCTCTCTCACCCCCTCTCTCTCTTACACCCTTCTCTCTCCCTCACCCGTTCACTCTCACTCGCCTCTCTCTCTTACATCCCTCTCTGTCACACACCCCCCTCTCTCACCTCTCTCTCTCTCTCACCCGTCTCGCACTTTCACCACTCTCTCTCTCTCACCTCTCTCTCTCACCCCCTCTCTTTCAGCCCCTTGCTCTCTCACACCCCCCTCTCTCTCACACACCTCTGTCTCAAACCCCTGTCTCTCTCACACTCCTCTCTCTCTCACCCTCTCTCTCTCAACACTCTCTCTTACCACCCTCTCTCTCACCCCCTCTCTCTTACCCTCTCTCTCTCACACAGCTCTCTCTCAACCTCTCTCTCTCTCACCCCCCTCTCTCTCACACCCTCTTTCTCTCATATCTCTCTCTCTCAAACCTTCTCTCTCACCCCTCTCTCTCACCCCTCTCTCAGGCCCTCTCTTTCAGCCCCTCGCACTCTCTCACACCTCTCTCTCTCACTCCCTCTCTCTCACACCTCTCTCTCACCCTCTCTCTCAGGCCCTCTCTTTCAGCCCTCTCTCTCTCACACCTCCCTCTCTCTCACAAACCTCTCTCTCACCCTCTCTCTCAACCCCTCTCTCTCTCTCACACCCTTCTCTCTCTCACCCTTCTCTCTCTCTCACCCTCTCTCTCTCTCACCCTCTCTCACTCAACCCTCTCTCTCTTACCCTCTCTCTCACACACACACCTCTCTCTCTCTCACCCCCTCTCTCAGGCCCACTCTTTCAGCCCCTCTCTCTTACACCTCCCTCTCTCTCACACACACCTCTCTCTCACCCTCACTCTCTCTCATCCCCCCCCTCTCTCACACCCACTCTCTCTCATATCTCTCTCTCACCCCTTCTCTCTTACCCCTCTCATTCACCCCTCTCTCAGGCCCTCTCTTTCAGCCCCTCTCACTCTCGCACCCCTCTCTCTCACCCCTTTCTCTGTTACCCCGTCTCTCTCACACTTCTCTCGCACACCTCTCTCTCTCACTCCCTCTCTCACCCCCTCTCTCACTGCCCCGTGTATCACCCCTCTCTCTCTCACCCCCTCTTTCTCACACACCCTCTCTCTCACCCCCCTCACTCTCACACCCCTCTCTCTCTCACAACCCTCTCACTCACACAACCCTCTCTCTATCACACCCTCTCTGTCTCATACCTCTCTCTCTCACCCCTTCTCTCTCATCCCTCTCTCTGGCCCTCTCTCTCTCTCACCCTCTCTCACTCAACCCTCTCTCGCTTACCCTCTCTCTCACACACACACACCTCTCTCTCTCTCACTCTCTCTCTCTCCAACCCCTCTCTCTCTCACCCTCTCTCTCTCACCCCCTCTCTCTCAGGCCCACTCTTTCAGCCCCTCTCTCTTACACCTCCCTCTCTCTCTCACACACCTCTCTCTCACCCTCTCTCTCACGCCCCACTCTCTTACCCCTCTCTCTCTCACACCTCTCTCTCACCCTCACTCTCTCTCACCCCCCCTCTCTCACACCCTCTCTCTCTCATATCTCTCTCTCACCCCTTCTCTCTTACCCCTCTCATTCACCCCTCTCTCAGGCCCTCTCTTTCAGCCCCTCTCACTCTCACACCCCTCTCTCTCACCCCTTTCTCTGTTACCCCCTCTCTCTCACACTTCTCTCGCACACCTCTCTCTCTCACTCCCTCTCTCACCCCCTCTCTCACTGCCCCGTCTATCACACCTCTCTCTCTCACCCCCTCTTTCTCACACACCCTCTCTCTCACCCCCCTCACTCTCACACCCCTCTCTCTCTCACACCCCTCTCACTCTCACAACCCTCTCTCTATCACACCCTCTCTGTCTCATACCTCTCTCTCTCACCCCTTCTCTCTCACCCCTCTCTCTGGCCCTCTCTTTCAGCCCCTCTCATTCTCTCACCCCCTCTCTCTCACACGTCTCTCTCTCACCTCCCTCTCTCTCTCACACCCTTCTCTCTCTCACCCTATTTCTCTCACACACCTCTCTCACCCTTTCTCTCTCCACCTCTCTCTCTCTTTAACCCTCTCTCTCACGTACCTATCTCTCACCCTCTCTCTCACCTCCCCTCTCTCACAGCCTCTCTCTCTCATACCTCTCTCTCTCACCCCTTCTCTCTCACCGCCTCTCTCATCCCCCTCTCTCACACCTCTCTCTCTTACCCCACTCTCCCTCCCCTCTCTCTCTCTCACACACACCTCTCTGTCACACCTCCTCTCTTTTACCCATCTCTCTCACAACCCCTCTCTCAAACCCCTCTCTCTCTCACCCATCTCTCAATCTCACCCCAGCCACTCTCTCACCTTCTCTCTCTCATCCTTCTCTCTCGGGCCCTCGCGCTCTCACACCCCCTCTCTCTCACACAACTCTCTCTCAACCCCCTGTCTCTCTCACACTCCTCTTTCTCTATCATTCTCTGTCTCTCTCAACCCTCTCTCTCTTACCCTCTCTCTCTTACCCTCTTTCTCTCACACACCTCTCTCTCACACCTTTCTCTCTCTCTCACCCTCTTTCTCTCCTACCCCCCTCTCTCTCTAACCCCCCTTTCTCACCCTCTCCGTCTAACCACTTCTCTCTCACCTCCTCTCTCATCCCCTCTCTCTCAGGCCCTCTCTTTCAGCCCCTCTCTCTCTCACACCTCCCTCTCTCACACACCTCTCTTTCACCTCTCTCTCACCCCCTCTCTCTCTTACACCCTTCTCTCTCCCTCACCCGTTCTCTCTCACTCGCCCCTCTCTCTTACATCCCACTCTGTCACACACACCCCTCTCTCACCTCTCTCTCTCTCTCTCACCCGTCTCGCACTTTCACCCCTCTCTCTCTCTCTCACCTCTCTCTCTCACCCCCTCTCTTTCAGCCCCTTGCTCTCTCACACCCCCCTCTCTCTCACACACCTCTGTCTCAAACCCCTGTCTCTCTCACACTCCTCTCTCTCTCACCCTCTCTCTCTCAACACTCTCTCTTACCACCCTCTCTCTCACCCCCTCTCTCTTACCCTCTCTCTCTCACACAGCTCTCTCTCAACCTCTCTCTCTCTCACACCCTCTTTCTCTCATATCTCTCTCTCTCAAACCTTCTCTCTCACCCCTCTCTCTCACCCCTCTCTCAGGCCCTCTCTTTCAGCCCCTCGCACTCTCTCACACCTCTCTCTCTCACTCCCTCTCTCTCACACCTCTCTCTCACCCTCTCTCTCAGGCCCTCTCTTTCAGCCCTCTCTCTCTCACACCTCCCTCTCTCTCACAAACCTCTCTCTCACCCTCTCTCTCAACCCCTCTCTCTCTCACACACCCTTCTCTCTCTCACCCTTCTCTCTCTCTCTCACCCTCTCTCTCTCTCACCCTCTCTCACTCACCCCTCTCTCTCTTACCCTCTCTCTCACACACACACCTCTCTCTCTCTCACCCTCTCTCTCTCCAACCCCTCTCTCTCTCTCACCCTCTCTCTCTCTCACCCCTCTCTCTCAGGCCCACTCTTTCAGCCCCTCTCTCTTACACCTCCCTCTCTCTCTCACACACCTCTCTCTCACCCTCTCTCTCACGCCCCACTCTCTTACCCCTCTCTCTCTCACACCTCTCTCTCACCCTCACTCTCTCTCATCCCCCCGCCTCTCACACCCTCTCTCTCTCATATCTCTCTCTCACCCCTTCTCTCTTACCCCTCTCATTCACCCCTCTCTCAGGCCCTCTCTTTCAGCCCCTCTCACTCTCGCACCCCTCTCTCTCACCCCTTTCTCTGTTACCCCCTCTCTCTCACACTTCTCTCGCACACCTCTCTCTCTCACTCCCTCTCTCACCCCCTCTCTCACTGCCCCGTTTATCACCCCTCTCTCTCTCACCCCCTCTTTCTCACACACCCTCTCTCTCACCCCCCTCACTCTCACACCCCTCTCTCTCTCACAACCCTCTCACTCTCACAACCCTCTCTCTATCACACCCTCTCTGTCTCATACCTCTCTCTCTCACCCCTTCTCTCTCACCCCTCTCTCTGGCCCTCTCTTTCAGCCCCTCTCATTCTCTCACCCCCTCTCTCTCACACGTCTCTCTCTCACCTCCCTCTCTCTCTCACACCCTTCTCTCTCTCTCACCCTATTTCTCTCACACACCTCTCTCACCCTTTCTCTCTCCACCTCTCTCTCTCTTTAACCCTCTCTCTCACGTACCTATCTCTCACCCTCTCTCTCACCCCCCCTCTCTCACAGCCTCTCTCTCTCATACCTCTCTCTCTCACCCCTTCTCTCTCACCGCCTCTCTCATCCCCTCTCTCACACCTCTCTCTCTCACCCCACTCTCTCCCTCCCCTCTCTCTCTCACACACCTCTCTGTCACACCCCCTCTCTTTTACCCATCTCTCTCACAACCCTCTCTCACCCCTCTTTCTCTCTCATGCCCTCTCTCTCACCCCTCTCTCCCTCTCACACCTCTCTCTCTCACCCCCTCTCTCTGTCACCCCTCTCTATCTGTCATCCTCTATCTCCCCTCTCTCTCACCCCTCACTCTCTCTCACGCCATCTCTTTCTTAGACCGCTCACTCTCTTACACCCTCCCACTCTCACCACTCTCATTCTCTCTCACCCCTCTCTCTCTCAGCCCCCTGTCTTTCACCCACCCTCACACCCTCTCTCTCACTCCCTCTCTCTCTATCACCCCCTCTCTCATCTCCACTATCTCACCCCTCTCTCGCTTTCCCCTCTCTCTCACCCCTCTCTCTTACCCCGCTCGCTCTTACCCCTCTCTCTTTCAACCCCTTCTCTCTTAACTCTCTCTCTCTCACCCCCTCTCTCTCCCCCACTCTCACTCACCCCTTTCTCTTTCTCATACGCTCTCTCCCCCACCCTGATCTTTCTCATCTTCCCTCTCTCTCACCCTCTCACCCTTCTCTCTCTTTCACTTCTCGCTCTCTTATCCCCTCTCTCTCACCCCTCTCTCTCACGCATCTCTCTCATCTTCTCTCTCTCACCCTCTCTTTCTCTGCCTATTTCTCTTTCGCCCCCTCTCTCTTTCTCCCCAGCTCTCTCTCTCTCCGATCTCTCTCACAACTCCTCTCTCTCACCCCTCACTCTCTTACCCCTCTCTCTCTCTCACCCCTCCCTCAGGCCCTCTCTATTAGCCCCTCTCACTCCCTCACCCCTCTCTCTCCCTCACCCCTCACTCTCTCACCCCCTCTCTCTCACACCTCTCTCTCTCACCCTGTCTCTCTCACCCATTCTCTCTCGCCCCCTCTCTCAGGCCGTCTCTCTCTCTCTCACCCCTCTCTCTCAGCTCCCTCTCTCTCTTACACCCCGCTCTCTGTCACAACCCCTCTCTCTCTCACCCCCCTCTCTCTCACACCTCTCTGTCTCATCCCTCTCTCTCACCCCCTCTGTCATAACCCCTCTCTTTCTCACCCTCCCTCACATCTCTATCTCTCTCTCACCTCGCTCTGTCTCACCCCCTCTCTCCCTCACCCCGCTCTATCTGTCATCCTCTCTCTCCCATCTCTCTCACCCCTCACTCTCTCTCACACGCTCTCTTTCTTAGCCCGCTCACTCTCTTACCCCCTCCCACTCTCACCACTCTCATTCTCTCTCACCCCCCTCTCTCTCAGCCCCCCTTCTTTCACCCACCCTCACACCCTCTCTCTCACTCCCTCTCTCTCTCAAACACCCCCTCTCTCTCATCCCCGCTCTCTCACCCCTCTCTCGCTTACCCCTCTCTCTCACCCCTCTCTCTTTCAACCCCTTCTCTCTTACGTCTCTCTCTAACCCCCTCTCTCTCCCCCACTCTCTCCCCTCCTCTCCCCCACTCTCACTCACCCCTTTTCTCTTTCTCACCCGCTCTATCCCCCACCCTGATTTTTCTCATCCTCCCTCTCTCTCACCCTCTCACCCCTCTCTCTCACGCCTCTCTCTCATCTTCTCTCTCTCACCCTCTCTTTCTCTGCCTATTTCTCTTTCGCCCCCTCTCTCTTTCTCCCCATCTCTCTCTTCCACTCCGATCTCTCTCACACCCCCCTCACTCTCTCACCCCCTCTCTCACCCATTATCTCTCACCCCCTCTCTCAGGCCCTCTCTCTCTCTCACCCCTCTCTCTCAGCTCCCTCTCTCTCTTACACCCCTCTCTCTGTCACACCCCCTCTCTCTCTCACCCCTCTCTATCTCACACACCTCTCTGTCTCATCCCTCTCTCTCACCCTCCCTATCACCCCCTCTCTCACCGCACCCTCTCCCAACCCCTCTCTCTCACCCCTCACTCTCACCCTTCTCTCTCTCACCCCCTCTGTCACACCCCTCTCTTTCTCACCCCCCTCACATCTCTCTCTCTCTCACTCCCTCTCTCTCATCCCCTCTCTCCCTCACCCCGCTCTATCTGTCATCCCCTCTCTCTCCCCTCTCTCTCACCCCTCGCCCTCTCTCACACTCTCTCTTTCATAGCCCTCAAACTCTCTTACCCCCTCTCTCTCACGTCTCTCTCTCACCCTCTCTTCCTCTGCCTATCTCTCTCTCACCCCCCTCTCTTTCTTACCCACTCTCTCTTCCACTCCGATCTCTCTCATACCCCCTCTCTCTCTCACCACTATCTATATTACCCTCTCTCTCTCTTATCTCTCTCTCCACCCGCTCTTTCACCCTTCTCTCTCATCCCTCTCTCACCCCCTCTCTCAGTCCCCTCTCTCTATCAGCCACCCCCTCCTCAGTATCTCCCACCCTGATCTCTCTCACACACCTTCTCTCTTATGCCTGTCTCTCTCATCCTCTCTCTCTCTCACCCCTCTCTTTCTTATCCCTCTCTCTATCTCACCCCCTCTCTCTCAGGCCCTCTCTCTCTCACCCCCCCTCTCTCTTATCTCTCCCTCTCACCCTCTCTCTCACCTCCTTCTCTCTGTTTCACCCACCCTCTCTCTCACCCTTTCTCTCTCACCCTTCTCTCTCTTACCCCCCCTCTCTCTCTCTCACACCTCTCTCTCTCACCCCTCTCTCTCACCCCTTCTCTCTCAAACCCTCTCTCTCATACCTCTCTCCCTCCCCCCTACTCTCTCACCGCCTCTCTCATCCCACCTCTCTCAGGCCCTCTCTTTCAGCCTCTCTCACTCTCTCACCCTTCTCTCTCTCTCTCTCACCCCTATCTCTCTCACCTCTCTCTCACACTCTCTCTCACTCCTTCTCTCTCAGCCCTCTCTCTCATCCCTCTCTCTCAGCCCTCTCTCTCTCTCAGCCCCCCTCCCTCTCTCCTCAAGTCTCTCCCACCGAGATCTCTCTCACACACCTTCTCTCTCACCCTCTCTCTCTCTCACCCCTCTCTTTCTTATCCCTCTCTCTATCTCACCCCCTCTCTCTCAGGCCCTCTCTCTCTCACGCCCTCTCTCTCTTATCTCTCCCTCTCACCCTCTCTCTCGCCTCCTTCTCTTTGTCTCACCCTCCCTCTCTCTCACCCTTTCTCTCTCAGCCTTCTCTCTCTTACCCCTCTCTCTCACACATCTCTCTCACCCCTCTCTCTCACCCCCTTCTCTCTCAAACCCTCTCTCTCTCATACCTCTCTCCCTCCCCCCTACTCTCTCACCGCCTCTCTCATCCCACCTCTCTCAGGCCCTCCCTTTCAGCCTCTCTCACTCTCTCACCCTTCTCTCTCTCTCCCACCCCTGTCTCTCACACCTCTCTCTCACCCCTCTCTCTCTCACTCCTCCTCTCCCACCCCTCTCTCTCTTTCCTCTCTCTCTCAGGCCCTCTCTCTCTCTCTCAGCCCCTCTCTCTCTTTCACCCCCTCTCTCTCTTACCTCCCTTTCACTGTCTCTCTCTCACCCTCTCTCTCACCCCTATCTCTCTCTCAGCCTGTCTCTCTCTCACCCCCGTCTCTTTCTCACCCGCTCTCTCTTCCACACCGATCTCCCTCACACCCCTTCTCTTCCTAACCCCTCTCTCACTTACCCCTCTCTCTCTTACCCTTCTCTCTCAACCCCCCTCTCTCACCCCCCTCCTTCACACCCCC